>NC_055678.1:2020718-2327801 GCF_017976325.1 Chelmon rostratus
TGTTTTCTGGTTGCTCACTTTTCTAGTTAAGTTATGTGAATTACTTTGTTTCTGGTTTATCAGTTTATTAAGTTTATTGTCCTGTTGCCTTTTTGCTGGGTCCCTGACATGATGTCCGACCAGTTTGTACTCAGTCCTTTGCTGTTGACAACACCAGAAATGTTTTTCCCAGTTTGAACCTGACTGGTCTGCACAGAGCCCTGGTCTCAACCCCGTCCACGGCTCTGGGATGAAGTGGATCCTGGAGTGTGAGTCAGACCTGATCACCCACCCCAGTCAGTGTCAGACCTCTCCGACGTGTTTGTCTCAACACCAGGTGGAAATGCTGAAGCCAGAGGAGCGGAGGCAGCACACGTTGTGCGAATGAGACGTTCGACTATCACAGATTCAGGTGTCTGCACACTTTTGGCCTTTGTGTTTTCACTGCATGCACCGTTTGCATCATCAAACCAACCAAACCGTCCAGCAGCATCGCTTTCAGCTCTGAGGGGTTATCATCACCATCCTGACCTGAGCTCAGCGCCACCGCCGACACCTTCTGCTCCAATTAAAGTCCTGAAGCCGCGACTCAGGCTCGACAGAGTGAACTTCTAATTGCCGTCTTGTACACAAAGAGGATTACGGGACCAGTTGGGGACTCCGGCCGGCCAAAGACAGATTATACTGGACATTATCACAAAGGGAGGAGGGATAAAGAAACACGCTGCTGCCACAGAGCTTAATTTGTTCTCCGGCGCCTCGCATGCATGAACATGTTACAAATCCCACTAATGAGGAGGAGGAAGAGAGACGTGGGGAGAGGAAAAGAAGAAGAAACAGGAGGGAGGAAGAGAGAGGAGGAAACAATGAGAAGAAGGAGGAAGAGAGGAAGAAAAAATGGATGTGGGGAAAAATGAAGGAGGAGAGGAAATGATGATGGGATGAGGAAGGAAAGTAGGAGAGGAAAATGAGGTGTGATGAAGAAGAGATGAGAAGAACACAAACTCTGCCTCAAAATAACAGTAAAGTTATTTTTTTAATTTATAACAATTAATGAGCTCTTTAAGGTGGAGTAGAAATAATAAATTTGATGCCACCTGAAGGAAATGATCTAAATCCCAAACCCACAATTTGGCTCATGAAGAACTCTTTTCCAAATTAAAAAAATGTGAGTACTTTTAATCATACCGTCATGTTCAAGTCATACTGATTTCTAGTCATCAGTCTGAGATATTTAATTGATCTTGGATGCATTTAATGAGTCGTTTAACCCTGAAAAGCTGCACAAAAAAGCATCAAAACATCCTCGATTCACCCTTTAATGAGCTCCTTAAAAACCCACATGACTTTACTGTTTCATGCTCCACAGTTTTCAGGATTTCTTGAGGAATCATGGACATTTAAGGAATAAATGAGAAAGTTTTCGTCCATTATTTGTTGAACATAAAGGACCAAACAGACACACATTAAACACGTGTTGGATTAACACACGGAACACTCATACTGAACACACACACACTCTGTCACACCAAGAATACGCCTTCAACAGAGCAGATCCATTATGCTAAGTTACTGCTGTAGACAGTTCAACACGCCCACTGCACCTGAGGGAGGGACACACACACACGCACGCACACACACACACACACACACACACATGATGCTGCATCTGCAAACACAGAGTCTGCTGAGTTCTGTGAGTTAATCATTCAGAGAATAATTAAAATCAATAAAGCAGAACAGATTGAATGAAAGGGAAAAAAAACCCACAACAATCATGGGCTTATGTGGCGTCCCCGACCAGAGAGAGAGAGAGGGGGGGGGCGACAGGAAGGAAGTCAGATTTACTCAGAGGAAGGTCGACAGACGTACCTCCACAACTTCTGGCCACTATTTGTTTTTCTGTTTTGGGAATTTTTCCTCTGAAAGTATAGAAATCTAAGCAGTAGCTGGTTTATTGATCACATTTCTGCTACCCTGAGGATGACAGTAGAAATATATCATGTTTCAAGATCACGCCAATTATTCCTTTCAGTGGGACCCCTGATGGCTCAAGGAGGGGGCCCGCACAAAGGCCAGAGTCATCCAGCAAAATAGTTCAACCTCACAGGCAGTTTACTCAGTTTGCCTCAAGATTTTGGTGTGAAAACACAATTCTGCTGTGATAACTTCTCATCCTCTAAATATCAAACCTCTGTTCAGTGTTTTGCATCCGACATGTCTTCATGCTCATGGATCTGTTGCTCAAACTGGACTTCCAACTTCCACCTGAAGCAACACGCACCCATAAATGCAGCCCCTTGTGCTTTTTTTAAGGCAGTTAAATGCTTTTGGTCTGAAAACAGCTTTACTGGATCTCATGGATCAAATTCTGATAATGCAACATGAGAATCTGACATTTCTGAAAAAAATGCATTCATTGTTTTGCAGATGCTTCTATTGTAAGTAGTCTGTGACCTGCAATCCCGACTCTGGCCACAGATGGCGCTGTCACTAGTAGCTTTTCATAGTTGTTCTTCTCGTGCTGCTAACAGGACAACCTTTAGACTTTTCATAATGGTAAGGCTCTAAGAATGAAACTAAACCATGACCAGCATTTTCAGCTGTTGGTGGCGTAATGAGCCTCAGAGCCTCTAGGGGGCACTTGCATGGCTTTTGGACTGAACAAACAACATTAGAACTAGTCTGAGAACATGAAAGTATGTTTTTGTCAAGTCCACACATACCTTCAAGCTTTTTCTCTGTTTTGGCCTTTTGTTCACACACAAACTCAACTATTCGTCACTGAAAACTGAGCTTTTGGAAAAGTTCATCCAGGGTGAAGATGTTCAGAAACTGTTTGCAGCGTTGACGTGCCGACAGGGAAAAGAGAGCTTTGTGCTTGTGACGACACAGTATGTGCTGTTACTGGCTTTGTTTTCTACGACAAAGGTGGGTCATGCCTTCGCCACAGTGGGAGCACACCTGTAGTTGCAGGTAGCCTACTGGTTCTGGCTGTTTTGGCTTCTGATTGGCCAACATGCCTTTAGTGTTAGGGCTGTATTGCTGCCTGTTGGTTTGGCGTGCTCTTCGTGGTGCTTCAATTGTGTTTTTATATGGACGGAGTTTTCTTAATAAAACAGTGCTTGTGTGGACATTTAAACCTAATTCTAAATGAATACCTGTGAATGTGTGGACTCGGCATTAGACGCAGCATGAAGGGAAGGAAAAGAAATCTGAAAAAAGTCAACATGAGGCAAAACGAAGAACATTTTCTCAGACACAAACTCCTGTATTGAGTCCAGCAGACACACAGACAGACGGCCAGAGCTAATCTGAAGAGAAGTGGTTCACTCATAAGAAAGAGGAAGCGCTGAGGAGGACAGATAAGAGGAGGAGGAGGAGAGAAAGATAAGCGGAGGAGGGCAGCGTGGAGGAGAGAGGCCATCCGCAAGAACAAAAGACTAATTTGAGGAGCTGCGAGCTGAAAGCTCAGGGGTCCGACGCCGAACAGTTCAACAATATTCCGAGTTTCTAAAAACTGACTGACAGGCTCCTGAGATGACGATTTAACATTTAAAGCTTCTGTTCTATTTCCGTCTGAGACAAGCGAAGTTTTCTTTCTTTCTTTCTGAATAAATATACTGCAGCTTTGTTCTGAGAGCAGATCTGCCGTTTGAAATGTAAAATGACTAACGTGAAGACACTGTGAGACTCATTAACAGGATTCGTGCTTCTCAGATGAGAGAGCTGCAGCCTTTTCATGAAAAACACAATTAAAAAGTACTACTACGACAACCACTACCACAGCCACTGCTAATGATAGTAAAACCGAATGAATAATGAATAAAAAATAATAAAATAAACTAGAAAAAAACTGTAGATTTATAGCATTGTGTGAAATGCTACGGTGACACTGTTTTGTTGCATTTACACAAAAAACAAAGAGTTGGATAATAGAAACAGGTTTCGTATTAGTGGAGAAATGCTTCATTTCTGCTGTAAATTATGTACAATGTAAACATTTATTCATTCACTGCAGTGAGGAAAACTCATGATATCACTGTTCATCACATATACAACAAACTTTGCCTACATATAAGATCCCAAATTAATAAAAATATGATTTAAATAATCAAAAATCTAAAATAAATACATTACAACCTGACAGGGCATCCAATAACAACCATTGACACTTGACAGTAACAGTCTTGAGGTTTGATAATGATGATTACTGTCATTATATTCATGAAATGACTGATTGTTTTGGCCACCTGTTGTATGTATGTTCAGTACATATCCAGAGTCATGTTTATGCCACCAGATGAATGCGAGTTCATTATTAACTCTTTTAGCTCTGCTTTGGGTCTCCACCGTCCCCCGAGGGAAATATCTGCCTCTTTAGCTGCTGAATGTTCCACTATGTTCACCTGCTGGTCTCTAGACAGACAGTTTATAGTCCTGCTTGATGAAGGATGCAGGAAATAACGAGTGAGTACGACTCACTGACGTCCAAACCCAAACAGTTTGTGTCTGAATAGATGAACTGAATCAAAGCAGCCAGCTGGTTCGCAGCTCTGTACCAGACAAACTCAGTGACAACTACAGCCACGAGCTTCAACAAACCCACGCAACCATCCAGCACAATCACATGTTCCGTTTTTGTCCAAACCTCCAACAATCGTCAGATTTGGCATTTCTGGGAATGAAGCAGGCAGAACATCTGAAAGCTCATCTTCTTCCATCTCCAATCTGAATCCCTGAATCTTCAACCAGAGCTCGACCGAAAACCTCTCAGATCATCGCAGCGGCGCATGAATCCAGAAACACGGTTGATTCGTCCTCTCGGCGCATGAACTCGACACCTGAAATCCACCAAATCTGCCAATAAAGACTGAAGAGATTACAGCCGAGGGGACGAGCAGAGGTGCAGACGTGAGAGCGAGGGGTTATTAAAGATGAATAGGAGCTGAGCGGTGACTGACAGCGGCGTGTGCGCTCCCAGCAGACCCGGCGTGAATGTGATTATCCCGGGATAATGCCGTTTCTTCTCAGAATAGATCTCAACCGTCTCAGAGGGGAAGGATTAGATTTAATTAGTCTCTCGCTCCGAACGGAGGAACGCTCACACCCACACATCCACGACTTCAGCAACAAACCGGGCAGCGACGGAGGAGGGAGGGAGCCGGACAGCCGGCGCAGAGGGTGATGGAGGAGGTGGAGAGAGACCTCGTGGCCTGCGCGCTGTCATTAAAACCTCTTTTTCACCTTTTCTCCATCTATCTCCCTCACTGGTTCCTTCTCAAACCCTCGTTCCCCTCTGCCTCCCATCAATCATTCATCCTCCGTCAGCAGCGGTTACAGCAGATTAGCAGGGCGGCTAGCAAACAGTACCATGGATGTAGGGGGGGGGGCTGTTTTATGCTTCTGGGATGTGGGGTGTCAGGTTGTCCACACTGTACACCCTTCAGTCAGAGCTGTCATTCTGATGCATAAAAACAAACAGATTTAAATTACAGCGCCATGAACAAACAGAATTTTGAAAACTGCGTCCATATTTTGGCAATTTGAGCAACATCCTGAGTTTTACAGCTGTTATTATCAAATCCTTGACTTCATCTGGGTTTCCTGCGTCGCAGAGATCATAGGGCCTTCGCTAATGAGACAATCATTCGTTTTTCTTTGTGCTTCTTCTGAAATCCCAACATACACAACAAACCTGTAACATGTTGATGACGGTGTGAAAGTACTATATTTATGTATTATCTCACAGGAAGTGATTTGTTTTCATTGTTTGTAAAGGAAGACAGCTATGACTCATTAAAGGAGAAACAAATAGTTCCTGTTGTGTAATTCTTCTTCAAAAAGGAGAGTTTTCCCCTCAATTCATGCATGCTGGGAAATATGCTAATACGCAACGTATGTCTGTACAAACCGATCTGAGATGAAAACTGGACACAGTTAGTTGACTTAACTGGAAATTAGTAAATATTGTTGTATATTTAGATTAAATATATAATAAAAGATTAACTGATGTCACTAAATGGCTACCATGTATGATGTTACTCTGGATGGGAAACAATAAATTAGTGCTTTTACAAGCTGATTGATCCCATCAGGCTACAGTTGATTCTGTTTTGGCAGTTTGGTTGGATTTTGGTGAATATGTTGTTATTATATGTAATTACTGATATTCAGTGGAAAGTTCAGGTGTCCCTCGTGGCTTCCCACTGTTACGAGATCAATACTGTGATGGGAAAATTAGAACTGCTCTGAACAAGAGAAATCTGAGGAGCAGAAAATGACATTTTTTTCCTTTCACAGGATTAAACTCACAGTATATAATAAAGTGTGTATGTATTTGCTGACTTCATCTCAGTCACAAGCACAAAGTTCTCTTTTGAGGAGGTCTCAGTGTAATTTTAACTGAAAAATAAATAATATATCTAAAAACATCACATATATCAGCTCCGACCAGAAGAAAAAAAGCTGAAGAATAGATTGTGCCAAAGTTCAGCATGTTTCGTCTGTAACGATTAAATTAACGGAGCTTTCCAAAATTAGGTTTCATTTGTGTCTTTCATTGTCTTCGTCTCTTATCTTCCTCACTGTCACACACACCAGGTACGAGAGGGGCGCTGCCTCTGGGAGTGTGTGAGTCTCCAGGATCAGAGCTGGAGGCCTTATTTAGTTCTTGATCAAAGCTGAAAGACAAGCAAGGCCCCCGCCCACCCACCCACCCACCCACAGCTCGAGGAGAGGTCTACTTTTAGACAAAAGCTGCATTTTCTGTACATTCACAGCACCGGGCTCCATGCATCTTTACACCAACAGGCAGGAATTCAGTATATGTGTTGATAAATGTTGACAATTCATCAGTTTCTACACCAGATTCCTTAATAATTAATCAAATTCAGTTTACTGTAAATGAGTAAAAGATGAACTGATTCCCAAACAGCTTAAAGTTAAAGATGACACTTTTCTTTTTTGCTAAGTTGCTTTTTTATTTCCATCTTTTACAGCTTTAAAAAAGCAAAAGTGGAAAAAGCGCTAGAAGCAAGAGTTTGGGCACCCTGCATGGACACCCCCCTCTGGCAGCTATCACAGCTTTATTTTGTAGCTGAGAGTCTTTCAGTTCCTGTTTGGGGGATTTTCACCCATTTTTCCTTTCAGAAAGGCTTCCAGCTCTGTGAGATTCGAGGGTCGTCTTGCATGTGCTGCTTTTGAGGTCAGTCACAGATTTTAGATGTTCAGGTTGGGGGGCTGTGAAGGCCACTGCAGAAGAGTCATCCCCTTTTCATCGCCAGCTGTTTTAAAGACAGTGTGATGCTTGATTGCAGAATTTGTTGGTGTTTAACTGTTCCTGGTTGCAAACATTTCTGAATTACATTACAAACTGAGGAAACAGCTTCCTGAAACCACTTTGCTGTCTTCTCCTGCTTCTCCTCCTCTCTCTCCTCCTTTTTGCATGGTGCTCCTCTTAAAAATGTACAAAACAAAAATAATGCACTAGAATGTTTCATCTTTAACGTTAAATATGATTTAACTGCTGATTTATTTGCACACACATGTATATGCATACAGGCATAAATCCAGCATTAGCAGTAAGACAGACTGCTCTGCACATCTCATGAATGCACCCGTTTACACAGTCTGACCTCTCAGCAGGGGTTAAAACTGACCAAATGTGAAAACACCTCAAGATGTTGGAGAAGAACAGCACGAGCTTATTGGTGAGGCACCAGACGGCAGCAGAGGAGAGAAGAAGCTGAAGAAAGCGTCGATAAGAGCGGCGTCTCCTCCTCTCAGCTTATCGACTGAAGACCGGCTGGAGCTCCTCTGCAGCCGAGTGCAGACGCAGAGAAATGAAGACTCCCCTGACACTCGTGAGCAAGCAGAAATCTTATCTTTGGTGAGGAATGATATGTCCTCCATGTGAACTCTTCCATCGCTGCAGACATACAATCATCACTCATAGAGCAGTGAAGAAGCGATCCTGCAGGAGGAGCGGATGTGTCTGATCGCCTTGTGGAAGATCGGAAGCAATGATCTGTCTCTGAAGCATTTTAAACTGAGAGGAATGACCTCACGTCTCTTCAGCAACATCTGAACATTTGAAGGTTTTGTTTCATTTTCTGGGGGGGGGGGGGTGTTTGCAGACACACCAGGCCTAAATGGATCTATTACACTCACAGACATGACATTTTATTATTTTGCAGCACTGAGAGCAACTTAGAAGAAGTGCAGCAGTAATAAAACAAAGGTCACAGCTTACTTAGAAAATAACAGCTTTAAGAGGACGTGGGAGAGAAGATGAAATTCTAATTTCACAAATATCTGTACTTCAGATATTCAGACATTTGGAGGAGTCACTGAAGTGTGAACCACTCTGGTATTTTTTTTGTCTAGATTCATGGTAAGAATATATGATTGGTGAATTTAATACTGAAAAACAGACTTTATTACCTGGTCTACACAGCAGGTACAGGGAGGGGTTAACGCGAGAGCAGCTGAAAACTGTGCATCCAAAACTATCTTTGCTACCCTCGGCTGGCAGGGATCAGAGGGAAATTAATTAAAAGATAAGAATGAAGTGTCGTGAAACTTTAAACAGGAACAATGTGCTGTCATTATTTATGATAAACTCAGGATAAATTGTTTTCACTACCTATTATGAATTTTAATGTTGCTCGCCATCCAGAATGGGCCACTAATGTAAACATAAATGAATCATAGCCTCATAAAAGCAGCCATTTATGCCTTTGTAGCTTTTAAAGTGTCACACTCGGTCCATGAGGGACAGTCGTTCGGTCCTTTTAAAGACAGACAGAGGGCTGCTGTGCATTAATGCAGCCATGAAGCAGTGATTTAACCTCCATTCTAGTCAGATGTTGAAAAGGTGAAAAGGCATTCCTCTCGCTAACATGCAAACGTAGTCTTTACTCCTCCTGAGTGCAGCCTCTGCAGTGTCTTCACTCCTGTGGCAACTGCAGCTGAAGTGACACAGAAAATGGGCCACAATGAGCCTTCAGTCTCTTCAGAAACAGGAAGTAATGGGCTTCTGGAACTTCAACATGGACGCCAATACAGACGGCGTAACGTGCTGGTGGAGCATCTCTGTCCTCGATCAGTGCAGCCTGTGAGGATGGACAAAACGTTCCTCCACGTGTTTGTGTTAGTTGATGCAGGGTTGCAAGCTGGAAAGCTGTTATTTAGCTAAACTGCTAAAGTGTGCACGTCTTTCTTCTTCTGGTGTTTTTGGCAGTTACTCGACACGATGGACTGCAGAGGTGACGCTGACTTACATGTAGCCCGAGCAAACAAGGTGGCTGCGACCAGATTTGCGATCTGGCTCATGGAGACTGATACATGTAGCTAAGTTAAAGCTAAGTTAAAGTTAAAAGATAAGATAAGATAAAACTTTATTGATCCCATGCTGGGGAAATTTAGTCGCTACAGATAGCAAGAATAAAAAGGAGGGGTAGCAGAGAACAAAGAGACAGTAAACAGGATGAGAAAGATATGGATGATAAAATACAGTGATGTACTGTTGCACGGTAGAAAATGTATAACAGTAAAGAATATAGAGCGCAGTAAAAAAATATGTAATATAGATAGGTGCACTGATGTAATGATGTTCACTGATGGAGTGGTGCAAAAAGTAGGCTTGTGATCAGCACAGTGCTACATCTAATGATGCTGGAGTTGAACAGTCTGTGTGTTAAATCCCCCCCCCCCGAGTGCGAAAACATGGCGACTAGCTGAGTTTCCCTGAAAGTTGCACTCGACAGCAGCCACAGGTGAATTAATCAAAGCGCTTCCTTGGTTACACTTCCTCCACAATACAAAGATAAACATGTAACTCTCAGTCATGATCATTTTTCAGGATTCATTTCCAGCCTCTCGGAGCTGCAGCAGTGACGAAGCTGTGCTCGACAGATTCAAAGGGCCTTTGCGGAGAGGAATAAGGACGTTTATTAATATGCAAACCAGAATTGTGGTGTCAAAGCTGTTTAGGAATACAAATTGGCCAACCTTTGCAGATGGTGTCTCTTAAACCGCAGAGAACGAGAATGTAATGATGTTTTTTTTTTCTTTATTATCCTCAACTTCATTAAAGTCATCTTGTGTTGCACTTTAATTATCAACGCATCAACTAATCTCAACACCTCGGGATCCTTTTTACAAACATGTCAGACCAGGTTGGAGATTGTTTGGGCTGTGATATCATGCTGGGCTCGTCTGATATAAGAGTTCAGCTCCCGTAAACCCTGTTATGTCCTGCAACGCCTCCACCCCTCTACGGCGAGGGATGCTCTTCATCCCTCTGAGCCATTTCTTCCAGACCACTGAGCCCAACTTTCTGTCTCCATCTTTCTGTGTTTCCGTCTGATTTCTGCACAGCCACAACATAGATCCTGTGGGAGGATTTAAATCATTTCACAGCATCTTCACCCCGGCTCGCCTCAGTTAGACTTTCTCCCTGAAAACCTCCCCAGCTCTCTGCAGATACAGAACAGTGACGGTGACAGAGAGAGCATGACGGAGAGGAGGAAAGAAAAGATAGAGATACAGAGAGGAGAGAGCCAGCTCTGTGTTCATCCTTCTGGTCTGAACACTTGAAGGCAACGCCGTTTAGCGGCCGTCTTTCAGGCCTGGATGTCAGCTTCTCTGACACCATGAGGAGAGTGTGGAAGTTTAAAGTTTACTGAGTGGAAAGTTTATTGGGTGCAACAGCATCTTGAACCTAAATACACCAGCTCCTCCAGATTTAAAGCTTTTCTGTAGAGATTCTGACAAAAAGGAAACACGAAGATCTTCTCTCTGCTCCCTAATTCAACACTGATTTATAAAGTTCAAAGAAAAAAACAGTGAGAGTAAATTTTCCACTGTTTGTAGAGTTTTTCCCTCTTGTTTTGGGTCAGGGACGGAGACTCCTGGACTGTGGACAGAGACTTTGAGGATCTGTCATCTTCTATTGAGCTCCACATAATGTCAAACTGCAGTAGGAGTTTATGATATGAGCTAACATTTATATCACAGTGATTTTTGTTGTTTTTTCACAGTGACGTTGACGCGTTCAGCAATGTAAGGCAACATATCTTAAAAAGAAGAAAAAATAAACTAACAGATGTGTTTATTGGCTCAGAATAGGAGTGAAAATGAGGGATATGTCTACGCTCTGTAAATGTCTGCATGTGCCATCTAATGAAATTACCATCAAGTGTTGACAGTGTGCAAAAGCTTATGTGATTTTTTAACTCACTACTTTTATTTTGTGCATCTGCATATATACAGGTGTGCCTCAGGTAGTTTTACTTTTATTAGGCTATTTAACTGATTCTTCTAATTTTGTGTAAGATAAGGCAAGACAAGACGAGACAAGACAAGACAAGACTTTCTTAATCCCCAGCCGGGGAAATTTGGGTATTACAGCAGCAGGTAACAGCAGCTGGCAACAGAAATAGAGAAATTCAAATACAAAATAAAAGCTGACTATATATATTTACATATTATACAAGGGACTATATACAAGAAAAATATGCAGAAAAAATATATAAAAAATATATATAGCCACCTGAAATCTAAAAAATGTCCTCCCAGCTCACTGTGACTATATTTGGGTATCAAACCCAAACTCTGCAGGCCTTTCAAGTGACTACCTGCAGGAGAGTCTCGCAGACTGGAAATGTGTAGTCACTTCACACTGCAAGAATCTGCACATATAGATACACAGCAGAACTGACAAACAAATAACACTGTACAGCCAGAGGCGCACACACACACACACACACGCACACACACACACACACACACACAGCTATAATATCCAGTTCTATCAGGTTAGAGCAGGAATCAGATAATGACTTCTATCAAACAGCCCTCCAGAGTCAAATAAAACCTCCTCGTCTTCCTCCACAAGTAGCTCACTGTGTGTGTGTGAGTGTGTGTGCATGGGCGTGTGCCTGCACCTGTGTCTGTGTGCATGCAGAAATAAACCTTAATCAAACGTAGCTTACGTTGGAGGATTTGTAGCAGCATAAAGTTTACTGGATTTACGTTCTTGTGCATGAATACACTTCCAGTGGAAGTGTGTGTGTGTGTGTGTGTGTGTGTGTGTGTGTGTGTGTGCAGGCAGCTGTGTCCTGACAGAAAGTCAGCCTTCATGATCCGATGGCCTGAGTCGCTGCTGCTGCTGCTCGTAAATCGTCTCCTTAGGAGGACAGACAAGGAGAGGACAGATTGTGTGTGTGTGTGTGTGTGTGTGTGTGTGTGTACAGCTATCTTTGTGAGCACTAACTTGATTCATGTCTGTGAACTTAATTAATGAATTGACTCAGACTAATTCTACAGTCCATTTATATGCATATGTGTATATTTAACATAAATAAATAAATAAATCCTAAATAAACATGAGAAACAGTTAAGAAAAGGTTTAACTGAATGAGTTTAATTTTCCAAAAAATATTAAAGGTCCATGATCTATTCATATGTACTTCATCAGGCTCAGTCATGGCACTAAGAGAGTCTTAATACCCTAATTTCCGGACTATAGAGCGCACCTGATTATAAGCCTCACCCAGTACATTTTTAAAGGAAAAACCATTTTGTACATAATAAGCCGCACCTGTCGATAAGCCGCATGTGCCCACATTGAAACATGAGATATTTACAAAGAAAGACGGTACACAGAAAGAGTTTTCAAAGTTTTGATAATATACCTTAACTTTCCTTTCCAAACAGTGCCTGTGACGCGGCGATAACACAACAGCAACATGGTAGCACGGCACTAACAGGGCCGGTTTACAAAAAACATACCGGTTAAAATCACTGAGACACGGCAGTAACACAGCAGCAACACGTTAGCACTTTTTTCGTCTTTTTACATTGCTCCAGCTCCAGCGTCTCACCATCGATTCATATATGCCAAGTTTACGTGCAGCAGCTCTGTTTCCTTCTTTATCGGCCAGCTCGATTGCTTTTAACTTGAAAGCTGCGTCATATGCATTTCTTCTTGCATTTTCCATTTTATTCATGCACAAAGCGCAGGTTACATTAAACTTGCGTCTTCCTCGACACATATATTCCACCTGTCTCACTCTTACCTTTACTGCTCGGGTGCCCCTGGCGGCCGTTAGAAAAAATGCCGCATCATTGCATAAGCCGCAGAGATGAAAGCTTGTGACAAAAGTCGCGGCTTATAGTCCGGAAATTACGGTATGTACACATTAAACCACTTCAAGCACATTATTACCTCATCAAGGATAAAAAAAAGTTTTATTTCAACATGATGAGGTATAAATCCAAAATAAAAGACAACTAAGACACAGAAATGAGTTCAAAAGAAAAGCTGCAGGGTCGTGTGGGTTTGCCGTGAGCAGAAAGCAGCACATTAAAACACAAACGACATCAAAGTTCAGGCCTCCTCTTTTCACAGCGAGCAGTTTCACTGTCCGGCGACACCATGACAACCTCTCTCTTTTGTCTCTAGTAGCATATTTATGAAAGGCAAGCAGCCATCATCCCGCTCCATTACCCACACACAGCACTTACTCTGCGCAGGTGCCCTGGGTCTGAACCAGGTTTTCTCCTGACTCAGCCTGCTGTCCTTCACCCGTCCTGCCGAGACTAGATGTGACATGGAACGGGACCCCGTCTGTTTGAGGAAAGCGTCCTGAGTCTGACCTGCGGTAACGGCCTCAGAAATGCTGAGGCCGTGGTGGGAAAGCGGTGACGGGAAAACTGATTAGCTAAAAAAATCGGCTGCTGTTCTTCAGACTCAGAACCACATGAAGCTCGTGGACTGAAGTAAACGGCTTTTTACTCTAAGACTCTGTTCAGAGAGGCAGGTTGAAGCTGCAAAGTGTCCAGAATACGGTTGCAGTTTTCTTCTTCTTTGCAATCCTCACTTCTCAGCCATGAAATATCTCAACTACTGGAGGGGTTGTGATGACATTATTTACGGGCACTCGTGGTGGCCAGAGCCGGAGTCATAGTCTGTGCAGCATCATCCAGTTAAGATGAAAACTGTCCAACTGTGCAACGAGCACACAGCCTCACGGGGGCTGCTGGATATTATGGATTCAATATTAATAATATCATTTTTCATCTGTCAGTGGAATCATTTGGGGGTGTGCATTGGCACTGCCCTCACGATTCGATTCGATTACGATTCACCAGGTAACGATTCGATTCGATTCGATTCCACGATGCATTGCGACACATCAAAATTCTACTGCACACAATCATGAGCCAATACAAGCAGTGAGATCTAACAACAGATTTAATTGGCTGCTATGTGTGTATTCACTGTCCTGTATGTACTCTCCTGTGTCTTTAACATACATGTCATAAAATAAAATAAAATGGTGCAGGGTATTGGATATTGCATTTTTTACACACAGTAAAACAGCAGCTTTAAGACAAGGCACTTCCTGAACTCCTGCCAACGTGCTTGGTTTTAGTGTGGCAGGTTTTACACTCTGCATAAGTCTTGTCTAGCTTCCCATTAACTTCGCAGAATCCGAAATGTGCCCAGATGTCTGCTTTCCAAGCTTTGGGTGCGTTTTTAATCATCCGTCCTTCGCGGTCTTCTCCCTCCGCCTCGGCCATCCTGTTGTGCTAACCACTAGCGCCGCCGCTTAGCATGTAGCTACGTTGGTCCGGAAATGCCGCCGGAAGTAATTGAAACTTCACAACTTTATTGTCCACTCGAGGCCAAAATAAACAGTGACATAATCTACTACGGCACGTTGCCACGTCGATGCTGAATCGTGCACGCCCCGCATTGCAATGCATTGCCGAATTGATTATTGCTGACACCCCTGGAATCATTTTGTGATGACAGCAACCCATTCAATTACACAACGTTCATTCGGCTGATGCTTTTGTCAGAAGCAGCTTAAATTATTCCTTCCACATAAAGGAGTAATTCAGGGTTTAACTTCCTGCTCCGGATCTCTTTAACATGTGGATCAGCGGGGCCAACACTTCCATTAACTGCTGCTAGCATTTCCAAAAACGTTTCAAACTGCTGTTTAATATTTCACTGACTGCATCTCAGCACACAGTTCGGACCTGAGTCACTGAAACAATGGTTGAACCATTCAAACTAAACTACATTTCTGATGTTCACTCAGACCTTCTTCACCTGCAAAACACCAAATCAGTGCTCACTGGAGCAACATAAAACCACATTTCCAACACAAGGAAGCCGCCAGGAGTCACTCAGGTGTAAAACTGCTAATTATTCAATATAAAGTTCTTTCTGAGAGCTATCTACACGAGTGGTCCCCATAAAAACGGGGCAAAAATGAAGCAAAAAACTGAACTGCTTTAAACTCCATTTCAGAGAATGACCTTTAGATAAAATTTCACGAGCTGTGTGTGTCTATTTCCTGCTGCCGGAAAGCAAAAAAAAAGTCCCATTTCACTCTCAGTTTCAAAAGAGTGAACTTCCATTAAGTCATATGAGGATTTTGGGAGAGCCATTAGCTGCGTTATCTGGTCCACTGTGAGACCGGAGAAGTGATTCAAGTGGAGAAAGAAAGAGGCTTTGTAGCGAGTCTGAGACGCCGGCCTGGAAAGGCACTTTGCATTTATCAACAGAGCCGAACTGACTGGATGGACTTTCACATCGGCGCCAACAAAAACTACGAACGCTGCTCTCGTCTTAACGTTTAAGCTCAGGCATCGGGTGCTTGATCATTAGAGCGAACAGAGCGGGAGAAAAGCCTCGTCAGTCTGGTTTGTTTTAGAGGGTTCATTGAATGCCACGTATGTAAATACAGGAAAGAAAATGGAGATTAAACTGCGTTGTTGTTTGTTGTAGAATATCGCCTCTGATATTACATCCTGACTGATTTGCACTGGGTGAGATTGACTTTCAGGCAGCAGCCAAACGCAGTATTTGTCACCATCTTGTCAGTTAGTCGACACCAACGGCCTCTTAGGCCGGATCCCAGACATCACTTACAACTGCCCGTCAATCATATTTGCCTAAATAAGCAATGACAGCGGCGGTTGAACCCGGGACTCTGTCCAGAGCGTCGTCCTCCACTCGGACAGGAAAGCAGGGGTTGCAAACTAGACTCCAGAGGTCCTAAAACTGCTAAGACCACATTAATTAGAGAATCATCCAGGAAGTGGAGTTGAGTAAGACGTGCTTACTGAATTTTTAACAGGACGAAGGGAACTCATTAATGTGACCACAAATCCACAATCTGGCAAGCGGACAGAGCGGCACGTCACAAATTCACTTAGGTTTAAACATTTTAACTGCAGCTGACGCTAATTAGTATCTGATTGGCCCCACGATTGTTCTGTGCTTTTAAGGACTGACATTCGGCACAGTCAAGATGAAATGGAAATTCATATTTCCGTGCGAGCCTCTGACAGACGTCTGTGTGAATGCTATTAGAACGGCATTAAAGACCATCCTTGGAGTTCGGAAATGAGGATCGGTGCCATTTAGAAATACCGGAGAGCGCTTTTACAAACTGACAGAGGAATGGAGGGAATTCTGCTCGTTTAAAGGGATGATAAGTAGCTCAGCTGACATCGTGATTACAGTTATACAGTTGGTGTCCTCTGTACTAAAGGATCTGTGGCGTTTGCGAGCGTCTCCATCATTACTGGCACCAGACATTCACGTCAATGAAGGCAAATATAAACTTTGCCTTCTTCATCTTCACTCCGTCTTTCCTCTTCCCCCTCCTTCCTTCTTTCCATCCCCTGCACCCTCCATCCCCTCAAACATAACAACAGTTCATTCAGTTCAACATCCAGTTTCCATAACCTCACACCTGGGGTGTTCGGCCTTTCCTCTCAGGATGATCTATAAGCTACTTTCATCCGGGAGGTTAATTGAGCTGCTGCGAGGGATCACTGAGCGTTGACTAGCGTGGTCACTCCGGGCGTCAGGGTCGTGCCACCCGACCATTCGCCCCCCCCCCTCTCTCTCTGCGGCGGTAAACACGGATCGCCGCGGTGATAACACGTGTTTTTACATGAACTTTTCAGGCCGCTTCACCGACGCAGAGCGGCTCGCAATGAGGGAAAGGAGGAGGGGGCTGTTCAGATCTGCCTCTGGGCCCCATCAATAGTTAATATTAAACTCAATATTCAGTGTGATAATCACATTATGAGAAGACAATGAGACGTGCTGCATTTAGGGAAAGATTCTTGGTTGTTTCCAGAGTTACTTGCTGTAGTGATCTGACTTCAAATACACCAAAATACCCTCTGTCTGAGACCGCAGCTCTGTAAAAGCTCTGATAAACACTTTTCTTATATTTTCACCATATTAGAGAAAATGCTGACGTAAAACAAAATCTTAAGTCTCTAAGTGGTAAAGTTGCTGAAAACCACTCAGTTCAGCTCTTTCCCCACTCAGGCCAGAAATGCTTCATTTCCCATCTATCATAAAATCTAGAAATTGAGCCAAACAAATGCAACAATTACAATCACAAGAGCTCAAGAGAATCGCTGTACTACACGTCTGTAGGGTTTGGACCGAAGCTGTGAAGCTGTCATCTCAGGCTCTGGGAGAGTGTGGCGGCCATGTTTTACCCAATGAGAAAGCAGTCATGTTTTTTTGTTTTTCAGTCCTGAGACTTGCATCACCCCTCCGGTTTCTTCGCAGCAGAGCAGCTGTTGTGCTCAAAGCTGTCGAGTCTCTGCCGGCCTTCGCTGTTCAGCGTGGACAGCTGTTTTTACTGGGGGAAGGCTGCGTTTCTGATCCTGTACCAGTGTTTTAAAATACCTACACAGCCTCGGCCCGCAGCCTCCAACGGCACGGCTCATTAGGTATTCGGAAGAGGAAGCTGTGTGTGTGTGTGTGTGTGTGTGAGAGATATAAAGGGAATCGTAACACTAACCAGGCCTTGAGTATATCACACACACACACACACACACACACAAACAGACTGAAGTACACATCCCCTTCTTTTGCCTCACCCCTTATCCAATCACACTTAAGAGTGGTGATGCTGTCCATTAGCATTGACTGGCTTTGCTGACGCTAGCAGAAAAAACGGTAACCACACACCCACACACACACACACACACACACACACACACACACTCAATGCCCTCACTTCTACCCTTGAGAGATTCATTAGTAGATCACAGTGGAAGACACAACATACTACTTGTGGTGGAGAGAGCGTGTGTTCGAGGTGTGTATGCTAAAATCCAACAGCACTGCCTCACGTGCAAGAAGTCTCCATTGCGGTTTCACTTTTTTGGTTACACTTCAGCCATTTATTTCCCTCCTCGCTGCTCAGAAATGGGCTTAAACCAACTCACAAAGCACCGAATGACAGTGCAGGCAGACACTGGAGGGAAACTTATAATACACTTACATGCTCTAATGTACTTGGACACACACAAACTCACACACACTGCTAACAGCGTGGAGAAACACTCCCCGGCTTTGATCGTACACTTGTGCTGGCTGTCTGCTCGCTCTGTTATTGCGCTGCGAGTATTGATGTGGACAGAAATTGTTTGTGTGTGTGTGTGTGTCATAGATGACTGACGTGTGTGTGTGTGTGTGTACAGCTCGATTATTTGCATCCTTGCATTTTCTCACACATAATTTGTTGCTTTAAGCGTGTGTGTGTGTGTGGTGTCAGCGCACATTCGCATCCGAATGCATGCGGCTGTGTGTTGCCATGGGGACGTGGCGGAGTCATCGCTGCGTCTGCTTGTGGCAATGTTAATTCAACTAATATAGCTGAGTGGAGACGCACCTCCAGCCTACTGATGAGGAGGGAGAGGGAGGGAGAGGATGAGCGAGGATGCATCTGAATGCAGCAAGAGGGGCAGGGAGGAAGGGAGGAAGGAGGGAATGAAGGATGTGAAGTAGCATGAAGGGAGAAGGAAACAAGAGAGAGAAGGACAGAGGGAAGGAGGAAATGAAGGTGATTGGAGGGATGAATCAAGGATGGAAAGAAAAGCAAAGCAGAGGGAGAAATGCAGGTTGCAGAGGGAGGCGGGAACAAGACGAATAATCAGCCCGAACAAATAAAAAACGAAGGCACTGCAGCAGCGACACAGCGTGTTGAGTTTCTTTTTGCCTTAATGTTAATCGATGTGACTGAAATGTAGTGATTTCAAAGAGAGTGACATATGTGACAGCCTCAGACTGTTGAAACACACGAGGCTGTGTTAGTGTGGCTATGTTGCTACTGGTAGCTGTTGCCATTACGCTGTACAATTTATTATTATGTATATCATTTTTTACTGCTTGTTATTTCGATATTTTATTATATATAGTTTGTTCTTACAGTCACAGTACACTTTATTTTCACTGCCATTTGCTTTTGATATTCTTATTTTGATATTCATTTTGCATTTTATATTCTTTTTTGTGCAATACTTTTACTACTGTTTACTATTCGGCTATTTTATTATTATGTATATAATTTTTTACTGCTCGCTATTTTTATATTTTATTATGTATAGTTTGTTCTTTATAGTCTTATTTTCACTTATTTCACTGTGTGTAATGCTGCTGCTGCACTGCAATTTCCCAGCTTGGGATAAATAAAGTATATCTATCCATCCATCTATCTATCCATCTATCTATCCATCTATCTATAACTGTCAAGATGACACTGAGAGCTTTCTAAATCGTTCCTGTATGACTTTTCTGATCTCTCCAGTGAAGGTTTGCTCAGGTTCAGGTTAATAAAACTGTTGGTTCGGGAAAGATCACGTTCATGGCTAAAAAGCAACAGTGACTGTCGATAGGAAAAAAGAAATCCCCACAATCCACCCCGACCGTTTGTGGCAGTGTAACAGCATCATGCAACTTTGTTAGTCATACAGTCATTCTTCACAACAATCAGACCTGTTGTTTTTCAGGTGTCTCTTATGAAAGCTTATGTCAAGACTCTGCACTGTGGCTTGTGCAGTTTTTACAGCAGCAGTAATTAACTCCAGGGTCTTCATGCCTGCATGATCGGCCCATGCTAATGGATGGCATTGGACTGTGTTGCTGCACAGTTGAGCTGGGACCAACTTTTTTTTGCAGATGACTCCTCTTTGCTGAGGCCTCCTGTGGCCCGATTACAGTGTTAATCTAATTGAAATGAATGAGAAATGTAATGCAGTCCATCTGTGGATCTGAAAACAGCTTTAGCCTCTGCCCAGAACCACGTTCCATGTAGAGATCAGGACCCAAAAGTGATTTCAAGGAACTTTTCAAAAAAGAGTGAGGAACGAGGCAGATGATGCTCTGGTAAATGTTAAAATGACTCTTTATTCCCCTCTGCTCAGTGACGGTGTAGCATGAATGTCGGAGCGAGTGGTGGATCGCGGGCCCTTGGCCTGCAGCGGTTTGATGTATAATAGCTGCGATGTGTTATGAAGCTCTCTAAGCATTCATTAGGCCTTCATGCCTCCGCAGTTTTTGCAATTATTGTTGACCTTTAAGAGGAGGGATTGATTCGCCGAACAAAGCGTGTGGCTCGCTGCTCCGGAGGCAGGACGCATCTGTTATACTGGAGCCCCAGCTCCGTCACACACACACAGTCATGAATACAACATGCACAGGCACAAATCCTCCTCCCAGAGGCCCCTTCTATGTTTCTGTCACAAAATATCAAACTGATCAACTGGAAACCCATTTCGTTTGGGCACAAAAGTGAGAGCGCGAGTTAAAGAAGGAAGGAAACGATGCTGGAGGGAGGACAGGAAGGAAGGAACCAAGGATATCAGACGTCATTCAAAGGTCTAAGTTTGGACCTGAACCACAACAGACCCATGGAAAACCAATCCGACACATTTTTCACCTGTGACACTGAGTCTGCTTGGATTCATTCAGGTAGTAGATACACAGATTAGAGACCTGCAGCAAGAGAACGAGGCACAACCAGAATATCACGTGGTCCTGGCCCAACCCAGGTCCCAGGTCTGGTCTGGGTTGCAAGAAACAAAAAGGACCTGTAAAATATCTGAAGAGCTCTTTTCAAAAGTGGGCTACAAGAGTTCCAAAGAAAAACCTACATTAATACATGAAACTACAGTTAAAAAGTCGGCCATGAGGGAAAGAAAAAGGACACAAAGCAAGTGTGAAAGCATAAAAAGCTTAAAAAAAACAACTGATTACTTATTCTAAGTGAGACATCAGACATGTTCCTACACTAAATGGATGATTTGAGAAAAAATAAGACTAAAAGAGGGAACGAAGGAAAGAAGGTAGAGCTGTGCGATGTCATATAATGGGAATTAGGTCCACAAAGAGGAGCAACCTCAGTCGTGTGGAAGCAGCTTCGACACAAAAGATCAGATGTCCAACAAACCACAGTAACATGTAAGAAGAGCAAGAAGACAGTAACAAGAAGAACGGAGGTAGTACGAGCTTATTTCACCACCTCGAACCAGAAGCACCCGCTTGAGTACGAGGAAGAGCCAAAAGTCCTGCAAGGAGGGCTCAGCAGTTGTAAAAACTACACCAAGATCGCCAAGAAAATCATCACAGCAGAAATGAAATGAAATATTGCATCACTTTATGTCGGGAAATACAATTTACTGTCATTCTGCAATTAACTGAAACACGTGGTTGATGGGAGAAAACACACTGGAGCCGAATGCACTCCTCTTAAAATGTCTAGCAGTGGAGGCTTAATGATTTGCAGTAAAAATATGCTCAACATTCGGTGTGATGTTTAAATGTCAGCAGCAGGTGGAGTGTAACTGGTCAAAACGGGGATTTAAACAGGTGGAATCGTCCTGCATGAATGTGAACGGGATCCCACTGGGAGAGAGAAATGCTCCCAGTAGGAGCTCTGCCGCCTCCTCCTCCTCCTCCCTCCTCATCCCAGTCTGACCTGGTCCATCGCTATGGCAACAGGCTAAACAGCCAGGCAGTTTGGGTTAAGCATCACTCAGCCGATATTTATCACCCACTTAGGCTTTATGGCCTTATGATGGGAAATCGTCAACGCTCAGACCTCTGTGTGTGCGTGTGTGTGTGTGTGTGTGCATGTGTGTGCTTGTTTATCACGTGAGAGGTCAGACATGAGAGGACGATACGAAGGAACGAGATGCAGGAATAATAAAGCAGCTAACCAGGAGCTGCCAGGAAAGAAAGAACAAAAAAAAGAAAGAACGAAGGCAGGAACATGAGCTGCCTCCCTCTTCTGCTCTATCACGCTCGTCTGCTCTCCACTTCTCTTCTTTCAGCCTCATTTGTTTTGGGTTGGGGTCCCGCTGCAGAAGAGGTCTGTCTGACCTGAACTGGTTTGACTGGTTTCTGTTCTCGTGCGGAGTACAGCAGTGTGTGTTCTGGTGCGACGCTGCAGGTGTGTGTGCAGCCGGCTCTCCGGCGAGGCAGGTTTTGATAGATCGCTGTGGACATCCGTCTAATGACTCGCTCGGGTTCCACTCCTGCTACAGAGACCTGTCTCTTCAGCTAAGCAAGGCCTGCGATTGGTCAGGACACAGCCTGCATCCTGAGCGTGGCAGACCTTCCGTCACAGCGACACGTTCAGGTTCCTCAATCCTAAACTTAGGCCTGATTCTGTAGAAGCGGGAACAAGCAGAACATATCTGAGTCATGTAATGATACATTACATGCATCGAGGTAATTATGCTATAGGTTTTAGGTCACATCCTCCAGTCCTGGTCCTGTTTCATCCAAAACCTGATCATTACCAGCTTACTCATGCGTATGCAAGGTCAGTGTTTCATCAAGCAGATACACAAGAAGACAGAATTCATGGGACCAGAATCACTTCATTGTGTAATACGGTGGCTGCCCCCTTAACCCTGTAAATACCCCCAAAGATTGCAGGTTGTGTGAGTTCATGGCCTGATGGCCGGACACATTTATTACCCAATAGCATTGCAGGGTTAAACAATGGGACCCACTGACGATGCAAAATGGTTTTTAAAAAAATGCTGAAAACTGATGTAGTTTTGCAACAGTGGTCTTACAGGGTTAAACATGGCTGGGAGGGGATAAGAAAGCACTACAGCTCGACCGACACTCGATTATTAGCATGCAGTTATAACAGAGACCCCCGGTCGCCCGACGGCGCTGTTCAACCTCACTGATGCTCTTGTGTCTGAATGGGAGCAGATCCCTGCATCCAGATTCAACATCTGGTGGAAGGACTGAAACTCTATCACACTCCTACTCAGCTGTCTGAGTCTCGCCCCCCTCCCTCTCTCCCCCCGTGCTTTATTAGTCTGCAGTTCTGTAAAGCAGACTGCGAGGAGACGGGAAAACGTGCTGACGCTAGATGTTCTCTGCGATTCACTCCCCGAAAATACACACCGTGGGCTAAAAACGGCGCGGGGCTCAGCCAAGAAAGAGGGGGGGGGGGCGATCTTTAAACACAGAGTCTGATCTGGGTTATATGGACTCTGCTGTGCACCCTCACTGTTTGTCCTTCTGTTTAACGGTGAGGCATAAAGAAACGCTGGCACAGAGTTTGTGAGCTCATTTCAAGGATGGAAAACCAAGTTTGAGCTTCGGAGAGGAAGCTGGGAGACAGACAGAGAGCACTTGTGGGGTTTTTTTTAGCACTTCTTGTGTCAACTATACTAAAATGGACACATTACAGTCTTACAAAGGAGTCAAGTGTCATTTTTCAGCTTCATGTGGAAATACAAATGCTAAAAGAGAAGGCAGACCAAAGGAAGACACTGAATCAAAACTGTAAACATTTTCAGTTCATCCGAAGCACAATACTGGACTGTGTGGTCTAATTTAAAGTTATACCATCAGAATAACATGAAAGATGTGGCATAAATCTCCACATCAGGGCTTTAAAACATCCTTACATTTCTCAGGATTCACTGTAAGGGGTAAATAAACTGAATTTGATTCATTTCACCAAAGTGAAGCCCTAAAATGTGCATAGTGAGGTAAAATATTTTACATGAAGAGATGAAGATAATATCAACTCCTGGCTCCTCTCCAGCTCATTGTATTTTGTCATAGAGGCTTTATTTTATCTGAAAGGCCTCATAAGAGCCGTCCAGGAGCTTTTTGTCTTGTTTAAAATGAAAAGGTTTGCAAATGTTAGCGTCCACTGCAGCAGCAGATGCCCATTTATCTTAGAGCAGGAAGAGAAAAGACAGTTTTTCTTGTGCTTTTCAGAATGTCTGATGAAAGAAACAACGAAAAACCCATTAAGGTTTGAGCTGCGGCTGCAACGAAGGTTAGACGGGTGCGAGGTGAGGCTTTAGGTCTCTTTTTTTCAGCCTGTTGATCATTTGAAGGTTTCGGTTTTGCTCGGATCATCAGTTAAAGGTCACTGTTAACCCTCCATACACTCTCATCCCATTCACCGCCACTCGCTCTAAACACGGACCAGCCCGACTGCTGCGCAGGCACAGTTCATGATAACACCGTGTTATTTCCTGGCTTCAAAGGCTTTTATAAAGAGCGCTGGACATTCAAATGAGGGACGGACACACACCTTCAAAGCCTTTAATCATAGCTTTGCGCCTCACACCGGCCTATTTTCCTGTGATTCTAAATGGAAACGAAATGAAACACGGTGAAATGTGACCTTGGCTGCTTCCAGAGTCGAGGCGGCGCGCGCGGCTGATCGGCCCGCCAATCAGAGGAGCTGCTGGCCGTGAATGCGGAGGTTCAAAGCGTTGGTCACATGTAGATAACAAGGGTCTCTGCAACGAGAGGGGCTTCAAAATGACCTCCTTGAAGCTTCTGAAGAGTTAATAACAGCAGCTATGAAGACAGAAATCCCACTTTCCATCATGTATGCATGAACACAACGCCGCTGCGTATATGTGTGAGTGTCATTATGAGTCCTTGCCTTGATATGTGATGTGACGATGCTTTGTTCCCACGCATGGAAATTAGCTCAAACAGACCAACAGGCTGAAGAGCTGAGAGTGGGTGTATAAGTGTGTGTGTGTGTGTGTGTGTGTGTGTGTGTGTGTGTGTGAAAGCAATGCATCTGAAGATTCTGACTGTTGCTTAAAAATAAGAAACTATATTGAAAACCACTCCTACGCGAAGGTAAAATCAGGAATGAACTCGCTGACTCTGCAGCGTATGACCTGCATCAAAACACCTGCAGCCGTTGTTTTCTATGTAAGCGCGCACGCTGCCAGCGAGGCGACGCGAGGCGGCGTGTTAGGATGCACCTGACACCTGTCGACTCCCTAGAATAACAGTAACTTCACCTTCTAACAGCTGCCAATGTAAAGATATGAAGATCCTGTTCTGTAGCCTCGTTAAGGGTTGATGAAGTTTTGGAGCTGTCGGTGTTTTATATAATATTCTTTAGGAAAATCAGTTGAGTCTTAACTGTCGCAGATTGTTCAGCCGTCTGGTGAAGATTCGAACATTGGAGTCTTTTTGGCCTTTGTAAAGTTTTGGAGCGTTTGCTACTGATGGATTTCACACGAATGAAGTTTTAAAGAGTGTTTGTGCTTTTTGTCATTTGTTCCTCTCACATCAAGACAAGCTGTAGTGACACTGTACACAGGGCTGTCAACAGACTTGCTGGGGCCGGGGGACAAGACACCATCATAGGGCCCCCATAGGGTCACAGTGATCACGCGAATGTAAGCCCTAGCGCTAATTCTCTGGCTTTTTGTCCCCCTTTAAAAACTTCATCTTCTTCTTCTTTCTTCTCGCTCACCTCTATGATCTTCCTCTCTTTTTCTTTTTTCTTTTCTTTTACAGTTTATAACAATGACAGATTTACGTAAATTTCCCGCTTCAGGGCAAGTATGTAGCATAGCCTTAAGTGTGCCAGAGCGCGGTCAAACCATTCTCTGCTAAGATGGGGGGGAGGGGTGTTGTGCAAAAAGAAAAAAGGAAAATATATATATTTGAAATATGTGAAAGTTTTTAAGTATATGTTGAGTAGAAAATAATATTTAATTCATCAGGCAATGATTTAATTAAAAAGAAATATCTGAATGTAAAGTAAAATAAATTAAGGGTCATTCAGGGGCCCCTATGGTCCTGAGGCCCGGGACAACATACCTGGTACAGTATATTTATGGAAAATCAATGGAAAAAATAGTTTTTTGCTAATTAAGCAAAATAATGTCAGAAAGATCAATCACATCAAAATGTAATCTTGCTATAAAACAGTCCCTCAGTTATTGTCCTCATAAAACCACACATGTTGCAGGGATAAAGTAAAATCTCTGAGGGCTGACCGATGTATATATTTTTAAAGTAAAGTCACATTTCTCACACACATGGAGCTGCAGAGCTGATGGTGCACACAGGATGACTCTGGCGTCTGCATTCTGGTTATATAACAGCCACGCAGACCAAAACGGAAGTTTGGACACTCATTTAAAGTAGGCAAAATATTTTTAGCATACATTTTACATTTAAATTACAGCGTTATGATACAAGCGGTTATCACAGTTGAACACACTGACCTCAGCGAACTTTTGTACTCGTCCATTACTCGTTATGGATTCAACTTTCCCCTGATTTAAATACCCAAACAACAGCGTCCCAGGAGTTTTCGCTTCAATCTGTGAGGCAATAACAACGAGGAAAGTGTGGCGATGTGTAGTAACACACACTGGAAGTACAGTACATGAACGTCTGCTGCACACACCTGCAGCAGCAAAAAGCTAAAGAGATCCTGATGCTGACACCATCGAGTCCATCGTGTCCAGTCACTTCCAGTCTGCTGCTGAGAGACTGAATAAGCTCGGTAATTATGGGAAAGAAGGACTGAATGCGAAACAGAGAAAGGAGATTTCAGAGTGGATCGGAGTGGATGAAGAGGTCATGAAAGACAGGGACGACGGGATGGTTAGGGGAGAGGTGATGGAGGAGCTGAGGAGGCTGACAGGGAAGAAAGGATGAGGAAGAAAGAGGAGGCTTCTCAGGGTGTGTGCAGGTTTCACAAAGACGAGTTTAAGAGACCTTTTTAATGCAGCCCGGAGTCGAGTTTAACACCAATTTATAGACCAAAATAAAAGAAGAAAAGCTCTCGGCTGTGGCTGGTTTCCGAGCGAACAGGTAATTAAAGCTGCGAGGCGATAAATGGGCAGAATAACAGGGGGGACGGCAGGTTAACCCTCGGGCGACCGGCTCAGGTCAGATCTGACTCCAGGAATATAATTGTCTTTTTTTATCCAGAAGGAAGTTTGAGATCTTTCCAAAAGAGTCCTCCTCCATGAATCCACGCCCCGTCTCCAGTCCTCTCATGCAGATGTGAGCCGATGACAAATCCCTTCAGGTGAAACGAATGGCCTGAGTGACAGCTGTCTATCATTGTTTGGGCTGTGGAAACCTGCATGTTTCATTACCATCTGACATTTTATAGACTAATTGGGAAAGGTTAAGGCATGAATTAAGGATAAAAAAATAATGCATCCCACAATTCAGTGGTTTGTGTTGACCAACAGAGACTCTGCACACAGTAATTTACCCAGAAATAACTTCTACCAACTGCTCTGTTCCCAAACCGGATACTTCGTCACGTAGATTTGATTGTACAGCAAAAGGTATTTTCTGGAGCTGGTGATACACTAATGAGGACTACTGGAATGCAGCTGCACACACACACACACACACACACACACACACACACACACACACACACACACACACCTTCCTAACTGGTCTCAATTTTGTTGTAGCAACATATTCCCCGAGCACGACCGCTGTGTTCCAATGTAATTATTTTTTAATAGTTTTGTTTTATCGCGGCTGTCTGGTAAAAGGTTATACCTTAATAAATAAATGATTAATGGACTCTCTTCTTTTGTCCCTCGCTCGCTCGGCCCACCGCAGCAGCTCTGCAGATGTAAAGCAGCGCATTTCTCTCACGAGCATCTGCAGGATGTGACAACAGCCAGGAAGAGGGGGGGCAAAGACAACACGTCTTAACTTTCAGAGGCAAAAGGAACAGAGAGTGGGAAGCCCTCCCTCGCTCGGTGCTTCTGAGGGGCTGTAATTGGGTTTTTCTGCACTAAGCCAGCTCTGACGGCTACTTATCCTTCACGGAACAAGCAGCAGCCATCTTGGTAATGAGAGGCCACGCCGCGAGCTCTGACATCTAATGGTTTTGTCTCATGAAGCGGAGTTGTTTTAATGACACCGGGAAGTCCTGACCTGCACTTCTGACCTCAGAAGCATCTTTTTTATAACTCTGAGTTTCTGGTGTGACATTTTAAATCTTTGGTTACTTCTTAAGCACGTAAGGAAAATATACAGTCAGAGAGTTTGAACTGCAGCGTTTAATGAGGTTTAACATATTCTGCAGTCACCAAATCTGACTTCCTGCATCAATAACTGAAATATTTCCCGACAAAAATCCCCAGATTGCAGTGATTTTTTTTTCCACCGGCACAACACGGCTCTTATTGACTGAGCTATTCAATTAAATGGCTGCCATCATTCTGTGAACAGCGGTTAGTGGAATCAGGAGAACTGCTTCGAAATCAGGAGAGGAGCAGAGACAGCAGAGCAACGAGACACAAAACTCAACCAGTGATTTAACGGTGACGCAAAATGAGCTTCCGGTCGCAATTTTCCTGATTTTCCTCCGAGGTTCATGCATGAAACAGGTTTCAGGAGACGGAAACGATTTCACAGAGACTTACAAGTGATTGCTGTTTATCAGCTGTTCAGACAGACATTTCATCGAGCCCTGGAGGGGGCTGGACAATTTCTCTGCATGTTTGACTGGTTTTGATTCAGCAGGCGGCAAACAGAGAAGCGTGCGAGCGCTCAGATTTTAATCTACACTTCAGAAATGTACCGATGACGTGACGACAGCCAGCAGAAGACACCTGTAAAGCAACGTCAGGTGGAGTTTTTAATTGTCAACGTGTTCACGATGGTCAAACGATCATCACAGCCCGTGTTGAAACACCTGTAACCGACACACGGGTCCTATCAGCTGCCTCGCTGTCACACGGGTGGGACTGTGAGCGTTCAACATGTTTACATCCATTCAAGATGCTGCAGCTACACTCTGAAATCCTGTTTTAAGGAAGGGAACAAAAACACGCAGGACTGCTCTTCATCAATTTCTCTTCAGCCTTTAATGACATTCAGGCCGACGTCCTTTCACAAAGACCGCTGTCAAATTTCAACACAGGTTCTAATAATGGTTGGTGGTGAATTCATTTTTTGATCACCTCAGATGTTTGCAGATGACTCTGTAATAACCAGCTCCGTGCACGATGAGGAACGTCGTCGTGGTCCAGTGGTTGGAGAATTGGTCAGTCTCCTACAACTGAACGACAACCAGCGAGACCTTCATCGACTTTGGCACAGCTCGTCCTCAACGGAAAAACGAACGTATCACGAATGTACTTCCAAAGGAAAAAAAAAACATACAGCTCAACGAGGACAGAAAGGCAAAAACACAAAAGACTGAATAATAAGCTAAGCTACAAACATATAGAATAAACAACAGCTAATATATACAAAGAATGCATTTATTTGCAGTACATTAGTTTGTCACTAACTGTTGATTTCATACGTACAAACATACTTTTCCATTTTATGTCATTTCTATATGAAGCCCTCACTCGGTGTGATTTGTTGGTTGTAAAGCACTTTGAGCTGCACTTCCTGTTTGACAGGTGCAATACAAAAAAAGTTCATCATTATTATTTATCATTATTATTATTACTCGACTCACTGCACACTCCGTTTAGTCAGATTGGTTTGCTTCCTTCCAGGTGGAGTTTTTACCTCCCTGAAGGAGACACAGACTGATTCATGAGGTGTTTGTTCCATCAGCTGTTCGGCCTGTTGTCAGCTGTGGAGTCATACGGCATTCTTTGGTTTTGGTGACAATGACGACATTTGCATTAACTTGCTTTAATTCATGCACACTATATAATACATGCATGTATTGTATTGATTGCCTTTTTGTTGTATACCATTAACTGGCATCTGTGAGCCAAATCACCCCTCAGGGACATTAAAGCTTGAATCTGCTCCATCTGAGGACCACGTTTCCCATCAGCCCATTTGCCTGTTTTTATCCGCCCAGCTACTGAAGAGAATGAACGTACTGGAAGTGAGTTTTCGACCTTTTGACTCCCTCCATCAAACATACTGAAGTGTAATTAATTAATATATTATGAGGTAATTTATCTGCCTGATATTTTAGAGATATTGTCGGATTTAGTCCTTTTGAGTGAAATTTCTCAATCATCGAACTGCCATGTTGAATTACCTTGTTTTCCTGTGAGGAACTGAAGCGATTGACTCCTCCTGTACCTGTTAGATCTGTGTGATATCCAAATACTGGTCTCCTGAGTGCTCAAAACGGAAATAACAGTCAGTTGCTTCTTTGAAATAGTCTTCCAACCCATACTGGAGTGGCTGACTCAGTCAAAAGAAGACTCAAAGCACATCTTTTCCCATCAGCCTTCACTTAGCCAGGCCTAAATAGTCGACTAAGGCTGTTAAACTTATACAGTATGTGTTGCATGGTTGTGTAGATGTACTGTATGTTGTTTTTTTACATGTGCAGAGCTTGGAGGTGTGTTTCTGTGATAAACTTTGACTTGAAGCAAGAAAAATGTCGGGTCTGTGAGAGTAAAAATTTAAAAAGGCATCATTAAAAAACAGAACGAGGGGGTGGGAGGGAGTGGGAGGTCACAGAGTGTGGTCCTGGAGAAATAAAACCAACACGCACACACACACACACACACACACACACAAAGGGAGAGATTAGCAGGCGCTCTCTGTGAGGCTGATTGATAAAAGACCTGATGAACCCTGATCATTTAATGCCTCTCACACACAAACATTAAAAGGTACACAGCCACTGCTAATCCACTTCTACTCGCTCTGTAGCACTGTGTGTGTGTGTGTGTGTTTATCTACTTTCAGCTGCAGCTCAGACGCTCTGGCAGAAGTCAGTCTGGTCTGTGCAGCCTTTAATCTGGCTGCGATCTCTGATTCTGACATGACCTCTGACTCCTCAGACGACAGACGGTTGTTTCTTCTTCAGCTGCCGCCATCGTTCGCTCGTTCTTTCCGTTCTCAGAGAGCTGCTGCATGCTTTTATCCTTCCCAGGCTTGATTATCGCAGCTCCTTTTGCTCAGAGCTCAGTGGGAGAAACATCTTCAGTATCTTCACAGCAGAATGCGACTAACACACTCTTTGAAGAAGGGGCTCCGAGATGAATTGTTGCTCAAGATGATCTGCTGCTTTTAGAAGTTTCAAAAGTTTTAATGCAGCATAAATGCATACAAAGCTGACGTGAAGATACACAAAGCAGAGAAAGTGAAAGAAATGGTGAGGAAGATGATGAATGGATGCTTAAAAGGAAAGGAAGATGAAAAGATGAGGAGGATGCTGCAGAGTAGAGAGGGCTGAAGGATGAAGGGATGGATGGAGTGAGAGGACAGAGTGACTGCTGGTGTATGAACAGCAGCTGCAGAGTCTCACACACCCTCAGTTTCTTCAGCAGTCTGGCAGTTAGTGGACTCATTCATCTGCAGCTGAACCTCCTTCAGGCTGTGTGTGTGTGTGTGTGTGTGTGTGTGTGTGTGTACGCGAGCATACGCGAGTGTGCATGTGTGAGAGTGTGTGAAAGTGTGTGTGAGTGTGTGTGTACGTGAGTGTGTGTGTGAGAGAGAGTGTGTGAGAATGTGTGAATATGTGAGTGTGTGTGTGAGTGTGTGAACATGTGCGTGAGAGTGTGTGGGTGTGTATGCATGCATGTGTGTGTCAGTGTGTGTTATGAGTTCATAAGAAAGAGCATGTACCCATGTATGTGTGTGAGTGTTTGTGCATGAGTGTGTGTGTGATATGAGCATGTGTGAGAAAGATCCATGTGCATGTGTGTGTGTGTGTGTGCGTGAGTATTCGTGTATGTTTGTGTGTGCGTGAGTGTTCGTGTGTATGTGTGTGTATCTGTGTGTGTTTGTGCATGAGTGTGTGTGTGATATGAGTGTGTGTGTCTGGCAGTAATTCAGAAACAACTGTATCAGAGCAGAACTCTCAGAAGAACTCAACGTGATTGTCTGTTTTCACAGAACAGCGTGAACAGTGAACAGTGTGAACAGTGAAGCGTGAACAGTGAAGTGTGAACAGTGTGAACAGTGTGAACAGCGTGAACAGCGTGAACAGTATGAACGACGTGACAGTGAACAGCGTGAACAGTGAACAGTGTGGACAGCATGAACAGCGTGAGCAGAGTGAACAGTGTGAATAGTGTGAACAGTGTGAACAGTGAACAGTGTGAACAGTGAACAGTGTGAACAGTGAACAGCATGAACAGTGAACAGCGTGAACAGTGAACAGTGTGGACAGCATGAACAGCGTGAGCAGAGTGAACAGTGTGAATAGTGTGAATAGTGTGAACAGTGAACAGTGTGAACAGTGAACAGTGTGAACAGCGTGAGCAGAGTGAACAGTGTGAATAGTGTGAATAGTGTGAACAGTGAACAGTGTGAACAGTGAACAGTGTGAACAGCGTGAGCAGAGTGAACAGTGTGAATAGTGTGAATAGTGTGAACAGTGTGAACAGTGAACAGTGTGAACAGTGAACAGTGTGAACAGCGTGAGCAGAGTGAACAGTGTGAACAGTGAACAGCGTGAGCAGAGTGAACAGTGAACAGTGTGAACAGTGTGAACAGCGTGTTCAGATGAAAATGAGCAGCAGTAAAACGTTTTCTGCAGACGGTGGCAGGAGAGCAACACCTGAGTATCAATGAATCTGACGGAGCACAGCATTGCACTAACTTTTTAATCAAATGGACCCCACAACGAACAGCCTCCAGATCAGCGGCTACATGGGTCTGACGGAGGCTGTGGTATCTTTAAAGCCTCCTCATTATCCTCAGTGGCATCGGATCATCTGGTCATCATAGTTTTATCATCAGTTAACATGAATCCAAAAGAAGATCAGTCTCAGGCCGGCTCCATAACAAAGCTCTTACTTTTTGCTGACAGGGTGGAGGAGTTCACCACCTGTTCAGCAGACTTCGGTCTCCTTCTCATCTGTTATATTATGCATTTAATTTTTCTAACAATGACTAAAAATGGGAAATTACCGCTGAAAGCCACTTGAACCTTTGCTTTCCGTTTCCACGTCTTTTCCCCACACTAACATGCATCTAATGAATGCCGGCATGGCTGAACATGAACTCACAATCCAACCAGGCGCAGACGCACTCCAGCATTATGCAGTTATAAACACACTCTCGTGACATTATGAGTAGGTGTCTTACTGTGAGTGAAATGCCAGCACCCGCTGTTTGAGTGCATGAGGTCGGCGGTGGCGGTAAACTACAGTAATGATCCGTCACACACTTCCTGACACACAGACAGCGGCTTTAAAATGAACCGACGTTTCAGTTAAATGCTACGAGCATTCAACTGACTGCTGGAAGCGAAAGCTGCAGGAAGAAACTGGGCTTTTTCCACCAAATAATAATTGTTAAACTCAGATAAAATTCAAGATTCATCAGCACAGATGCAGCTTGTTTGTTTTTGCATTACATAAAATTAGAGTTTATTTTGAACAGATGATATTTCCCAAATAAATTAAAGACTTTTGGTGTGAAATTAAACTCAAATGTGTCTCTCTAAAAAAGAGGCACTTGAACTGCCTCATCACAGTTTTTTTCTAATGTGCTCCTTCATTAAGATAATTACACATGAATTAGTGAATGTTTTTTATGTCAACTGCTTGACTTTATAAAACCTTGAGCTCCATCTTCAGAACTTACATAGTAGCTTCAAAGAACCAGCTTCCAAATTTACATGAAAGCTGATGAGATCGCTCAGTCTACAGAAAGACGAGGGCCTTTATCCTTCAAACATGGAGAAAAATTAAATATTCGAAGTATAAACACCTGCTCAAATTCAAAATTTACAGTCTGTCAGCATAACAAAGCATTTCAAGTCATTTGTCTTTTGATCCAGCAGAGGGCGCTCTTAAAATTCGCTATCAGTTTGATCTTGAAAAGCAACAGCTCCAAGAAAGACCCTAAAAATAATTATTTAATAAATCAGTTTGAACAAACATTTAATATGTTCCAGTTAATAAGAGCGACCACCGCGACAACAGTGCAACAGAGTGACGGTGCAGTAAAATGTCCACGTGGTTTAGCTGGATTAAGAATAAACTCAGCTCAAAGTTATGCTTTTAGACTAAAGAGACCATTACCAACGTAGTTTGATAATTAAAAAATGACTAATTTACTCATCAGTTACAGATATAGCAGGCTTTGATACACACAATACATGTTAAACGGATGCATTAATTCTTGGTTCGAGTCTCTTCGTGGGATTCATTGAGAATATTCGTTGAGAGTATGAATACAGAAACATGGAAACACACCTGAAGACTGAGGAAACGTATAAACATGAAGGATTTTTGAGTTTTAACAGGTCAAATGAAATACAAACTAGCTCAGATCTTATATGGTGGAAAGTGATAATCATTGTCACTTTACATGTGACCCATTATTCATTGCCAGACATATTACCATAGCAACAACCAGTAACAAGGAGTACTGCACTGTTGTTATGCATACCAATGAACATGGACGTGGAAATTGTCATTCACATCGTCATACAGACGGTGAGTGAAGAATTGTCTGGACCACAGAGGGTTTTGTTTTCAAAGGTTAGAGGTCCATGATGCAGGAGTTTGTGGTTTCCTTGTGGATGCGTGCTGCTCACAGTCTGGCACCTGGTCACTACCATTTTACAAAGTCCGGACCTCACGTGTGCTGTTTTTGGACACCCACAGCCTGAAGGTTGCAGCCCAGAAACATCCAGAACACAAAAGAAAGAAGAAGAAGAGAAAGAAATGAAGTATTTCATTCGTGTTGTTTAGCTAATTTATGTGAACTTGCTTCATTGCAGCTCAGGGAGTTGTACAAGACGTTAGACATTGCAAAAATGTTTGTGTATGCTGTCAATTATTGTTCTTAGAAAGAAAGAAAAGCAGAAAAATTCAAACAATGTCTCTCTCGCCTTGACATGTTTCACAGGAAAAAGCCTGGATGGTATACAGTCGACGCGCTGAGGTCTGCTGAAGGCTTTCCTTTAATGCTGCTTTCAACAACACAGACAGTAGCTTTATTCTCACAGAGGCAAACAGACAGTTTCCCTCCGATCACCAAACATATTCTCGAATTATACGACTTGAAGAGGACATATTATGAAAGACTGATGTTCTCAGTGTTTGTTAACATACATTTGGTTACAGTTGGTTTTTTCAGCACTGTTTTCTCCTCACTTCCGCGGAGCTGCCAGCATTATGTCGAAGCTAAGAGCCAAGCACACGAACTGCTCTGCTGTTGGCTGCACAGATCAGTGCAAATCTCTACATCAGCCCCCAGCCTCAGAGGACAGAGGATCTGAGCGGGTTAACTTTATTTATGATGGAAAAGTCCCCCAACAACTTGAAAACTCTTCCGTGTGTGCAAATCATTTTAGTGCACGTCTCAACGAGGGCCAGCAGAAAGGATTAATGAAGCTCGAGGATGGATCGATACCGACTTCAATCAGGCTGTGAGTTTTGCCGTTTTCACGCTGCCCTGCTGTTTATTTTACATGTCAGCCTGTTGAACTTTGTGTTAGCATGTTGCGCAGCTAATCTGGCTAGCATCTATTGTAGACCTACACGCTGGAGCAATGTTTAAGCTAACAGTGTGTGACAGAGGCATATAATTTATCAGTATTTATCTGAGGAGAAACCTGTAATATTGATTGCAGATGTTGTTCTTTGCATCATGATTTCAGGTCAGATTTTACTTCAAACATGAACGGTTGTGAAGGTTTTGGTGATACAGCAGCTATTGATGTGACAGTCACTGTGGAAGTGCAACACCTGCCCAGCTGATGTGGTTGGTGGGGAATGCTCCGCCCTGCGGAAGCTGACCAATCAGAGCAGACTGGCTGTTTTGGGACCGGGGCCTTAAGGAGACAAGTAAAAGTACTGCAGTATTGGACAGTATGAGAAAAATGTGTTTTTTGAAGATTAAAGAACGTATCTGTTTTCTAGCAGACAAACAAGTTGTATGAACCAATAAAAGTATGAACCTGAAAATGAGCCACATGTCACCTTCGATGTAGACGAAGCAGAACTGAATCAGCTCGGCGGACAACACACACACACACACGCTCTTCCAGCAGACAACACTATTTCAAGCCGATGACTCACATTCAGCTGACTGTTATGCTAATGATGGACACGCTCGCTGTCTGCAAAGACAAACAAAGAAATGCATTTGCACATTTCGCTGCCAGCCAGCCAAGAGCCGCACAAACATGAAGGGATAATTGTCTGTCGGACCACCACGTTTCAACTGGCGACCAACTTTTAACTCTCACAGGAAGGTTGTTTATAAAGCCGCCAGTGTTCCTGGAGGTTCGACCCCTTCAGACTTATCTCCTTTCTCCATGCAACTTGCAAGTCGGTGCAACTGTGCAAAGCTCCCACTCTACTAATGAAAGATGTTTGTATTCTGTTAAATGTGGCTATGCGCTGCATATTGTCTTTTTTCAAGAACATGTTTCAGAATATAAAATCATCTGTTTTTCACGTATTCAAATATACAAAGTGTGGTAAACACATGATAATATGTAATGCAGTGGAGCAATAGTGACATAACTGGTAAATATTTAACATCTTGCAATATAACAATTAATAGCAAATACATCATTGCATGGACCTCTTGTAATGAATCATGAATTATTATTATTTATTAGTTAATATCTTTCCATTAGCATTCACTAATGAATGCCTTTTTTCTGAATCAACACAATACCTCGAAATAACAAATCTGTTGTCAATCTGCTTTTAAATAGTTGCTTTAAATGATCTAAATCATTAAAATGAACACAACATTTTAACATTAAAATGTAGATTAAACTGGCAACGGGCAAGTTTTTGCTTTGAACGTGTCATTATGAAGTAAATGCTGATTGTACAGGCTGTCGAACAGTGACATCATCAGCGTTTAGACCGGCTCCCTTTAGGCCTCAGGATGAAATCCTGTCTGCCTCCTGGGACCATCGCCAGGGGAAATGAAGGCTGACAGGTGATCCAGTCCGGCTGGCACCGTTTCCAGCTGCTTTCATGTCTCTGTTATGCATTAAACAAATGAACTCGAGCTTTTTTCTTTTCAGTTTTTCTTCTACTCCCACCTCCACGCTGATGCCAGCCCCCGCTGTCGTTACTTGTTTGCATGAACACTCGAACTATGTTGTGACTCCATATGAAACCAGGACAAATGTGATGTTTGCTGTGTTTTTGGTCACTGCTGCTCTCAGGAAAACAGAAAGGAATTCACTTGTTCGCTTTAAATTTTAATGCAAACGTGGGGGAGTTGAAAAGTTGTCTGTTTCCACTTAAAGCAAGAAAACGGGAAGGTGTTTGCATGAAAAGTTCAGATTTAACAGGAACATAAATTTGACTTTGTTATAAAATAGTCTTGCTGCTCAAGTGACCGACATTAAAAAACATCCGATTCTTCACACTGTGTCAGTGTGGAAAATGATGTGAAATGACAGCGGGGGGCGGGGGCGAGCGCGACAGCTACGGAAAACACAAAGAAGCTGAAAAACAGAGGGAGGATGTCCCGTCCTAATCAGTCTTGTCAGCTGCTCCTGCCTTTTCATCCGGATAATGCACCTCCACCCAAGGTGAAGACATCACCTCTGACGAACCCTGCACTCGCTGCCAGATTAATTTCTGCAGACTATCCCTTTAAGTGCCACTACCCCCGAACATTAATCCAGCCTAAAATCAAGAGGTGACGTCCTCACTGAAAACCCCACAACAACCGACAGTCGTGAGTAAAAAATCAAGGCCATTTAAATCTGAGCGTGCCAACTCTCGGTGTCTCCCAAGCGCCGTATAAATCGCCAGCGTCCTTCAGGGCGCCGTGGAGGAGGATAGTGCCAACGGCTTATTGAAGAATCCAAGTGGCACTTGTGTTTCATGCTGAATGTCATTGTTTGCACATTTTGGAGGCTGTTAGCAGCAACGAGAGCATTTAAATGCCTCCAGGAAACCTGTTAGAGTGCCGTCGGTTTAGTCAGCTGCTCTGTCTCAAGGTCGACAGCTCAAATACTCATCAGAGGTGATGACACTGAAGGAGAAACACTCACAATTACCTTTGAGGTGCCTTTAAGATTAAAGTTACTGAATCCTCAAATTCTATGGCTGCTGCATGAATGACCGCACCGCTGGATGACCAGCATGAGATATGATTCTACTTAAAACCAAACCACAACTGCACAGAATTTCAACCCAGAGTCGATAATGGAGGTTTTTGTGTGTTTGATTTAGCTGTGGCCACTTCCCAAAGCACCCCATCAGCTCTTACCTTCCACCATTGTCCTGCTAGCAACTGCTGGAGTGTCCATTAATGCACCATCAACAAACACTGTACTAATGATAACACAACTGACAAAGAAGTAAATCAAAGTCAAAGTCAAAGTGAAAGTCAGCTTTATTGTCAATTTTGCAGTATGTACAGGACAAACAGAGAATCGAAATTGCGTTACTCTTCAACCCTTTGTGACAGGACATATATAAAAAAAAAGAGATAAATAAAAACTGTACAAATTAAGTAAGTAAAAACTGTACAATCTAGATAAAAACTGTACAAACTAAGTAAAAATTGTACAAACTAAACAACTTGTGAAAACTGGTCCTGTCGACATTTAGTAAAAACTCCCGACTATACGTGTGCTTGTAGACAGGTAGACGCGACGAAGACGAACAAAGACACTGTGTCTCGCACGACGAAAAACACAAAAACTCTGTCACAGTGAGAGAGAGAGAAGCCGTTGCGTGTGCACGCGCCACCATCTTGGTACAAAAAAAAAAAAAAAAATCATGCTTAATTGTACAATGTGATGGATTACCCCCCAAATCTGAAGTCTTGGCAAGTCAAATACATTTCACACTTTAAAGTTTTGACAGCGTGCTAAAAGCTCTGCAAAAGCCATCTGAGAATGAAATGCAAAAACGGTCCCATCAGTTAAGTCGGAAGTGCCAAAACTTCAGGATTTTAAGATACTGTATTTGAATACTGTCAGCAAATACAAAAAAAAAAAAAGTGGGGGGGGGCAGTCCAAAGACTCATGAAACATAAATGAAGCTACATCCCAGCAGGGAACAGTGGTTCACATTAATTAGTTAATATTTGGCATTTAACATTTTTAGGAAATGGAGCTAAAAATGTCATTTTTTCATCTCTTGCTCTGTTTGGTACCAAGAATTTTCTTTTTTTGCTGAGCAACTAGGCTTTTACTGTGAAAGCTTTAGAAAACGGGGTCAGAAAAATCAATCTGAATAACGCTGTAATGACAAAATAGTGCCAGTCAGAATCCTTAACATAATGGAAGACCATGACTGCCGATCTACATAAATTATTCAAAAGATGAGCGAGGCTCTTCACCGCCGGCTGCAGCAGCAGGCAGAGGGCTGGGCAGACTGGGCGGGAACTGGTCCCAGAACAGTGCGTGTGCGCACGTGTGTGGGAGTGATTTATGTTCCAGTATTTTACCGATCGTGGGGACAGAGTGGACTGGAATGTGTCGCCGCGGTGCTCAGCTCAGTGTGGATTTTAATGTGGTATCGTTTCTACGACGTGAAAACACTACGAGGAATTACTCAAAAGAGCGATAAACTTAAAGGGGAGATGAAGGCATAAAACATAGTTCAGGAGGCTTCCACTCGGCCAGAGGTGCAGACTCAGAGGGCTGCAGCCTCGCTCATCCCGTCACTGGGGGGCTCCACACTGAATGGTTAAGGTTAATACAAGACGTGCTGATGATCTGAGTGCATGTGCACAGTTTCATGATCGGCGAGTAAAACCAGAAACTGTGCGCGTTTGTTTTTAATGTTCATAATTTAGTGAAACCACAGGAGAGGGCTCTGAAACAAGGCCAGACAAGACGTCACGTCATGCTGCAAATGTATTCAGCCTGCGACAGACAGAGCAGCGTCACAGAGGGAGAGAGAGGCCCCCCTCGCCTCCGTCCTCCATCATGTATTCCCATCTTTTCATTTAATCATTCTTGTTTGCAAGTCTGACTCACGGGTTCTGCCTGCTTCCCAGTCTCTCCCTCTCTCTCCCACTCTTTCCATCCTTTCCTGCATGCTCGCTCGCCCATTCCCCCTTTCATAGACCGTCCATTTATCCATCTGTCTCCTCGCCGAGCTTTGCCATCCACTCATATCCAGTAATGACACTAAAGGCTAAATTCACTAAAGCCCACAGCAGGTTGTGTGTCAGGGGTGTGTGTGTGTGTGTGTGTGTGTGTGTGTGTGTGTGTGTGTGTGTGTGTGTGTGTGTGTGTCTAGACGCGGACACACAGGTCTTTTCATCACTCCAATCACACATGGCTGAGTAATATGTATGAGTGTATGTGTCATTCCCTACACTGCGTTTAATCCATACTTGTCTGAAAACACACACCGGCTGCCTGCTGGCAGGAAGTACAGGAAGTGGTAGACAAAACGTGTTGATAACACAAGGTCAGTGTGTGTTTGTGGGTTCATATGCTTGTTCATAAATCATGTATGTTTGCTTTCTGTGTGATCTCGCTCAGATTTAATTTATTGGACTGTTGAGAAGGAGCCAAACAATCCTCCACTCTCATCTTGAAATAATTTTATTACATCGTTTTGGTGCACACGGTTCAGAATTTTAGCAGCATTTTGTCTCTCTCACATCTGTGTGAGCAGATATACAGCCATTAAAATTACACATCAGGTCCAAAGGGCCGAAACATCGCTGATGGGGACAGTCTGCGGGACAATTTGGTTCCCGCCACGTTTAAAATGAAGAGGGCTCACTGCAGAGCGTTTGGCTTCACTCGAGAGCAGCAGGCCGCTCGCGGCAGGTGGAAACGAGCCACTGCCAGATGGGTATTCTGATGCGTCCGCCTTGAACTCATCTGGTCTCGACTTAAACTGATCGCGTCCACAGAGGAGCAGATTTAGAGGAGAGGAAGGGAACACTGCTCTTAGTCTAAGAGTCTAAAAAACTACATTTACTTTGTTATAGCTCTCCGCATAGTCCAAACTCAATGAGCATAATTAAAAAGCATTAAACAATTTATGTTGAGAAAATAGCTTCAAATGATCGCAATAGCTTCTCTCACAGAGTAATTATACCAAATATGTTCTTTATACGTATTGTACAACCTCAATTCTGTATTCTTGGTGTTTTTAGGTGACAAAAATGTTTAATATCTCTTAACTCTTCCACTTAGTCACAGTAGAGGAATGTACAATGAACCATGAACAGCTAAGATCAGATGGGAGTTGTTTAGGTGTGAAGCCATGTCTTCTGTTTCCATCTGCTTTACTTTACGAAGAATAAACTAAATCAAACATGGCTACCGGCCCGAGAGCCGAAGAGCCGGCACCTGCGGAAAATCTACACCTAGATTGAATTAAATGGATGGTGGATCATTTGGAGCCTGGTTGCTGAAGGCCACCGCACGCACACACACACACACACACACACAGACACACACACACACACACACACAGACACACACAGACACACACACACACACACACACAGACACACACACACACACACACACACACACACACACACAATTCAGCACTAGATTTGATTAGTTGCATATCGGTCCATCTGTCTGTCTCACACACACAGTTAGGAATCAAATGAGGCAGACCTCATAAACATTTACAGCACGCACACACTGATAAAACATCCACACACACACACACACACACACACACGCTGCCTCTCCTCCTCAGTCTGCATCAAATAAACACACACCAGCACACACACCAGCACACACACTCACTCACACAGATAAATATGGATTCACGTCACTGCAGGCGTACATTTTTCAAGTCCACACACACACACACACACACACACGCGCCCGGCTGCTATGAGAGCTGCGGTAACGCCACACAAACAACAAACACAAGATTTCATGGAGTCAGTGTGCAGAAAGCAGTCTGCAGCGTGTGCACTGACCGGCGCTCTGATGCTCGTCACCTTCTCAAACACGTTTACGCAGACAGACGGCGTGCTGGTCCGTCACGAAGCCTTACGCTCAACGCACAGCGAAAAACACTGCAGCAACAATATCATATCTCCTTCACCCAAAACACTGGAGTTTCAGCGCTGGGCGTGCTCTCAGTCCATCATTTCGATGGATTTTGGTTTTTCATGTTTGTTGCTCTGCAGCTGCCAGAATTCAACACATTTCTCTGCCAACTAGATGTTTACGATTGTACTGGAGTCCAAATGACGGCTGATAAGCTGCCAAGCTCTCAAGAATGCTGAGGAGGAACCGAACAACCCCCGTCAGCTCGAAATGACTTTATAACCTGCACAGGTCAGACATCCAGCATCATTTTCCAGTTGACCGTGTCACCTGTATGGGCAGATATACCTCATCAGTTAAAATTCAGGTATATCAGCGCCATAGGACGCTATATGGCACCAAGAAACAGCTCTGTAGGCCTTTTCCAGGCACTCAGCGGTCTAAGAGAAACCTGCTTAGATCTACATGAGACTCTGCTCTCTGTAGCCGTGACTGTCGTGTTGGAGGGCAACACTGTGGTCATTTTATTAGCCTAATAAAGCCACTTTAGCGCTTTAGTCTGGAAAGCACGACACTCAAGTGGAAGCTGGACCCATCAGTAATACTGTATGTGCAAAGGTTTTTCCAGAATAATTTCAAATCTACTGTGTCTACAAGACACACAGAACAGCCAATATTATATCTTTAGCTTCATTACTGGACTAACTTCTTCACTTGTAGCACTGGTGATACCAGCTTTCTCAGCTGGCCGCACATCATTTGGTTGACCCTTTTAGACGTATACATGGACCAGAAGTTTTTTTACCCTTTTTTAAAAACGTTATTAACAACTCAAAGCACAAAAAGGCAGAAAAATGTCAAAATAAGCAATCAAAGCATCAGCATTCACAGTGCGCTGATGGAAAAGCCCTGCTTCCTGATAGCTGATAGCTGGTTCCCAGTGCATTACAAAGGCAAGGCTGACATTATTCACTCATGGTAGCAGGGACTGTCCTGGCAGCAGCAGAGGATTTTAGATAATTCTTTGGGAGGCTAAACTACGGTGGGGCTCTGATCAATGTAAACAGCTACAATAACACCTATGAAGTTAGTATGGGATAGATGATTGCAGCTTTTTTCACATGCAAAATTACATAGAGAGCAACAAGTGTGCACGGTCAGTACTACTACATATTGTACAGACACACACACACACACACACTCACGTAGCTCCAGAAAACTTCGTCAGACCACTTTGAAACCAGAAGCAGCAACTTTTTTCTCCTGCTCTTAAGGCATCAATGCAAAACCACTAATCTGTCGTAGAAGTGGACCTGGTTGACCATGAAAATTAAAATTGCGACTCAAAGTTGCTGAATAACCGCTGGAATGTAGTTTGTTCAACTTTTTTCAAGTGTGTTTAGTGTGAAGAGAAAGCGACCTTTTCATAGTTTTATTCATCGGAGCCTTGACCCGTCGCTGCTTGTAACGTTAACGAAGCAGAACTTGAAGATTTTCCTCACTGTAATTTGCACAGAATCAACCAAAAAAACGCTGCTGCTCACAGACTGTGTGCCGTATAAAACAGTGTTTTCTTCTGATCGTCATTACAGCGCGCTGAGCGGCCTGAAGCGGACTCCTCCTCCTCCTCCTCCTCCTCCTCCTCCTCCTCCTCCTCCTCCTCATCCTCCTCACGACATGTTTTAACTCAGTGACCGAGCCGAAACAGAAACAGATCCTGACCACATGAGCAGAAAGTGAGCAGAGGTTCCTTCCACTGTATTTCTTCATTGCTCCCAGACACATCAGCCGTCTGCTGAGGCTGACAAAAACAACCCCCCCACCCACCAAAAAAAAAAACAAAAGTGAAGAGGAGGTCAGTTGGCGGGCACTCATGACAGCACCCAGAGGATGTTATCATTGGATGCATTTTCTGGTTCAGAACCGTCAACGCTGCTGCGACTCGACGCTCGTCTGGGTGGGAAAGCTCAGCCAGGCGTCCCGCGAGTCCTTCACAGCCGCTCAGTGTCACTCGGCTTCTTTCTGTTCACACTTTGTTGGAAAAGTGCTGAGCAAACACTGATGCGCGAAGCCAAAGGTTGACTTTATTATCACATTAACTTTATCTTTGAAGGACTTCTTGAAGCCAAACTCTAATGGGCCCCACTTAGAATAAAAATGGCAACAAGAGCAGAGGTGGTGCATGCAAATACAGCAAACCGAGAGAAACAAAGAGCAAGTGCAAACGATGACACAGGTGAAGTTGCTCAAATTCAGCTGCCACGACTGTTAAAGGTCTGGATCCCCTGTCGCATTGATGTCTTTCTTCTTTCCAATGATGGCAATTTTAATTCAAATGCCAAACGACCCAAAAGAAACGGGATTTAATTATTAAGATTTCCATTTAGTTGATGTCCTAACAGCGTTGCATGGCAGGTGAGAATGCTGTTGTTCCCCCAAATTCCCTTTGATTGACTGACCTGAGATCAGAACTGAGCCACAGCGGTGCTTCTGCTGTCTACTCAGTGGTTAACTAGACTAACCGTCTAACACACCTGCTAATTCCAGCTTCTTATCTGCATTATTGTGCACTTGACGTTGAAACAGGAAACTGTTCCCGTTGAAATCTGAGATTTTGCAGCAAAGGTTTTTATTTCTTTTACCAATGAACGGTGATTTCTAGTATTCTTATTTAACTGTCGCTCCGAGGTTCTTGGTCTCTTTCTGCCCTTTCAGTTGTCTGGTCCAACTATTATACACCATTTTGTTCTCCATCCACAAAACTTTACTTTTTATAAACCCTTCATTCAAAATAACATGCATTTGTAAAGAGGACTTCCTACAACCTAAAAGCATGGCAGAGATCTGTGTCTGTGGTTAATCTAATCTTTATGAATCCCAAAGAAGCGACAGGAGACAGGACTTAATAAAGTGAAGGGTCAGATGCAAACCTGGGGAATATTAGCTAAGACAAAGTTGGTAAAAATGGACAGGCTGTTTGTATGAACACCTACTGGTGCAGCTGAGATCATCACTTAATAGACACAAGTTTTAGAAAGGAGTAGAAATCAAAGTACAAACAAGTACAATAAAATCTAAATACTTCAAAACCAATGCATCCAAATATTTCTCCTTGAATCTGCTGATTTTCAAAGCAGATGGAGTTTTTGGTTTAAGGGCAGTGAATCAAGCCAGAAGATGATGCTGAACAGCCAGCAGAGGGTTTTTTACATTTGGATGGTGGTGCAAGTCTGGCCCAAGTTAACTCCAGGAGGGTTTCCACCGGGGGCCATCACTGTTCAAAAAGCCAAGCTGAGACAAATCAATTTGATCTTGATTCATCAGCCGAGTTTGCTAATAGGTTAGTCGAGTTTGCAAGACTTCAGACTTCTCTTTGGCCAAATACGTTTGACTTAAAACCAAAATTGCAATGACTGCTGTCTTTATAAACATTATTCACGTAAACAGACATTAACTACATAAAAGAAATGTGTTTCATGGAAAATGTTATATGTAAACGTGTGTGTTTTTTCATCCCTGCATCAAATAGCCTGTCATTAGTCTGACAGCGATGAATGATTCGGAGGTGGAATGACTCTTTTGTGTGAATTTAGATGATTGACTTGAAAAGTAAACAAGCATTAACAGTAATTTGCACCAAAAGAGCAGTAAAACAGCTCATTGGGGAAAGTGGCAGTCATATGGAAACCCCATATCTCCAGTTTTGCATGCACATATATCACAAGTAGAAGGAAAGGAGGGGGAAAGGTAATGAAGCAATGAAGGATGAATGGAAAGAATGAAGACGGTGACCACCTTCCTGTACTTCCTGTGTGACTGTGTGTGTTTACACTCCTGCTGTACATCCATATGTGCTTTAAGTGTGGGTGTGTCTGAGCTGAACATGCACATATATGTGTCTCAGTGTGTATCTGTAGGAGTGTGTGTGTGTGTGTGGGAGTGAGAACCTTGAGTGGATGATGATCTAATTGATCAAAAGAACAAGCAGGGACAAGCCAACAAGAACTAATTAAATCCTCAGCAGTGTTGCCATCACTTTTAGCCCAATCAGGATGCTGAGAAAGGCTTGAAGTGTCGCCCCTGTGTGTGTGTGTGTGTGTGTGTGTGTGTGTGTGTGTGTGTGTGTGTGAGAGAGAGAGAGAGAGAGAGAGAACTGCATTTGAAGTCTCTCTCTCTGCAAAGTCAAGTTGTACAATCTGTGATGACTGGCAGTCTGCGGTGTGTGTGTGCGCGTGTTAAAGCTCTGAAGTATAGCTGGCTTCACTGGTGGAAGTCAAGTAGCTCAGAAACTGCATTCGAACATGTCAACAAGCACATAAACACACCCACAAGGCAGATACTTGTGTGTGCTTGAATGGTGTGCACACACTCACACACACGAAAATGAAGAGTGACAGGCAGCCATAGAGAGCAGAAAAGAAGTGAGGAAACTGAAAGCAGTGCGAAACAGTTTTCCTAAAAAATAAGAAATTGCTGTCGCTACTATTGTGCAAATGAGAAGCTGTTTACATCACAACAAACATCACAAAAGAAATTTCCTTCAGCAGAGTGAGATCAAGCAAAGAGAGAGACTGAGAGGGATTTAAGGCCGATGCAGAGTCTGGCCTTTGATGGAGGATCTATATTTGGACGCGGAGGTTGAGGAGGGAGTTGATCTCTCTGCTGCTTGGTTGGAGGAGAGGAAGGTGGAGGAGAGGAGTGTTTTATGACAGTATAGCTCGAGGGTTAAAGTTGCACTTTTTTTTGGAGAAATCCATCTGCTCGCGTCAGTCTAACTCAGGACGTCGGCAGAGAGTAGCCCCACATATCCACGCTGAGCCTTTTGTCTGATGCATAAAAATATTAGCAGTGTGTTGCACCAGATATGCATTGTTTCAAACGCAGCCCAGGGTTGCACCAACTAGTTCCATAAGTTTCAACTTAAATCTGACACCAAGCTCTTACCCCGAGATTCCACCTGCCGCGTCTCAGATTGCGTAGGCGTAGGAGTCAGTAGCCTTCATGGTTGAATAGTTCCTTTTTTTGTTTCTTTTAATTGCATTTATTGCTGAGGTACAGCCGGGAGTGTGTACAGGGTGTTTTATTTTGAAATTTTAACTCTACTCAATTCCTGTGTGTGACTTCCTGTCTGGCTCAATGTGCTCTCTGCTGCTTGACGCGGCGTCCATTAAAAATACACTCAGCACATATTTTTTGCGAGGCAGAGCCAAGAGCTGCTTCAACACGAGGGTACGATTACAGATTTGATGGTTTCACCACTGGATGTTACTGTTGGTATTTTGCACCTGCTGTAGATTACAGTTGTACAGTGATCACCTGATCATCGTGCTTTGTCAGCGGTTGAGTAAAGATCAGCTGCCATGTTTTATCCAAGGATTCCAGATTCATGCTCATGGGAATGTACGAGGACACTACAAGTATATAGGATATTGTATATTTCACAATCAGAATTCAGACGCTCAAATAAAACAGCAGAGGATAAATATGATGCGCTGGGTTGCAAATACGGAGAGATTTTGGACACAGTCTGTGATGTACTGGTTGCTATGCCAACCACTGCGGTAACCAGGGAGTTTAAACACACAAGCTGGTTATTTTAGTTTGTTATTTTCTATGTTGTATTATACATGTTATGTGCTAATAAATTAGGACAATAATATCTGACACTGCTTTGAGTGAGCGAGTGCAGCACTATGGTTCATATCGTAGCTGATGCTAAATGAACTCCATCAGTTTCATATCAGGAGTGATGCAAGTTGAACCCCTAAAAATGTTTAATTAGGAATCCATGAAGGATCCAGAGATTACTTGTAAAACAAAGAAAGCATTTTGTCACCCTCCTTTATGAAACTGCAACAACTGTTCATAATTAATAAATAGTTCATAAAAGATGAGGGAGTCCTTATTATAAAGATAGAGGCAATGATTAATTCAGCATTTATTAATGGAAGTTACAGAGGAAGTTACTCTGAGAGACGCTGAAGTGTCAACATCCAGATTCAATCACAGAATCATCTTTTCAGTTAGCTTTGGATTTGGATTTAAGTCCAATTAATTTGGTCATGTGATTGTTCAAATTCCACCACCAGGTGGAAATAAATGGACGATGGAATGATGGAAACTGAGGGAGAGAGACTGAACACAAGGGGGAGGGTGGTTCATGCACATTAAAAAGACAACAGAACCTTAATTTCCAGCAATTTGGAATCAACATTTTGAAGCTTAATGTTAATTTAAAACAAGCAGAAACTCAACATGGAAACAGAAGTGTGTATACATGCGCTCGTACATGTTTGCAGGGTGAATTAAAGTCCAAGTCACTGCCAATCTCACCGCGGCAGCAGCCCAAAGTCTGCTAGGAGATCGATTTTTTTTTCCTCTCAGACAAAGACAAAATCCAAATCTCAAAACTAGAATAAAAAACAAAAAACAAAGCAGAAGAAACAAAAAAACAGCCCTCCTCTCCATCAGTTATTCAACGCCCTGCGGAGTCTCCCCGAGGGCCCAAAAACAACTTCTATTTCTCCTTGAGCGGCGGATTACCACCTCGCTGAAATAAATCCTTCTTCCCTCTGCGGAGACAATGAGATTTAGAGCGAGTGGAGGCGACCCGCCGACACGCCGAGCCTTTAATTCTATTCAGGAGAGGAGACAAAGTGGATACACTAATTCTGTGAGGTCTAACACACCTTTCAATGATTGAGGCCGACGGTGAAAGGTGCTGTGTGCTTCTCACGGGCGGCTTTAAGGGACACATTTCAGACTAAAGACCAATGAATAGGAGATGACTTGTCCAAGAGCTGTGTCTCCATTTGGAAAACAGCTGATTTTGGGGGTCAGTAGGTTATTTATATTTCATTTTTATTTAGGTAAGGCCACTGTGAGCAAGCTGATAATGTAAAATACATCTAAAAAACTACATATAAAACAATATATTACAATACATATTTTTCTTTTTGCACTACCATTTACATTTGCACTATTACATTCTCTTAATGTTTCATTGTTTAGATTGCACAGTTTTTCTTACTTTGATTGTACAGTTTTTATTTATCTCCTTTTAATATATGTCCTGTCACAAAGGGTTGAAGAGTAACACAATTTCGATTCTCTGTTTGTCCTGTACATACTGCAGAATTGACAATAAAGCTGACTTTGACTTTGATATACAGAAGTAGAGGTACACACAAGATGCATCAACTTTCACGAGGCCGAGGACAACAACATGACAGAACATCAGTTCAAATAAAACACCTACACTCATACCACCCTGCATATCAAAAGAGATTTGAATCAATGAAAAGGGATCAGCTTGTCTAGTTTCAAGTGTTTCTGCAGCCTGTTCCATCTCAGCCGTACATATTATTTTTGAGCCAGTTTCCCAATTTCAGCACTGGAGATCCTTAAGGACCAAATAGTGTTGGGACCTAGTGCAGCGCGAACTTGATTTATAGTTAAAAAGACATGAGAGACGTGGGTAGTTTGCCAGGAAGTGCTTCATAGACAAACAGGATGCAGTGCCGTTGCCTTCTGACTGCTATCCAAAATCCCCTTGTAGGAGGGCTTCTCAAAATTTGGAGACCAGACCTAACAGCAAGTCCATAACTCAATGATCATCGATATCCATCAGGCAGAATATTAACATCTAACATCCGACGTCACTTGCCGGTGGAAGAGGTCCAGTCCGTCCTCAGTGATCATCGATTAGCTTTCCAAGAGGCGTCGCTTGGGTTTATGTTCGTTGGCCAGCTGTTGTGTTGAGTCTCAAACAGACTATTTTTAATAGGCCTGAATATAATATAATTAGGCCTGAATAAATGTGTTCTGTTGTTCATTGTTTGTCTGCTCAGAAAAACTCTGGCCTCTGGACAAATGCAGTCGAGGACCCCTGCCACAACCCGTGTAAAGAAAAGGCCACAGAACATTATGAAGCGTAACATTTTCATCAATAAATCAACACATTGTTAGTGATGTTAAATGCACAGTGTGGCTGGAGATCATTCGCACTGATCCTGTCCCCAGATGAATGTAGTTTTTTTTTTTCCCTATAATTGACATCGTTGTCATGGTGACGTGGCTGCAGAGCTCACACATTAACGTTACATCAGAAAATTTGCTATCAGCTTCTAAATCACAGATGCAGAATGCGTCTCCTTTCCTCTGGTGCACGATTTCTTCAACTATTGTAAATGTAGTTGTTAGAATATGTCTGAGTCAGAAATAAATAAGGACAATATAACAGTCCGAGCCTCGTCCGCTTCGCTTTGATGCTTCAATCACAAGAGATGTGACCCTAACTAACTGATTAAATATTATTTGTTTATCGTTCTGCACCTCTGACTTTGAATAAAAATCAGATGTGGTCCTCTCATGTAATAAACATCGATGCGTTCTAAACCCTCCCCAGTTATGAAAAAAGGGCAGAATGATAGAGTTAATGTTGAGAACCCATAGATGCACTCTAACTGGTTAAACCCAGGGATCATACTGGAATAAAAAATGTCAAATGACTCCTAGCTGTAAAATATTAATTGGTCCTGTTGGACTGATGCTAAATTTACCATCAACTGATGACCAGATAACAGATACTAAAGCTTGTTTCCACCAACATGCACAGACGTCTTCCACAGAGATCTCTGACAGTCAGGAAAGAGGAATGAGTAATTGCACCAGACAACACCGACAGTAAACCACTGGTCAGCGATCAATGGAGCTGTGGAGGTAGACGATCCCACAGGGAACGCCTATTGTCTTGTGTTGCTGACCAGCAGCTCTCGCTGTTCTTCTACAGCGACATCCATGCTGCTTTGGTGAGATCCTGGATGGAGAAGCATGAAGGACTGTCAGGCCTAGAGAGGGAGCTGGAGGTGTGTGAACTCATTCACTTCAGATAACGCTGCTTATTCACAGATACGTCTCTCTTGGCGACATGTGATGTGATCGGTCAGTCGAAAATATGTTTAAAGAACAGCTGGCTGTGAATGGATCTGAAGACTGCAGATCAGGATCTTTACATATTTTCATATGTAGAGATCCGGTTAAACAAAACACATTTATAGTTGGCTCAATAGTCGTAATATGACTGATGGTAGTTTTCTAAAGGCTCAGCCTGATTAATGTCTGTAGCTGCACATCTAGTGTGATTTACTGCACAGATAATGAGAATGCACTACTTCTCTTCAACCAGCTACCACAATGATGCACTGTCAGCATTAGTACACAATGCAAGCAGTGTTTACACTGGACTGATGATGCCCCTGCAGGTAAAAAAAAAAAAAAAAAAAAAAAAAGCGTGACAGTCAAGAGTTGCCGCCAATTTTCATCTAATCCAGCTCTCTGATTGTGTGTGTGTGTGTGTCTGAGTGTGCACATAAGCCTGGTGTGTATTTGCATGCACGCTTTGTGCACAGACACAAGCTAACAGGTGGCTCCCACATGGACCAGTTGCTCCATCTCCCTGGAAACCGTTATCATATCAACTGCAGTGGAGAGCAGCGTGTGCGTACAGCTACTGTATGTGTGGATGAAGGTTTACTTTGCTCTCACTGCACGGCGGACGTCCAGCAGCCCGCGGAGTAACGTTAGAACACCATCGCTCGATGATGCTTCGTTTAAAATAAGTTGACTGGGAGAAAATTAAATGGGTCATAAAATGAATATGGCTCCGCAAAGAGACCAGAATTTCCTTCTGTCGTTTTCTTCCGCCTGACTGCACAAAAAAACATGTTTTGAAATGTGACACCACCCACATCCACACCTGAGACACACCGCCGCAGCGCCGCAAAATTCAAAAACTATAGACGGCAATCAGGACCGAGCGCTACTATCAGCTGGATTACTTCATTTTTTTAGAAAGTCCAAACTTAATGTCTCTGAGGTGCGATCTTGAGGTTTAACGAGCAAATCAACTTTTTCAATCACCACATTAATTCAAAGCCTATTAAGAGATACTCAGAGGTGATGGACGTACAAAAGAAGGGCAGCGAGAAGGGCAAGACGAGCTGATTCAGCATGGATGTGTAACGTCTGTGAATTACTTTTTGACAGATTTATTTCACGAATAAAAGATGCGGCACAAATCGTACCCTACAGCTAAAAGAGGTTCAGGAAGAGTGACCTTATTTGACAACATAATCAGTGTTCATGCAGAGTTTTGTGAGCAGTATATAGGTTTAAGAAGATTAACAGGAATAAAAACAGCGTTTCTGAGTGTTTTGCGACGTATTTTCCGCAGTGCTAAAGCGCTAAAGTTCTATATCTGCTGTCCTCGACACAGTCAAACCTGTCATTGTGCCTCTGAAGAAGATGAAGGGCTGAGGAGTCTCTCCAGCACTCACTCGTTTGGTTTCAATTAGACAGCCTGCTGTGGCTGAAAATGCTCCAGAGGTTGACAGAAGATGCAATCATGAAGACAAAAAAAATTATAATCACGCACAATAAGCGGAGCAGGCAAGCTGCAGAGAGTACTTCAGGTGTTCCATTACCACACCAGCTCTGGGAGGGATAATTAGATGGAAAAAATTGCATGTGGCATAAAACATCCAGGTCCAGCCACTTGAGCTGATTTGATAAACGATCCGTTACGAAGCCTTTACAAGCCATTCTGGAAAGTATGATGAAAGCTTTTTATTGCTTAAAACAGTGCCTGGACTTTTATTATCTATGCAAGCATAAACCACTGATGACCATAATACACCCACTTCATCAAGTCTGCAGTCATCAGCCGTCAAAGAACTGTTCGTCCTGACGTGTCATCGATGCAGGTGTGTCGGCTCAGGTGTTTTGATCCACGTCGTATTAGTGTGAGACTCTGGTCTCACTGCTGTTTGTGACATATGTGACATGACAGCCACTAATGGAAAACTGTAGCGGTGTCTGTCTGTGCTATACGTTCCCACCTTTAAACATTCACATCAGTACATGTTACATAATGCGGTCTTTGTGCAAACGCCACGTTTCCCACACACATCCTCCAGCCATCAGCTCTCCATTCTCACCTATCACATGACGTGCTCCTGGACAAACAGGCCTGTTTACAGTCACCTGGATGTGGCAACAGAACTGAACAGTGAACAGTTTTCTCTAACAGTGTCAGTGAATGTGTTTGAACTGGAGATGACTAAATGCAACAGGAAGGGGAATGAAAACCCTTTAAAGTGATACTGGTGCTGCTCAAAAGCAGGAAAGAAGTTATTTTTATTCATTGCAGATATAACAAATTACATGTTATATACAAATGTATATAACTAAATTATATACATTTTAGTATAGATAGATAGATAGATATACTTTATTTATCCCAAGCTGGGAAGTTGCGGTGCAGCAGCAGCATCACACACAGTGAAATAAGTGAAAGACTATAAAGAACAAACTATACATAATAAAAATATAAAAGTAGCGAGCAGTAAAAAGATTATATACATAACAATAATAATAAAATAGCCAAATAATAAACAGTAGTAAAAGTATTGCACGAAAGAAATATCAAATGCAAATGAATATCAAAATAAGAATATCAAAAGTAAATGGCAGTGAAAATCAAGTGTACCGTGACTGTAAGAACAAACTATATATAATAAAATATCGAAATAACAAGCAGTAAAAAATTACATACATAATAATAAAATGTCAAAAGCAAACAGTAGTGCTAAGAAGTATTGTATTATTATTATTATCTTCAGCTGTTATTGTACAGTGTCATGGCATGTGGCAGGACAGATTTCCTGTATCTGTCCCTTCGACAGCGGAGCTGTAGCAGCCTGTGGGAGAAGGTGCTCCGCTGTCTGTCCACTGTCTGATGGAGAGGGTGCTGATCATTGTCCATGATGTATATTGGCACATTTCATTTCATTGGTACATTTTATTGTTTACTGTTTATATACATTTTAGTATATTTCAGCTGCTGTCAGCACATTTCACTGGTATATTTTATTGTTTATTGTTTAGTATACTTTATTGCTGTAGTATATTTTCATTCTGGTATATTTTTAATTGCATTTACAAATATTTTTATTGCATGTTGGTTTATTTTATTGTAGTTATCTTAATTTTAACAAGATAATAAGAAAGATTAGAAAGAATGAAATAGGCTGGCTCATCCAATTTTATTCTTTCTTATCTTTCTTATTATCTTGTTAGGGTTAGGGTTATTATCTTATTTCTAACATGGGGGTTGCAATGCAAATTTCATTGACATGTCATGCTCAATGACAGTAAAGAATCTTGAATCTTGAATGTTGAAGTATTTTTGCTGCTTGACTTCACATAAAACTTAAATAATAAAGCTAAAGCTGCTAAGAAGCTAACACCACAGATACATTAACCTGTAAAAAACCTTTTTCACAGCAGACATTTGGATGTCACAGAATGAAAACCACAGCTGCAGTTAGTAACCTTCATGATTCCATTTATGCCAGCTGGTTTTGGGCCCTCTACTGGCTCCCTGTCATGGTTTACTGGTGCTTAAAGACAACAGAGTCATTGTCGATGTTATTAGTAACACCTGTGCTTCTGCAATCCTAAATCAAAATGTCTCAATGACAAATATTTGATTCACTCGCTATAATAAAATACTTGATCATCATCCAAGTGCAAATGCCCACAGTTCAATAAGTGAATAACTCCAATAATAGCACCAGAATAGCATCAAGTGATTTCAGACCCGTCTTTGATGCTGATGCCTGGCCTCAGTGTCGACTGCTGCTGCTGTTTGATATCAGGAAGTGTTTCAGTGATCTAATGCTTAACGGCTTACCATCAGGTTTAATCAGTTCCTCACAACCAAACGAGGGCTTCTTCTAGAGCTGCCACTTTGCACCATTGTCGACAATGACCGTCTCGCTGCGGATTGCCTCCACCGACCAGTCAAGCTGCACTTTACATCAATGTCTGTGCATCATCATAAGTCATAACATATATAGTGAGGACTGAAGGACTTTGATAAAAGGTAACTGAAGTTCTCTCTATACTGACAGCGCAGTGAGAAACGTGCTGTCGAGAGCTTCATCACATGTTGCAACTGCCATCTTTAAATAACCTGAAAACACAGTTTTCACCACATGGAGGCAGAGCAACAATACATGGAGACAGCCATCAGGGGGGAGGAACCTCTGAGAGTAATTCTGCACTCATTGAGGCAGGACAAACACCAGTGTTAGGATGCATCTGCCAGCTCTGTTTCTGGCAGCGTATGAAATTCAACACTCATTAACAGCTTATTTTAGTTGGTTTTTGTTTGTTTTTTTGTTCAAACAGCATTGTTGCATGGTGCAAATCTCGCTCCTTGATAACTAGAGAGGTTGCTTCTATCCCAGCTAAATTCAACACTTCTTGTTAAGATTCTGAGGCAATCTGAGAAAAGAAGCTGACAATGAGTGCTGCAGGTGAGTGGGTTGTCTAAAAATGTGCATTACAGCTCAGAACAACGACGACAACATCTGCGGCTGAACATCACAGATCTGGATCTGATGATGGACACATGGACGTGTGCTTTCACGTCTTTGTTTGTGTTTGTCAGGCGATCATAACAAAGGTGGATGATTTGCTTTGCTGGCAAACACAATGAGCTGAAATTGTCCTTTCTTACCAGTTATAAGGAGAGTTTCCATCCACCTGCTTTTATTGCACATTTGTTGGAAAAAAAAAAAGTTTAAAAAAATGTAATGGAGACAAATAATGATGTACGTATGTAATGTAACTTAAACATCCACTGAGGCCTCCACTCCACTGAAGAGACAAAAAATAATCACCACCTCGCAGTTGTGTGACTCCACAAACCAGTCAAGTTATCCGCTGAGGTCATAGAGACCTTAACCTTTGACCTGTGCAAGCCCGTTGACAGGGGGGGACAACGGGGTATGTTGTCCCGGGCCTCAGGACCATAGGGGCCCCTGAATGACCCTTAATTTATTTTACTTTACATTCACATATTTCTTTTTAATTAAATCATTGCCTGATGAATTAAATATTATTTTCTACTCAACAAATACTTAAAAACTTTAACATATTAAATATTTCAAATATATATATTTTCCTTTTTTTGCACAACACCCCTACCCCCCGTCTTAGCAGAGAATGGTTTGACCCTGCTCTGGCGCACTTAAGGAGGGAGGGGAGGGGGGTGCTGGGGGGGCCCTATGATGGTCTCTTGTCCCCGGGCCCCAGCAAGTCTGTTGACAGCCCTGGACCTGTGACCACCGAAATCTGATCAGTTCACATGTGAGTACGAGGGAACCTGCTCTCCTACAGTGCAGCCATTCTCTGAGAGTTTACATACCATGAGATGGAACACTAGTCATCATATATTAATGCAAAACCGTGTTGCAAGTGCACCAGGCTTCGTCCTAGTTTCATGCATAACAGGAGACACGAACAAGAGTAAGTGTGATCCCCTAACATCTGCAGCCTGTGAGGGTGACCGGTGGTATATCTGATGAGTATGTGTTGGATGGATGTGACATCGTTCATCCCTGTCAGGTGACAGCAAAATCTGTGCAAAGGGTGTTGAGCAGAAAACTGCAAAAGTGGTCAAAGTGACCGAACACACATACGTTTAAACGTGTCTGTTAGTCTGCGGTTTACATCTACAACATGTCCAACAGATTTCTTTATAGTACAGAGCTTTAAAGTCACTTAACCGAACCCTGCCACCAAAGAATCTGGATTCCTCAACATAAATAGACAAAGCAATGACAGCAATGATGTAAAAGTCCCTTTAGGAGGAGTTTAGTCCCACATGCTCTGTTAGAGAATCACTGCAGCAGCAGCACCAGATTGAAAATGCCAAACCCACGAAAGTAAAAAACAAGAAGAAGAGAACATCCCAACATTAGGATGTTTTAGCAACTGACCAATCAGCTTCCTCAGGAAAGACCTTTACAAGTGTCTCAGCAGAGGTACGATTGCAGTTTAATACATAAATAACTGTCTGCAAGAAATCGCATTTGTATGCAACTAATGAGCAACAGCAAACATGCTGTGAAGGAAACGAATGTTGACGAATTTCCAATTTTTTAGCACAATGAGGGCTTGTTTTCCAACAAACTAGGCCATCTTGCAATGCACTGTCCACTCATAGTGACTACAGCGTCATTGAACATTTTTATATTAAGTTAAGGCACTGAGCACACTTGGTTAGTGTCAGTAAAAGATCATGCTCTGCAGCAGCAATCACGTTCTTTACCTGACTTTAACCAAAGTGCTTTTGTTGCCTGAATGTAACCACAGTCTGGACCTGAACCCTGGACTCTGGTGTCACAGTCATCTACTCAGACCCCCTCGCTATGACTCCAGCACAGCACGTGAAATGTGGGGTTTCACTCAGTCCAATAAAGGCTGACTGAACGTAATCCAGGCAGGGATTACATTTGTCAGCACAACGCATTCATGAATGCAAATTAGATGTATTTAAACCTAAATTCTAGGTTGAAATAACAGGAGAACAGCTAAATCTCTATTCAGTCAGCCCACTACAAAACTGTGCATCACAGACACCATCTGGTAAAAGAGTGGAAAGTTCAGCCTCTGCTCAGCCCCTCCTTCTCTACATGATCACCGTTATTGGCTTTCAATACAGCTGAACTCACAATGTTGCTGTTCTCATTTACATATTTCTCAGTTTCTGATGCCAGACATTTAATCAGCATGAAATCGTGGCTCATAGACTCTGCCTATTAACCAGGTAAGCACGTATTCATGAACTATAAGACGAAGATTACATCTTAAAGTCTTAAGTCTTAAAGATGTCCATTAAATCACTATTTTTTACTGCAAAATCGTCCAACAAAATAAACACACAGACACACTGTGTGATTGATCGGCTTAAAGAAGACAGAAAGTTGTCTGTGACACAGCCCCCGGACAGGGTTAAGTCAATGTTTACCAAGTACTCTTCAGTACATCCCCAGTGCACACTGAAATAAGAGGCCAGAAAATATATTTATCCACTCTGGAGACTGCGTGAAAAGCTCAGTTTCTGGGTGTGAAATAATGTGCGATTAGCGGGCTCGGTGTGGACGCGACATTAGAGAGCGGGAGACGGGGGTTAGACGATGACAAAGACAGACAGAATAATAAATGATTCAGCTGCAGTCACAACGTCTGAGTCAAAAGGCTTTGGTACAGTCGCTGTGAGGCCTGTTGCAGGCTTCTCTGCAGCCCACCCATGTCTCTGTGCGGTTCATGTGGGTGCTGCGTGGGTGATCCGTTGACTTCGCAGTGCTCGAGCAGCATTGTGCGCTGGGCAAAAAGCTGTGGAATATACTGTGACGGCACAAGGCGAACACCTGCACCTTTTTCATCTGCAGCCATTAACCGACTTCACAGAAGGGCACAAGTTCTCACAATCATGAACGTGACGTGACGGATTTTGGGTTGACCACTCAACACCGTTGTACACACGGTCTTAACAAGTCATATTCAGACGGACAAAACAAAAGTAAAAGGATTCCTGCACTCGTATTTTAAAATGACGGATAAACTGATGTTTAATGGAAAAAAACTCTCTGTGTGCGTGTGCAGAGAGTACGCTGATCTCATTTTCCAGTCCTTAAATGCTTTTAGTTAATGTTGTGATCAGTAACAACTCGGATGTGCACGCATTTGTGTCTTTGCGCTTCATTTCAGAAACTGCAGAATTATGCATGCCTCTCTGCTGGTTTGTACCACTTCCACCGTTTCCATTTTTGAAGAAAATGAAGAGTTTTAATCTAAAACCGAACACGGACACATCAGTGTACGTGTATACGGTGTTTCCCCTATGTTTTTCAAGCTGTCGCTGTGTTCTATGGAAGCTCTGTCCCACCTCATCGCCACGCTTTTGCAGACTTTCGTCCAGAGATAACAGTTTGCCTGATCCGTTTTGATTCCACTTCTTTTCTGCGTGCCTGTTCCTCGCATTGTGCTAATTTCGTGTGAGTGTGTGTGTGTGTGTTATCATGTAGAGCTCATTAGCACTGCAGTCTCTTGGCTCATGTCGCGCATTCATTGTCTTGTGTAAAAGTAATACCATGTTATGTTATGCTGTGTCCCTTCAGCATAAAAGCTGCTTGCAGTAAATAACCTTTAAATCATATTGCGTCGCTCTTCTAAGGCTTCTAGCTACAATGATTCATGAAAGTTGACTTCTACTGTTTGTCCCGACTGCCGACTGAGAGGTTAATAAATCAGGGAGGCATGGGAAGACGAGGGCCGCACCCTCCAAGCCTTGCTGAGGTGATGACTCCATCTAGCTGATAATTGCACCGGCGGGGCATGTTCTGGATAATTGGAAGCGCTTGCCTGCTAAATGGCAGCAGCTAAGCAGCGAGGTAATACTTGCAATGTATTCTTCAAGGTGTAATCACTTTCATCTCATTTTCCGAGGTGAGCACGCCAGCTTATTGTTCTCGCCGAGTGTCGTGTAAACACGAATCAATGTGCCTCGAGCCAAAACCGAGATGACACATCGGTTTATCTTCTCCACATCTGAGTCCTGGTGGGATTATCTTGTTTGCCGGCTCCAGCTTTGATTCCAGTCAGTTATTAAAACCACAAATTTCAGAAGTCACACTTTATTTATCCCACGGAAATTCACTGAGCATGCATGGTGTTGTTACAGACATCACAAGAAAATTCAGGTCAGCCAAGCATGAGACACCCAAAGTACAGGAGAAAATGTGTTTCTCCAAGTCTCGTCTCTCTCTGTGGACTCTTACCGAACTAATGAAAGGTATACAGATAATTCCTTAGGGTAATTATAATTAATAATTCACCATAGAAATTAAACTGAACATTCACACTGCTGGTCATAGAGCCATTTGGTTTGGTTTTATGACAGAAAGGGGAGAACTTCACTCTTTCACATCCCTCAGCATGATTTTCCTGCAGGCTGAGACTGAAATCTCTCATTTTCAACCTGCCATTGTTGAATATTATTTTGAAAATATATGTTTTGTTTTCCATCGTAACTGATGAGCTACAGAGCGTTGGGAGAGAGGAGACAGAGCAGAGAATCTTAATATTACTGCTATAAGCTTGGTCTGCATTACTACACAGATGTACAGAGCCAGGTGAAGCGAAGATAACGCTGCTCGAGTTGACTCGTAACATTACTGAAAGTGCAATAAAAGCTTCCCGACAACAGTAAATCAGTCTAAAACCAAAGACGGACAGTCGTCCACCCCAAACGTCTGAAATTCAACTTCGTGCAAGGATGCTCGAAGTTCTGGTGCTGATGAGAGGAAAGCAAGTACCAGCATGTCTCCACCTCCACCACCTCCCCCGTAGCAGCCAGCCTGTGGGAGACACTGATGTCTGGTGCATTGTGATGGAGTTGTGATGGTTGTTGAACCTACTCTCCTTCAACCTGCCTTATCGACTACATTTACTGACGTCATGTATGCCTGGAGAGCTCTCCCCAGAGGAGTCTGAGCTTATTGCATTAGGTGTGTGTAGGTGGAGAGAGCAGCAGCACGATCATAATAACACTTAAGATTTTTTCCTGTCAAGACAACCAGAACCATAAAACCCCAACCTGTCTTCCTGCTGGATTTCATTCCGGTCTACTCCCCACTCATTTGTCTTTAAAAACGGGTCTCTCTGTATCTCCGTCTTTGTTAGGTTCAAAGCTCTCACTGTTTACTCCTGGCAGACTAATAAAGCTCGGTGTTCACACTGATCAAATTCTGTTCAAGCTTCTGGAAAACATCTGGAACAAGAAGTCACAGTGTCCACTTTAAGCCAGCTGTTCAAAGGAAACTCTTCACAGCTTTAAGTTTAAGCTTTAAGAGGCAGCAAATTAACTTCATTTAGCAGCCGAAGCATCTTTTACCGTCAATCAACTGACCAGAAGCAGCTGAAATTTACTAACATTTGACAGGTTGTTACTGTTCCTTTCCACCATCTGTATCACGTGACTACAGAACAGGAACATAAAAAGACAAATGTGTCAATCAATTAATTATTCTAAATTATTTTTAAGCAAAAATTCCGAACATTCCCCAGCTCCATGTTCCTCAGTTGAGAGGATTTGCTGCTTTTCTTCATTGTTGGGCTTTGAGAAATTGTGAGAGGCCTCTTTTACCATTTCCTGACTGATTTATAAACCAAATGATTCACTGACAGTTTTCATATTTATTCTATTCAATGTGAAAGATCTGACCAGTTTATTTCTGTGTGTGTCTCGGTTGAAAGCTCTGACCAAGCCTAACAGCTCGACAAACATTACAAATACTGAGAAAAATCCAACACACAAAATGTGTTTTTTTGGCCCCATGAGGCCAAATGGAAAGCTTTGCCAAACTGAGGTCAGGTCTTGTTTTTTAGGTTTTAGAAAATTCTTGGAACGTCGACATTTTAAGGGCCGCCACAGTTGTGAATTTAAAATCTGCTGTATATTCTCACATTATCTTACCACGCGCTGGCAGCCATGACTCAAATTAATATTGTTCTTTTATTGTGCGATGACACGTCTGCTGAGGTCGTTATGAGTTTGCCATGTTGGTTACCTACCCCAGTTATGTCAGCTCATATAGAAAATTACCTCGCACCTCATCTATCAATCCAGCCGGAGCATTTTCATCTCTATCTGCCAAAGAGAGGCGGCGAGCCAGAAGCAGCACATCAAACGACCTGAACGGCATCAAAATAAGAACAGAGGTGTGTTTTTTTTTTTCTAAATCGAGCCAAGTGTTCCCAAAAAAATAAATCCTTAAACACGCTCCTTATCTGCAATCTCATACATGATGGAAGATGAATCAATTTGTCCCCCCAGCGCCGCCATCAACTCAACCCCCTTCAGCAGTTTTAAATCCAGATGTTCAAAGAACAACAGCAAGCCACTCTGTAAACCTCATCTGTCATGTTGGTGCCATAGTAGATCTGTCAGAGGCACCACGGGCCTCTGATACGCCCCCCCCCAGGGAGCCGTTCACTCCCGCCAGGAAGCAGCAGAGCGCGTCATCCCTATAAACAAAGACAGTCCACTATCCAAATAAATTAAAAGGTGTTTCTGTTTGAATCAGAAAAATTCCTACTGAGAAGCAGAGAAATAACCCCCAGCATGTAAAAAATGACTTTGTCCGTTCGACCAGACGGGCTGAGACTCGACTGACCAGCCTGGCTGCTGATCACCTGCTGCAAGTCCAAGAAAAATCTCTAAAACGCTCAAACAATGCTTTAACGCATGCTTTGAAAACATCTGTCCAGTCCTGCTCGTCGTGATTTCCAGAAACAAGCCGATGAGTCCGTCTCACTTTGCAGAGCCTCGAGCCTCCATTCAGAGCACCGCAGAGGAACAGATCACCAGAACGGCAGCATTCACCATCTTCACCGAGAAACTGGTGTATACTTGGTTACTGTTAGTAACCAAGTATACAATCACACAAACCTCGTGCTCCTTTTCCGCTTCGTTTCAGTGCCATGGGTTCAGAGAACTGCTTGTTGAATATTTACCATTAGTTTAAACTGCTTTGTGTTTACCACTGTTTAAAACTCCTCTTTGTAAAACTCCTGCACAGGAGCCATTATTAGAAACTGATGGATAGACAGCTGTTGCACATTTTTGTCGTCAACCTGCGTAAAACATTCACTGACAGCTAGCACGATGAAACATTACAAGACTACGAACATGATAAATAATCACTGATAGATTACACTCTCTAGTTTCTGGTCATTTTCAAAATCAATGCCCTGCTGTAAAGCTAATCCAGATTTGATTTACAACCGAACCCTTAAAAGTCGAGTGAGTCAGAGCTAAGAAAAGGGTTTAAGACATCTGTAGCTCAGACAGCATGAACAACCCTCTCAGCTCCTAACAGCCTCACCTTTTCAGTTCCTCTCTGCCCTGTTGTGCCAACGTCACCAACAACTGCCCACAGCTTTTACAATCCACTGCACGGACTCCAGAAGCCCCTCTCTGCTGTGGCCTCTCACACCTTTCATCACCTGCAGAGCGTATTTGCCAGCTGGGTGACTGCCTTTTTAAATATCTATGCTTTTCATCCTGGGTTATTAACATTTTGAGCAGTCTCTGGCTGTCGCTGTAATGAATGGAAATGTGTCAAGAGAGCCAGAGAGCCAGAGCAGATTAGCCAAGTCCGAGTCTCTGTGTCCTCACCTCTGGACGAACTCCTGGACTCTTCCGATCCGAGCGGTCTCAGTCTCCGGTGGTGACTTTAGAAGACAGAGAGCTACATTTACGCCCCCAATCAGGAATGACAAGCAGATGGCCCGCTGTTGATCTATCATACCACTGAAGCTCTTTCTGCTGTCAGCCCATCTCCAGTTAGCTGTGATGAAGAGGAAATATGGGCCCATTGCAGATCCTGCAGTCTTACAATGGCTGGATGTAAATTCCCCACGTATGAGTGACTCAGGCAGTTTAGGACAGGCCGTTATGGCTGTTGGTATTGACAGAAGAGGATTTATGGGGCAAAAGGTGTTGGACCAAACTGAAGCCAAAGACAGGTGAAGAGGAGGAGAGCAGGGAGCATTGTACACATAGTCTGCACAGTAAAACACACACAACCAATCTATCTGCACACACAATGAACTTTCTTCAATTATTAAAGGAAAACATGGAATCATTCAAAAACCCAGCGAGCATCTGTTATACAAGAGGCAGATTTATAATACATGTAATTAAATTAACAAGGAGACATTAACACTTATATCTGTTTTCAGCTTGAATTCTTCCTCTGAAGGTTTTCATGTGACATTACCATATTTTCAGCTGCAGTTTTATTTAAAAAGCGACTGTACTTTACTCGTATGTTCAGAACAAAGCGTCCACATGCTAATTTGCTTTGTAAGTCACATGTGTTTCTACGCATTGCCTCTTCACACCCGTCGGTTTTCATGAAACAGCCTCATGTCAGACTCTGAGTCTTCTCTGAGGTCGGCTCTGTTTGACAGTTTGCCTTGTTGCAAGGGATTAAACCAACTGTTGAACACTAAATAGCCCATAGCATCTCATCTTCACTTTAATTTTCAGATCATAGGACCAGAAAGCTCACAGCAGTGTTAGTAGTTGTAAAGTTTTTCAGGTGTCTTTCATGCAAACTCACACTACTCTGCATAACAGACATTCTCCTGTTGAGTCTGCTGAGCGTTTAGAGCAGGACCGGCGAGCTAATGTTATGCTAAAAGCTAGTCAGCCTTCATCTCAGCGTACTTCCCTGCAACAAAACAAGACTGAACTGAGTTTCTCACTGTCTCTCACAATCACACACACAGGCTTCTACTATCATGGACAGCTGAAATAACCCAGCTTTTAATTGATTTCTTGATATCGGCTTGTCGGGTTTAAAAAAAGGCCGATACGTCAAGATTCCAAATATCAGCGCCGATAAGCAGCCCGACCAATAATCGGTCTATCTCTACTTAAAATTGGTAGAATTAATACATACGGTCAAGCCCGACAAGAATTTCATTGCCAACACATTAAATGTGATTGAACTTGAAAGGTCTTGAGAGACACGACTCCACAGGAACCACAAACGCTGACTGAAGAGCAGAGTTTGGAGAGGAGTTCGGTAGCTGTATTATCTGAAAGAGAGAGGAATAAAGCAGTGGCATGGAGGTATGAGAGAAGGAGGCAGACAGGTTTGATTGAGCAGAAAAAGAAGAAGGAGAGGTAGACGGAAAGAAGTTCAGTCGAAACGGAGACTCAAACTGACAGGATGAGACTAGCTCGGGGGAGAGTGTGAGAGACCTTTCCCTTCCTTTGCTCGCTCTCTCCTCTGGTAAGACTCGAGCTCAGACTCCCTCAGATCTGTACCAACCGCCCCCCCTCTCGATTCCCTGCGGATTAATAACAACCAGCGAGCTGAGGGAGTAAAAGCCTCCATCGCAGAAAACAGATGGCACTTTAAATTGGAGATAATTTAGCTGTTATTATATTGTGCCATCGATAAACTACAGAAAAGCAGCTAATGGTGAATAATTGCCCCGTGAAGGAAGAGCAAAGAATACTAATGAGGCAATCTTCTGTGTCTTCAGGAGACCTCGGCCGCTCTCTCACTGTGCTTGTAGACAAAATGAACTGCAGAAGTAGCTTCAGTTCACTTTTCCTTTCCGCAAACGTCACGTCGGCCATCGTAAACCTTCTCCTACGAAATGAATCAAAGTGGAGTCCGTTACAGGTTACCAGAGGATTTATGGGCCATTTTAAGACCTTTGCTTGTAAAACAGTTAGGGTTTCAGTGAGCAGCGCTTATATGTTTATGAAATATTGACTTTTGAATTTGCAGCGGACGCCCACTAAGAACACGCCACATAAAGCTTTTTGACACGAAGCCAAACTTTCTATCGACATCGAATAACCTGCTCTGCTGTGAAGGTCTCTCTGGTTGAACTGCAGAGGGTATTAACAGGAGTTCAAAGGATTTTTAATGCTATGACGCTCACGAAAGGGCACCTTCAGGTTATCAGGTTAACTTTGCTTTTTCCCCCGATGACAACCCATGAGGAAAAATCTGAGGCGAGCACCTTTTGTTTTAAAGGTCTGTAAATCTGAGCTGTGCATTCCTGCCAGAAAATCCATAAAATAACATGTACAGAGTTTTTATCTCTATCATCCACCCCTAACTGGTAATAAAGTGACAGCAGCAAGTCTTCCCTGTGATGTCCGAGACATTTTAAAATACATGGATGGCACAGAAAAGACAGAGCGGTGAGAGAAGGGCAGGCACACAGTTTGACTGAACTCAAAGGCCTGAAAAATAAGTTCAAGAGGCACCTGCAGGAGCTGAGGCGCTCAGACACAGTGAGCAAAACCACAACCACTAAACTGGAACTCTGTGTGTGTGTGTGTGTGTGTGTGTGTGTGTGTGTGTGTGTGTGTGTGTGTGTGTGCGTGTGTGGAGTGCGTGGGAAGCAGCGAAGCAGAAGCTGGAGCTCGGCCCGGGGCTTCCTCTCTGTGTCCTCGTGGATATCTTTCATCCTTCCTCATCTTGTTCTCCTTCCTTTCCATCCTTCAAATCCCCCCCCAAAAAAAATCCCGGCCGATCCCCTTAGATGGGAAGGTGAGACGGTGTGTCTCCGGTTGATCATATTCCTGTCACGTAAACGCAGCTCTCCACTCAGACGCATTTGAAGAAGCGTGATGTGCCAGAGGTTCCCGACCTGGACGTTTGTCTGATCTTTGCTGTTTAATCTGTGTAGGGGTCCACAATCGTAACTCTTCAGGCCTCCATGAAACAATCTAAGCAGTGAACAACTAACAGCTCATTGACTGCAAACTCAGACCAAAAGAAGACATTTCATGTTGACGGGTCAGAAGCAAAAAAAAACACACCCCTTTTCTCCTCTGATGAGAAGAACTGGGACTATTTTACACACTTAATCAGCAGCTTCGGTTCAGGCTGCAGTGATCTAGAGGTTTGAGAATTAAGCCAAGGGTTTAATGGGCATGGGCATGGTATTAGCAAAAAAAAAAAACATTCTAAAAAATTGGAAAACACCAACTCCACCATGCTTCAAAAACTGGTTGCATGAATTGGTTTCAGCCATTCACTTATAAAAATTGCGAAATATTAATTTTAAATGCCAACTCACATTAGAGAAAACATGGGGTCCCCTTCTGCAACATTTGGAATCATCCGAATCACATTTGTATTCATTGTTATATCTTTTTCATTGCCTGCTGTTACTCTCTGTACAAAGATGTTTAAGGATTATCATGGAAGTCTTAAGGTACACTTTTTGTGCCCTTTGGCAAGTGTCATCATGACTTTTTTTTTGTTGTTGTTGTTGTTGTTGTTGTTAGTCTGTAATTCCCAATCTAGCAGGATGCATGTGGGTGAAAAAGACTGTGACAACTTCCAGGTGTTAAATGTGTGAAATGTAATGTGTAAACCCTTCGTGCTAACTGTATCATTGCCATTATCAATGCTCAGTTTACAGAAAGGCTTTTTTTAAAGTGCTGCAGTGTGTCGGCCTTCAAATCCCCACATCATTGGATCGCTGACATCTAACAACAGCAGGAGATCAGAGAGTGAAGCGATTACAGGCCTGGAGGAGAAAACAGCAAACATCAGAGCTGCAAGTGTGAGACGAACAAAGATCACAGAGTCAATTGACAGTTCAGATTACCGGCATTAGAGCGAGAACAAAGTCTGTAAAAGTCTTTTTTTTTATTTTTTGGGATCCTTATTTATCAGGAACAAGATGCAATCGACACAGAAAGTTACGGCAGCGAGAGTTTATATCATCCTTCAGGGGGGGGTCTATTTAGAGGAAAATTTCATTTCATTTAAACAATTATCATGTGAGCATATCCGACATATCAAGGCTATACAAAACACGTCACTCGCAGAAACTAGCACTAGCACTAGCGTGCACACCACTTCATGCTCCTGCTGATTGTGTTTCTTGACATCAGCTTGATATCTCCAGGAGGCTGTTTAGCTACCTAGCATAGCAGCTATATGTTCTGGACAGCTCCACTCCACCTCTTCAACCAGAGATGATACATCATATGGCCAAAAGCATGAGGACAGCCAAACATTACAACTAGTCGGACATGCAATTCAAACACCAAACCATTAACCTGCAGCTGTAACAGCATCCACTGGTTTCAGGTTTTCCAAAAGATGTTGGAACTCGCTCGAAGCTGCAAGTCGCAGAACTGTCTGGACTCGAACCAGCTAATGGAGCCGGCTGTCATCTGGGTGAATTGTTCACTAAAAACAAACCTTTTTGTGCCTGCTGTAATAATTCAAGAAGCATAATTTAGGATTTTTACACATCACACACACTAAAATTCAATTCATTCATCAGTAAGTGATGATGCTCAGAGGTAAAGACACAGATGGGCAGAAATGGAAAAATCCAAACTGCCTGTACTCTGTTCTGGAGTTCTGTGGCCAAAACTCACATCCAAAACTCACATCCAAATTCAAGTGAAAGATTAAAAACGATTTACAGCTTCAACCAGTGTCACTATTTTACACACTTTCACACTCGACACACGCACTTTTGAGCCAACACGTGCACGCACATCCACATCCGATGCTGAGCGGCCTTGGCTGTGTTTAGACCTGCTGATGTGGGACAGATGAGGCCAATTTTGTCTGCTGGGATCTAACAGCAAGAGCTGTCACTCAAATTTTGATATTCATTTGCATTTGATATTCCTTTTGTGCAATACTTTTTACTACTGTTTACTATTTGGCTATTTTATTATTTTGTTATGTTTATAATCTTTTTACTGCTCGCTATTTTTATATTTTTATTATGTATAGTTTGTTCTTTATAGTCTTATTTTCACTTATTTCACTGTGTGTAATGCTGCTGCTGCACTGCAATTTCCCAGCTTGGGATAAATAAAGTATATCTATCTATCTATCTATCAAATGATTACACACACACACACACACACACACACACACACACACACGCTAACAGGCATTATAATTTTTTAAACTAATAAATAAACTAAAAGTCGTCGGCGAAGTCGTCACTCAAGCACCTACTGATATATCATGTTGAGTTGGGTCGGTTCACGAAGTCTGACGCACTTCTCCTCTGTTTAGTAATCTTCGAGAATTCAACGTCCAGCAACCTATTTGCATGGACAGATCTAGAGAGACACCCTTATCCCTGACGCCAAACTGTTCAATCAAAAAGTCGAGGGCCCCAGGATGTCTCCCATGCCCGGCCTCTATCTCAAAACCTCCTGTTCTAGGTCACACTGGCCTCAGATATATTCTGCACACAGAGAATCACTCCTCGTCTAAATCACTTCTATGAATAATAAAGGAAAAACTTCTGTTGATCATTCAGTCACACAATCCATCAGCAGAAAATATGAATAAGATCAACAAATCAGGATCCAGCTATCATTAATGTCAGCATATGCATGTAATCTAACTATTAGCAGAATATATGTGTGTAATCAAACTTATCAAAGTATAGGAATAAGTCAATTAGCAGTTGCTGGTTGTTGGGCTGTTGTCGGCACAACAGTTTCCCACAGGATAAATAAGTTCTATCTTATTTTTTCTTATGCAGCAGAAGTGATCTGCAGACCCTGACCCCCCGAAAAACAAAAGGTTCTGACCCACCCTAAACAAGGTCTCAGGGTCAGAAGTCAGACTGGATCCCAGGTGACCTGAGAACAGTCTGATGACCAACAAGCTGCATCGTAAAAAGTCTTTGGACGTAAAAGTCTCCAAATAACAAACAACTGAAAGCTTTTAATTCTAAATGCATGAAGAGTTTTACACAAAGGAGAGATGGCGTTCAAAGTCAATTCAAAACAACATTTTTCCATATTATGACATGTAGGACTGTTTTAACCACACGACCTGGACCTAAATCACTAATAACCAAGATGCTGACAATCGGAAGAGGGAGACATTAAAGAATGATCAGACAGAGAAAAAACATACAAAACAAGCATGATAAATAAAACAATATTGAAATGATAAACTAACTTAATGAACTCACAGGAAATGGGCCACAGCTACATGACATCAAGACACGAATAATACTGTTCAAATTACAAAGACAGCATACAAACACTACAGGAAACAAATGAAAGAAGCAAAGAGAGCATGAACAAAGAAAACAAAATGAAGAAACCAAGTAAGCAGAAAATCAAAAAAAAAGGCAAAAGAAGCAGAAGAGACAAAATGAGAAGCAGAGAAAAACAAAAACAACCAAATGAAAAAGCAATTAAGGAAACAGGAGAACAGAAAATTCAGAAAGAAACCACGAGAAAATGGAGGGAGTGTAGAAAGAAAGAAAAGAAAAGGAGGAGCTGAAGCTCAGGGTGAAAGAAAAGAAAGAAAAATAAAAAGAGATGGTGAAGGGAGGAATAAAGCGAAAATTATAAAACACGACATTCCACCACTGCCTTCCCGGGCTGAGTCATTTCTCTAATTATACAGTAATTGAGCAGCGCCGGACACGATCATAATAAGACAATTAGCCTAATTTGTTTGAATTGAAAAGCCAATTAAAGAATAAGTGAGCAGTGTGGAATAGTTCATCAGATTAAATCCGTGTTGCAAACGGCGGGTCAGAGCGTGGGGGCCGCCGAACCGTCCTGTACCGTCAGTGAGGGAAAACAAACACGCTATCACGGCGCGTCTTTATTGAAAATTCAGATGATTTGTGTTAAAAGGATTAGAGTCGGTGGAGAAACAGCTTTGTGTCTTAGCCTCTTTGTTGAAAACTCGAGGCGTGTAATCCAAGCGGATTGGTCTGACAGATGGTTTCAGCGAGATTTTCCTTTGGAGGCTGAAGTGCTGCATATCTGCCTGCGTGGATGAAGAGCTGCTCCTATCTGTATAAACAGCATCTATTATGACAAAGGAATCTCTGTCGTGAAAAGACCTGCGAGAAACCGTCGGCGAGCGAGCAGTCGCCGGTTGTGTGTCGTGGAGACGAGCTCTTTTCAAGCAGCAGATGGACGAATGTGCAGGGTTGTAAAGACAGTGTGATGATCTAGCTAGCGTCTTGGTAAACAGGCTTTTGTCTCATTGTTGGCAGTAAAATTTCCATCCGTTTTATTGTGCGTTTACTCATCGGCCTTGTAAGTACGGATGCTGCCGCCATCTTTGATGACTGTGGGGCCCGGCGTTCACGTCGATCATGATCACAGATGAAAATGAAACATTTTGTCACAGTTTTTAACTTCAAAAGGTTTTCTTTATTTAGTTGTAGTCTTGTTTTCGTCAGCGAATGCTTTAGTTCAGAGTTGATGACATGAACGCTGGTCTTAACGACCGCTGTCGCTGCCGTCACTGTGAAATGACGAATCCACAGACATGCAGGCGAGATTATTAACTGTAGTCTCGAGTGTGAAAACAGTGCCATGTGCTTTCTGTCAGATAAGAATCAACAGGTGGAAACACTAACAAACTAAAACTGAGCTGTTATTTATCCTCAGCCGAGAGAGAGAGAGAGAGAGAGAGAGAGAGGGTGTGAAGCCCTCTCTCATTACCCATAATCCACTACAGCTCAGGCTGTCATAGGAGTCTCTGAGGACCGAGGATCATGGGAGCTCTGAGAAAAGGTCAGAGCAAGAGAGAAACCAGCTGGGTGTAGAGACACACACACACACACACACTGACACACACACACACACACACACACACACACATACCAAGATGTATTGATTAGTCTCTCCTTCTCCCCCTCTTTCCCTCCCCACTGTTTACCATCACCTCTCTCATCTTAAATTTCTCCATCTTTAATATTTCTCCTTTACTTTATTTATTTTAAATCTGATTGTGTGCACCTGAAACAAAAAGCCGACTGACATTTTAAAACATTCTTTTACCTTTCTGGAAAAAATAAAAAATAGCAGCAACATGTCAGCTTAAACATCTCTGAGAAAACAACAGTAAAATCATCGTAAGATGTAAATGTAACGACATGTCATGAAAAGTGCTCTTCATCCAGTGAGTGAGTGCAGTTAATGCACCACACGCAGCAGGAACCTCCACCTTCTGGAGAATATTTACTTTATTATGACGAAATAAACTCAAAAACGTTTCTCACTGAAAGCTGAAGTCAGACTATCTGTATGTCTCAGTTCTGGATTTTCTTTGATGAGTTGCGGGACAACGTTGAGAAAAATGGAATTAGAAATTAACTCAGAGCAGCGATGACCGATGAAAACGTCATGGTTACCTTTTCCGCTAGTTTGCGCTGTGAAAGTGTCGATCAGCTGCAGCTGGAGGTGAATATTATCTGCTTCAGAAGCTGTACTTCTCCATATGGGATGTGGGTAAACTTAGCCGGTAAACATATGGTTTATTTACCAAAAAGACCTGGTTAGGTTTGTCGTGATTTTCACGTGGGACACAAACAGCGACCTCCTGGGTCAAAGTCCCGTCGAGGACTTTATCGCTGTTTGAACAACATCACCTGACTTGCTCTGAGCTTGTGATATTGCCATGGTTTCCATCGCAGTCTGCTGAGAGCCTGGTGCGTCTCATACACACACTCTTTGTGTGTCTGCAGGTGTCAGAGGTTTTACCAACCAGGGCAAGAATGGCCAACGAGCGGGGGACTAATTGGACTTACAGATAAAAAAGGTCCGGCTGCACAGCAGTTCTGTTTGACCCGTTCATCTCCACTCCACAGAAACACCCCCAACAATGAGTGACACACTCAGAATCAGGCAAATCTGAATTTCAAGGATTTCCACGTCAGTTTGCAATCACACAGCACTGCTAATGAACAAATCCATCCGGTCATGTGTGCCTTAACATTTTCCTCTCAGCCAGACTTTAATCAATGCAATTTCCTCCGCACACTGTGAGCAGTGCTGCTAATGAGGGACTCGACGAGCCCGGTGTGCTCCATCCAACATTTTTTATTTACAACCGCGACAAAAAGTGTCAAAAGTCAATGGGCTCCCGCTTCCCGAGTCGCGGCTGTAACAGGTTCTGCTAACCAGTGTGACCTGCACTCAGCTGCACCAGGACTCAAAATGCCATTTTCATTTTAATGACTTTTCTGCTCATTAGAAATCAGACACTATCAGAGACACCTGCGGCCCGACGAAATGGATTTTACACTTCAACACTACGAATGTGAATTTCACCATCACATGCAGTTAATCAGTCTGCAAATATTCAGTTATCCTGATACCAGCTTCTCTCACTATATCTGCATGAGATCCAACCAGAACAGTGTGATATGCAGTAAGTTTCAATATAAATCCAAAGAGAATCAGGTGCAGAGATGGAAACCTGTTTCAGCCTGTTTTACCTGCGGTTACCTTCACCTTGTGTCCTGACTTTAGGGAGACGTCCAAGTTTTTGAAGTTCCAGTTGAAAACACAAACACAATTACAGTGACTGCGAGCACTAAGCGGTTTGACTGACGCTGATGAGCCTTCTGCAGTAAATAACAATTAATTCCTGACCTAATCTTAGCTGATTATCGTGAAGGCGTTCATCAACACAGCCACACCATCTGAGGCAGTCACCTGTTTTCCAGCCTTCTGACAGGAGCTGAAGGGATTTCACCGACTTTCATTCGCTGCGAGGACAAACGTCCAGTGTTGTGACATGATTCTCATCAATGAGGTTTTCAAACTTAAACCACACATGAACAAAAAAATGTTATTAGTACACACAGAAAAGTGCAAAACGAATGAACACACTTCATTAGCACTCAGCTAATTAGTAAAAATACAGAAATTCAACCAGCTGTCACATCATTGGTATCAAATCAACAACTTTTGCTGCTTTTTTTAATCACAAAATAGCATGAAAATGTGGACGTGAGCTCTCCAAAGTCATAAATCAGATCAGGTTATTAGTTATAGTGTTAATTTTTATTTGAAAGCAGCTTCTTAGCAACATCAACTAAACTAACTGTCTTCATATTGGATGGAGGTGAACTTGCTGTCATGAGGTTTTGTTGGAGATGGCAGCTCCAAAAATTCAGACTTTTGATTTTAAGCCTGCAAAATATGTAAAAAATAGCCATAAATGCCCTATTTCACAATAGATCAGACAGTGTATATTTGGAAAAAGTGCTGATGATTTGTACATGGTCATCGGTATATTTTAGGCTCTTTGTGAGCAAAATAACCAAACTGTTTAAACAGGAAGCTGAGTGACGATATCAACTGTGCCAAAGTGCTTCTAGTTGTGTTGCTGTTTGTGATGTTGTGCTGAAGGTCATTAAAATAAAATGTGACTCATATGAATCGGAAAGATTTATTCATAAATGACATTAAACAATGACTAACATCTCGTCTCATGATGGTCAGAAAACTTCATACTTGTTGCTTTTTGAAGATATTCAGATAAACTGTGTCATTCGGGCTTCTCACACACAACAATAACCACTGGATTTATCTTCACACAGATATTTGTCTCATCTGGTGAGGCTGCTGCAGCCTCAGACCTTTGCTCTCTTGGTAATGAATGAAATCTATCTGACGATACGGCGTCTCTCTGGGTAGCAGAAGGAAAACACATCATGTCAGGGGGGCTTGTTATGAAAGCTGAAACAATATGGCACTGCCTGAGGTGTTGCGGTTTGCGCTTCAAGTAAAAACCGTCTAAGAAGCTGAACTCAGGTGTTTTCTCTGCGATCGGTGATCGCAAAGTCAATATCTGTTAACACGAACTACTGCGAGCTGTCTGACGCGCTCTGGTTTCCAGCTGCGCACGACATTTGTTGAAGTCAGTCAATATCGACGGACCAATCAAAGGTGGTGCTGTAACATCGCTGTTGTCAGGTGTGTGTTCCTGTTTACTGAAGCGGCTGCTGCCGGCAGGACACCCGAGGAGCGCTGGTGGAAATCCCACTTAAAACATCACTGACGCGTCTTACTGCAGTGACCTTTGGCTCCTCGTGTGTGTCAAAATGTGATAATATCACAGCAATAAAAGATTCTGCGCTCATGAGTTCAGACCTGCGGCGTTTTCCCACATTCATAGCTGTTCAATTAACAGCAGACAGGTTCATTCAGTTGAAAGTGATTTACTGTTTTCATAAATCTCACACCTCTTTGTCTCCACTATGTAAATGAAATGAAGGTACGCATTTATTTTGAAACTGTCCACAAATTTACTCATTCTGAACGAGATTTTATTTTTTGTGTCTGGGGTTTATTATAGACTGTGTCTTCTGATAGAGATTTTGCTGTCTTTGGCAGTGGCGTGTACAGACTTTTTGAAGGGCAGGGGCGGAAAGGAAAAAAAAGGGCACATATAGCGTGTCCTCACCACTGAAGAGGGCACTTTAGCACGCGTTTTGGCTCCCAGGGGGCACTGGATGATCAGAGGAGTCGTCAGATTTCCCTTCATACGTTCAGTTCTATTGATGGACCCGGTACTGGGGTGAAGACACCATCAGTTCTTCACAAACTGGTTGCATGAACTTGTTTTGGTTATTGACATGTAGAAGCTGTGATCTAAAGATTTTCTTGACTATGCTTGAGTTGGAGCTTGGGTATTGATTTCTGTGTGGTTTATACGTCGTTACCAAACATATCAAAAAAGAAATAAATGAATAAAAAATGTTCCTGAGGGGACAATAATATAATTGTGTTGGGGAAAGTTTCCTCACAATTACCATTTCACACATTTATCCAACATCAGCAGCAGCAGCATCTTCAACAGCCTTAATCTTTGTCATCATTAAAAACAACAACCTTCATCCTCATCACCACATTCATGTCTTTATCGGCATCATCTTCATCACAACAGACATTAATATGCTTTAATTATCATCATTGTCAGCATTACTGCCTTTATCATCGTCTTAATCACCACGGGGATCTTCAGCTCCAACACTCACAATCAGCATCGTCTTAACATTCGTAAGCATCTCTATCAATCACTTAAATCTATTATCATCACCACAATCATCCAGCATCTTCATTATCTGCAGCGAAAAATCACTTTTATCAGCATCATCCAGCATAAGCTTCATTCTCAGCACCATCACTGTTTTTCCTTTCACTCTGCATCAGATTAACTCTTTTCAAAGCTAAGAGGCCTGCGAGCCTCTTTGTAGGCAATTATATGGAAAATTACAGCTGGACTCAGTGCAGCTGGACTCAGTGCTTCCCCCTAGCTTCCTCTGCACAGAAGAAACCAGGGCCCAGCAAGAGAGAGAGAGAGAGAGTGAGAGGCTGAGATAGAGAGAATCAGTCTCAGAGGAAACGATAAGACGGAGGAAGAGAAGGCGAAGGAGAGGCTCTGCAGTGCAGCATCAAACACCAGCAGCGTCCTCAGAGAGCAGGAACAGAGCAGGCAGCAGCAGGGATTTAAACAGCGTTTAGAGGGTCAATATACCTGGGTCATTAGCCGTGAGGATACATCGCCAAGAGACAGAACCAGCTAAACCTAAAGATTAACAATCCGAAGCAAGAAACACACACACACACACACACACACACACACACACTCCAGCAACAACAAACCTGAATCTGCAAAAAGCTCGAAGGCGTCGCATGCACACACACACACACAGAGCGCGTCCTTACCTTCCTGCACCGCCTGGAAAGGGTTGTTGGGCTCGATGAGTTTAATAGAGTGTGTGATCTTCTCACTCTGCAGGATGTCATCACTCAGACTGAGGTCAGACACGGCGAGCTGGAACACCTCATCGTCCCGCACCGCGTTCTCCTCGAATATCGCACCTGGGCAGGTGGAAACAGGGAGAGGGCGTGGATCAGTGGGGCGGCTGGATGCTCATATCAGTCCAGCCTACATAAGAACAGGACTGGACCTGTTGACCCAAACTCCACAGGAACTCAACCATTACTCGATCAATCAACTAACAGTTTCAGCTCTGATTCTTTTCTTTATTCAAGTACTGGTTAAGGACTGTTCAAACACCATTTTTCTGTCTTATAGACCAAAATTTTAGAGACGTTTAGAATGTATGTGGCGTTGATAACAGAGATAAATAATTGTCAGACGAACTGATACTACAGTCCTAACCTTACCAAGACATAAGTGCTGTAGCCATTGAACTCCACTCAATATGTAAAGTGCAGTTTTTGGCTGTATGTGTTCGCTTGTTGGGATTGAGAGTACCATATCCCATCAGAGTTTCCCACAATATTCTACAGTCAAAGCAGGCCACCTCAGAAGTCAAAAAACACTGTTTTGACAATGGAAGTTAATTCATGTTCATGTGTTTGTTCATTCTGTCCTTTTTAAGTGAACCACTTGCTTGTGTTACAGCAGCAACCTGTCAGCCATTGATATTTTACACAGGCACAGGATTAACTGAAAATGCAAATTCACAATATGCCCCACTTTGCTGCAAAGTTAATTAATCAAACAAAAAGCAAAAACAAAAGGAAATACCTAATTATACTTCAAAGTGAAATCAACAAATCTGCAATGTTTCCAAAGCAGAAACCAGTCGGACAGAAGAAATGATGTGACACAATAAAAAAAGTCTCATAAAGTAGATTTAATAAATGCTAAAATATGTAGAAGAGCTGCTCTCTTTCAGTTAGAGTAAAGCTGTTAATTAAGTGGTTCAATATGACGGAAATGAAATTAACATTCAGCAACAGTGGTAATAATTCTATTCAACCAACATGGTGCAAAATGTACACAGACTGATTGTAGGAAAGAGAGGAACCACACGGGACAAAGGCCTTGTGATTCACACAAACCCTGCGTTAGTGTTTCAGTCTGGCCGTCGAGCTCTTCACAGACCCACAAGCCTTCCTATTATTGCCATAGCAACATCATCAGCACACTGAAGCCCTTCTTCGTCTTTCATCGGTGCCCGTTCAGAGGTAAAATTAGACCATTTGAAATTACATATGGATCCAACCATTACACAAGAGCAGACCACAAACTGCTAGCTTAATCAGTCGCTACAGCGACTCATCAGCTGTTCATATCAATATGATCAGATGGGTTTGCTTACAGGACTGACTGGTGTCACTGATTATGGTTCAACTGTCATCTAAAGACTGAAAAATGTTGTAGACTCAGATGCATTCCAGGAAGTTTTCATATTGGGTTCTTGTGCAACCTTTTTTGTGCAACCTTTATGGGGAAGATTAGACTTCTCCATGAATCTAAAGCTCCTCCTGTGCTCGGTGACCTGGTGAAACCTCTTGAGGCTTCTGGCTTAATAACTTTGGGGGACCGTGGAGGCCATTTTTTTAAAACTTCCTTAATCTACTGAATCTATTCTGAGCTATCAATATATGAAAACCCTCAACCCTGGTTCTCAAAACTGATTCAAACTTAAACTCAGTGATTTTAAAGATGAATCACTCATGAATGACCCGGTGCTTTTTGTAGTTTTTTGTGCTTTCCTGTTCAGTTGCAGCCAAAGACAGGATATGCTCATAGTGGGGTCACCCTGGAAACGAGACTGAGACCAGGAAAGAGCAGCATCCAACACAGAACACATCACATCCAGCCCACAGTGACCTCTCATCTGATCTTCTTGTAACATCGCGATGACTGAATCCCGTCTTTCAAAAGTCAAGAAAGAGACATGCTGTGTCTTTTCCCGAACGATCCTCATTGACATGGATGGATCCTGAGGTCAAGGAAAGATGCAAACCGCTGTGCTCAGAGACACCGCATTTACACTCAACTACGCATTTAACAGCGGCTGTTGAATGGTGTGTCACTGCAGCAATGAATTGAGGGACAGCAGTATCTCCTACCCTTTAGTAAAGGATGGTTTGGTGCATCTTAACGGAGATGAAGGAGGAACTGAAGCACCTCTCCTGAACATTTAAAGAACAGCTGCTATTAAATCTCATCCTACTGTAGATAACTTTGAGAACAGTAAATAAAAACATAATTTGAGCTCTGAATTGTACCACAGCAGACTAAAAAAGAACAGACGCTCCACCTGCTACTTCCTGTTAAAGGATTTTTTTAATTAGCTGTTAATAAGCAGCGCATTCAGTTTAACCGCGAACAAGAAGACACAAACATCTGCACAAGAGTTTTAATGTTTCACTCCTGAAATATCACCAACCTCCTCCTGGTCTTTGCCATCAGGAGCTGAGCTGACTGTGTTAGCTGAACACCTTTACCTGTGAGCTGGCCTCGCCATGATTGTTTAGCTTGAAGCCGATATGTTTCCACGCACTTATGGCTACAAACCACTCCTTGCAGAGCAACCTACAGGTAGCAGGAGCATCCAGTTCTGCGCTGAAAGAGCCGGGAGACGCCTCCCTCCTCCATCTAAAGAGGAATTTATTTTCCAACTGTGGCGTAAAAACGGTAGAATTGAATTAACAAATGATATTACTACATGACATGATAAGAGATTCCTTTTCTTTGCGCTTGGGGCAGTATGGAAATCAGGTTTTAAGACCCTTCATATTTTAGCTGAATTAAATGCTGCTTTAAATGGTGCATATTCCCTTAAATTAAATTATCAGAATCTGAGGGGGCATGCTGCCCAGGAGCCCAGGTGGGTCTGTGCGTCTCTGGGCAGAAAGTATTGAGGATAGCTTTATATTCCACTGCTGTAGCTGATGGGTTCATGTGTCTCAGGGTCTCCAGCAGGTTCATCTGTGCATGATGTATTTTTCATGTTTATTCCACCGGCGTGAGCAGCGAAACAGACGTTAAACTTGTCCAAAATGTCCTTGATTATAAGACGTTCAGCAGGTTTCTGCCAGGTTTCAGCACGACTGGGAAACTGTAACAGAGCGGACTGATGGATGGAAGAGCAGACATTGATTTGTAGTGAATGGAAAGACACACGGAGGGACGGAAATGCAGACAAATGGACGGCTTGATTAATGAAACTTTCCAGATTCTGTTCGGACAATTCGTCATGCACAATTAAGAAAACCCTGCCGACGAGCGGGAATTCAATTTGCCAGGCTGCTTGTGCTCATTCAGCTCGCTGAGTATCCAAATGAACTCCGCTCAGCGCCGAGATCCTCTCCGTGGATTCGACGGCCTGGGATGCCGTCGAGCTTCTGGGCTTGATCAATCAATCATCCAGTTTTGAAATTGCGGTCGGTCAGGCGCTTTCAATTAAGAATGAATCTTGTTGCACCTGTCAGAGAGATGTGAGGTTTATATTTCTCCTCGCAGCAGCAGACTGGGGAGCCTCAAACTTCAACGAGTTTAATTAATAATGAGTGCTGAGGGTGGAGGAGGCCGCCTCTGGACACACCGGTGCCTCTACAAGCTCAGGATCGAACCTCCATGAATTTTCTTCACCTCACTCTCCTACTCTGTCTGCTCTGAGAAAAGTAGTTAAATTAAAGGGTCAGTTCATCCAATTTACCACAAAAACACACATTTTCTCACTCCCCTCTTGTGGTATCTATCCATGCAGAAGGTTGGGATTTAATATCTCCAGGTTTTGAGATCTCGCTCTGTGAGATTTCTGCTTCCTCCTCCGCACAATGAGGAATGAAAATTGCATTGTGGTGCACAAAAGCCAAAGATATAGTTCATATGAGGAAATGTGACAGTGTGTTCTTTGGATTATCCGTAGTGTCAAAGACGCCGCCTGTGAAGAGATTATGTTTTTGAGTTTTTGTACATTGTCGATGTTGTGAGCAGTGCAAACTATACTGCGTTCACCTCCATTGTGTTGAGGTGAAGGCAGAAATCTCAGAGAGAACAAACAACAGCAAAACATCTGCTGGAGTCGCTGAGTTAATGCGTTTTTGTCATCGTTTGAAACGCTCAGCTGTTATTTGACGTCCTCTGTCATCATCGTGCCAGCGGTTGACAAAGTTTCCATCCAAAACATTTTCACATTATTCAGCTCCCTCACCACAACAAACCTCCTGTTGTTGCTTCACAAAACATGATTCAAACCATCCGGGTGTACTGCCCCCCCCCATACACAGTACAACCTGCAACACATTCACAGCCTCCAACATCATGAGCTTCCCTGCACCTGACCTCTGAGACCTCAACTCAGAGCATCACATGCGCTCACGATAGCGAGCAGCACTGAGCGCCCTCCTCGGCCCACACTTTCTACATCCACATCACTTCTGTCTGGAGGGGGGGGGCCATCGCCGCCTTGGTTAATACATTAACACGTACTGATGCGTGCATGTGATCATGTGATCATGTGTATGCAAGTAAATGTGGAAAAACAGCAAAGGGCATGAATGTGTAAATGTAACCGTGTATCAGCTCACATTTGTTTTCCGTGTGAGACAGAATGTAAAAAACAAATTTCCCTCCTGGCACAATAAAAGAAATTTATCTTTCTATATGAATATATCAACATGACATCATTCTCTTTCTTAAATACAACAGCCTCTGCTCCCTTTGATTAATCAGGGGACGTATTACGTCTTCTCAAAATACTGTTTTCATGATGTAGCTGCACACTGACTGTTTAAAGGGCAGAGACAGTAACGCTCTCCCCTCTGCAGCACATGCGGTGGTATTACATGACCTCATACAGAGCTAGACAGCAATCGATACAGAAAAACTAGTGTCCAGAAGCATTACTTGACATTTTTAACTTTATTAAAACATTTCTTTTCACCTCATGCATATGCTTTAAGTCCTTAAGGTCAGATGATTGAACTTCTGCCTGAGCCGAATTGTTAATAAAAACCACAGAAACAGGGAAATCCTGTTGAAGTCGCAAAATAAATGTGTGATTTGGAGTCTGCGGCCTTTCGAGCGTATTTGCAAACATTCTTCCGCTGCATACAGGGTGGGAACTTCACACCAGCCGGCAGCCAAATGCAATTTATGTGACACTGACGCACAAACAATGTATTGTGGCTGGTAAGTTTAACAGGCCTCCTCGTCTCCCTGGCAGGTAATCAACCAGCAGTCTGGGGCTTTGGCTGGAAAATCAGAGAAAGTGGTTGGTTTATTTGGGGACTTTGCTGCCTCTGTGATCTGTGACCATAAACTCTGGCTTCTCACTGGACCTATTAATCCGAGTTAAGCTTTATGGAGGCTGTGACTCTCACTGAGTGACAATATTCTCAGATTGTATTAGAAATGCCTGAAAATATGAAAATATTGCAGGATTTTAGTTAAAGAATATATTTTTTCCTTTATGGCAGGAGATTTAGTGGATTTGATTTGGATCATACTCGCCCTTGATTCCTTTGTGTGTTTTGTGTATTTATGCAAAAATTATACATTCATGTTTTTTTTTTGTTCACCAACAGAGGAAGCATTAATTTCCTTTACTTGAGTAGTTAAATAGATTGAGAGGGTGCAGCAGAAATATTATCAGAATATACTTTATTATCCATCATACTGTTGGATAGTTTCACTGATTCCAAGGCATCATATTTAATTTTATTGTATAAAATAATCAGATATTTCAGATATAAAATATTACTCCACCAATTTACTACTAAATATAGCTTTAATTTAATGTAGTTCAATAAAGACTACTCTATGTCCTTGTGATATATGATGGAACAGAAGTATGAAGTAGTGATGAAATACCTTAAAATTGTTTCCACCACTGTTATGTATTATATACTATATGTGCCTGTATGTGTGTGTTTATGCATTGGTTCCTAAATTGTGCAAACTTAGTTGCATTTGTTATGGTTTACCAAAATGAATAAACTTGATCTCGATACATCATCCTAATCCAGACCATGTGGGAAGGTTTAGTAGAGTCAAAAAAGAGTCCAACAGCATCATGACCTTATTTTCTTTTTTTAAAAAAAGAAAGAAAGAAGAAGTGAACACCATGTTTCAGCACCAAGGACAGCGACACGTCTGCAGCTCCGGGCTCTCTGCTGTGAGCTCCGTCCACAGATGTGATTTGTTGACACAAGAATAAGGATTTCTGAGAGAACGGGATTATTATTATTGTAGATCATTTACATTCTGACAGGTTATAACGACAGACAAATTTGCTGTGCTGTTGGGAAGATGGACGCTCATCCCAGCCCCGTCCCTGGAAATGAAAACCTAATAAAGCGAGTGTCAGTCATCCTCACCGCAGAATATACAAAGACTGACATGCATGAGTGCTGTTCAACAGGCTGACGGAGTGGGACTTAACTGTTATGATATTTTTGAGTGGAAAATTAGGACAGGACAAATTTGACTTCACCCATCGGATCGCTCTGGTTCCCCTTAAATAGAGAAAATGTTGGTGTCAGCACATACAGTCAGAGCAATTCTCACCTTCTTCCTTTCATCACACTGATGCCTTCTCGTACTGAGGGCTCAATCAGTGGTAATACAACAGGCATCATTTATCTTTCATGCTGCCCATGTAGCAAATCACCGGTAGGTAAAACCATAAGGGAATTATATCACATGTAGCAGGTCACTGGAGTTCAGTATTACCTTCAACAACACAAATTATTCTTCATTCTTATATTTTACTTCACACTGACCCTGAAAAAGTCTCCCTCCCAGAGACAAAGGTATCTACCTGAAAAACCTACTGGCCAGACAAGAATACTAATGACAGAGCCTTCCCAAAGTGTCCAGATGACCATTAGGAAAACAGTGTGAACCCACTGTGGTTAAGGCTTGGTTAGATCTAGAGACAAAAGCGTCAAAAATGTGGCTGAGGCCAAACAGGAAGTGAGGTTTAGATTCATATAACTATGACCTGCAGCCACTACAGGCCTTTTTCACTGGAACATAAACAAATATTCTCGTTTGGCTTTTTTTGAAGTGACTCATACTGTGGTTTTCCTTGGGACGACAGTCTCAAACACATGAAACGGTTTCATTCGCCTCCTGGCCCACAAATTCCCTCCACACTCGGCCACTAACAGCATGAGAAGTCATGGTTCACATGTGGGAAATGAATGGATAATGAACAGAATGGTGACAGGATGTAAAGAATGTATGAGTGATGCTACAGTTTGTGGTCTGGCAGCGTATAAAGCAGCACAGCACTGGAATTATGGCATCACTCTATTGGTTGACTGTGCAGACAAAGCTGAACAAAAGTGACCTCTGACCTCTGGAGGTCACACCAAAACAACCAGACTTTTTCAGTCATATCAGCTTTGATTAAAGTAAATGGGAAATAGAGCTGAAGTGTGATGTGATCATACCTAAAGACACAACACTGCTTGGTCCGAAATGACTCCCATCTGGAAGGAATCTGTGTCCAATCAGGTCACTGCATTTGAAGAGGCGAGCCTCCATTCAGCAGGAACTGAGCGCTGCTGCTGTTGGCCAATCAGGGTGAGATAATGTGAGGAATTAACCTTCACATTCACCCCGTTTAAACAAACTGAATTATTCTGATCGTGATTTTAAAAGTGGAGCGAATAATGTGGAGCTTTAAAGTGTTGCAAAACAGAAAGTACAACAACAAGATTTATAACATCCAGGATTTTGAACGTTTCCCTGGAGCCCAAAAGACACACCCATGGCGGGTACAGCGGAGCTATTATCATAATAAACATCCAAATAAGTGATGCTGCAGCCCTGTGACCTGTTGCAAAACCAGCAAACGCAACAGCTGATTCGCTGTTTGTGTATTCCTTCCATACGAACACAAAATATGTTTCCACACCGGCAGACGTCATCAGCCGTGTGGAGCAGCAGACAGATTCAGTGCTGCAGAAACAAACCGCAGGAATCTGCCTGAAGCTGAACTCCATTCTCAGCCTTTTCATTTAGGCACCTCAGAAGCTTTCGCACAAGATGTGAGATCCTGAGATTTTTCCTCCTGTCAGTCGGCCAAGAATCATCAGACGGCGACTTAATGCAAATGAAATGTGCATCTGCTGAGATTACCTACACGGCCGGCCACTTTGGCACGTACAACCAACTATTACATACAAGACTCCTTCTACTCTGGAAGTAATGTGATGGGTATTAAGAGCCATCGAGCTGCCGCAGCTGTTCGGCTGTTTAACGCCGGCATCCGGCAGCGTCTAAAATACAAAATCAAACCAGAGAGAAGCTGAAAATGTTAAATTAAGCCAGGAGCAAAGTGTCGAGCAACACAAATACAATCACACTTTGTCAACTGCAAATGTTCTCCGAGTTAAAGCTTCCAAAGAGCTTCAGTATCTCATGTGAAACACACCAGTAATTATGCCACGCTTAAAATTAAAAAGCTCCAGCTGGCAAACGTGCAGGCAAGTCTTGGCTTAAGTTTGCAACTTGTGGAATTCATTAATATGTTTCTGCCAACAGCCATCCAATCAGAGCCTCTGCATGTGGACATGTGACAGCAGTTCACATCAGTTCATGTGGATGCAGAAATACTAAAAGCAAGTGAACAGAGAAAAGAATTATAACCAGAGGCAGCTCCAGCAGCTTTTAATGACCTTTCATTTTTGAAGGAAAATAAATAGAACAACATAATTTCATTGGAGCGAGTTTAAGGTTTAGTTTTCCAGAGAGAGATTAACCTTTGAATTAACCTTGTTCTTCGTATTTGTTCTCAGGGCCAGTGTGAGGAAGGAGGGTTGCAAACAAACAAACGATTCACTCATAAAAACACTAAATATTATGAAGTAAGAAAAACGTGGCTGTGGCCAATCTGTGGCTGACCAACAGAGTCCAACACCATCAAACAACAGCATCAAACCAAATAAATCTTTACACAAGTACACAAATGTTCCCTGAAAGTAACTTTAACTCGACTTTTCTTCAAGTCCTTTCACGTCATTAACCTTTCTGACTTCACAGAGGTCGATATAACACCTGTATCTCAGTCAAACACCCTGCAAGCCACCACCAACATACTGAATAAACTCCAGTATGTCCAGAACTCTGCTGCTCACCCTCTTCAGAACCCTCGTTTTCATCCACAAAGGTCCCCCATTCTTCACCTCACCCATCTTCTCCCTTCTTCTCCCCACACAGTGGAAAAGACCCCAACCTCCTGTCCCCATGAGACCACCAGCCGGTCCTGCTCACATGAATCAGTGGCTGCTCAAATGTAGTTAATTTCAAGAAGTCTCTTAAAACTCATCTCAGGTTTTTAATTGTTCTACTCCATTTTTTTTACTTGCCTAATCATGCAAAGAGTCTTTGAGTATCTAGAAAACGACTCTATGAATAAGATTTATTAAAAGCATTACATCCAATAAGTTACTGTTATTCACTGAGCCTCTTCCTCTCACATAAGTGCAGGGCAACACAGCCACACTTAACATCATCCATGGAGCCTATTCTGCTGCAGGGAACGGGACTACTGATATATTGATCATTGATATTTGACAGCACGGGGGGCCAATCAGCTCAGGAGTCCACTTAAAGAGTGGATGGCAATTTAGGCTGTTAGGATTGGGCTGAAAACAAATGTGGACACACTTCGTGATAAATGTTCTGAATCCATGACTGGGCTTAATCTCAGGCTGGGAAAGCAAATCATCCAGTCTGATGAACAAGAACATCTCTCACACTTGTCATTTTTTGCCATGAATAAATCAAATTTAAAGATATTCAGTATCAGTGAGTGTTGGCAGCTTGAGTATACAAAGAGAATCTTTCAGGAACCTGTTATTAGTCAAACCAGCTCCCTTTCCAAGCCTGTTCCCCTGCGTCTGCCCACTCTCCTCTTTACCTGTCTGTCACTGCGAATTTGAAAGAACACCAGTGTTTCTTTGCGGGGTATTTGAATGCCCTCGCAGGGTCAGACACTCTGCTACATGCCACATTTAGTCAATCCAGCGAATGAGGCTGCTGCATAATGTTAGGAACATGGCCGTGCTGTTCTCTGTCCAGGTCTGCATCTGCCCTGAATGTATGTGTGTTTCTCTGTGTGTGTGTGTGTGCAGGTGGTGGAGGTAAATGGCCTGGCTAAGCCTTCACTGAGACAGTGCGGGAAGCCTTTTGCGCTGTTCCCTAACTGGGTTAGTTTATCTTATTTAGCGGCGGGGCAAGAAAAGGCCGCAGCTGTTCATTCCCTTTGCCAGACTCAACAGATTGGATTCCTGCAGTTCAAACCCGCCTCTCCAAACCCCGACCACGGAAAAAAACAGGGCTCCCCTTCCGTTAGTCGCTACACCGGCACCGTAAATCATCCCTCGCTGCCTGGCTCACGGGATGGGTTAATCTCTCCTCCTCAGGCTCCTTATGAAAAGTGACTTGTTATCCGCTTGGCCTGGGGGACATTTAAAGGACCTTCAGACATAGAAAACAGCCCGCAGGGGACAAGAAGAGTTATGACTCAAGTCAGACCGATATCAGCTCCTGAAGGCTGATACCAACGTTGTTTACAGTGAGGGCACCAACACCTGACAGTCTGCAAATTCAGCATCTTTCAAAATTTCTTCATTCTTACTCAGAGTTTCTCACTGGATCTCTTTTTTCTCCCATCGTAAAATCCCCTGAAACACTCATGGGACAGCAAAACTCGCCACTGAAACCAGACTGATGAAATAATTCACACACTCAGCCGTGGCTCAATCAGAAGGTCAGCGTTTCGACCCCTGGCCCCCGCAGTGTCAATGCTGAGGTGTCCTTGGGGAAGACACAGAACCCACGTTGCTCCAGGTGTATGTGTGGATGGTTGTTGGTCCTGATGAGCAGGTGTGCATGACAACCTCTACCATCAGTGTGTTAGTGGGTGAATGCTGGCTTGTGTTGTAAAGCGCTGTGAGTGGTCCCACGTTAGAGGCTCTTTAAAGCCGCATTATAAACATGTTTTACATAAACACTGAATTATCAGGGCTATTGTCCCTCAAAGTCCTGAACCCACAGAGAATTCTGTTCAATGGAAGAAAAATCTGAGATACATCAAAAACAATCAACAGAAGCCAAGTGTGAAAATTAAAACATGACAAAAAGGCAATAAAAACCACAACTGAGACAAATACCTGACAAGTCCACTCCACTGCTTTGATCCAGAATAATCACGGTGCTGGTTATTGTTCACATTCTTCAGTTACAGTTTCCAATACCAATAACTGTCTGCTGACCAGATTACCAACTCAGAATTAAACAAACACCAAAAGGACACGACACGGTCTAAAACTGTTTGCTTCCCTTCCATCAGCCACACCTGAGTGCCTCACCTGGCTGATTATGTGACCTCTCACACTTCATCATGACACTTCACAGCGGGGATGCCCCCAGTGGTGGGAAGCTCACAGCAAAAATAAAAATGAAACACGTGCACAGAAATGTCTCTAACAACCACATAACTTTCCAGTTCATTCCAAAGGGGCTGGATGGTCTGAGGTCAGTGCAGACCAGTCACGTTCTTCCACGCCAAACGGGGAAAACCATTTCTTCATGCATCCATTGTCATGTTGAAACAGTGACAGAGCTTCTTCAAACCACAAGGTGGAAGCAAATGATTGTACAGAATATCACTGACTGCTGTAAATTAAGATTTCCCGTCAGAGAACAGGACGTAGAGCACATACCGCTGCACATGAACACACTTTTTGTCTCTCCGTATCTGTTGGATAAACTGTCTCAACAGTACGCCTGTTTATTGAGCTGCATCACAGACTAATTTCTGTCAGCTTTTCTTCAAACAACAGTTCAATATTGTCTCAACACGTCTGTAACCGGAGTCATCAGCCTGCACAAGCTTCTGTTGACGTTTGACAACCTGCTATTTGTCTGCTTTTCATGATGACTTTACCTTCTGGAAAGAGATGTTCTTATAGGCCTCCTGAGAGCATGCATCATACCATCACTGACAGACTGATATTTGAGATTTAATTAAAGGCCAGAATTGATTCGAGGCCTGTTTCCTCCTGTTTGCCGCTCCTGGTCCTGACCTTCAGTCAGACAAACTGACGTGCCTTGTCCACCGCTTCTCCTTTCAGTGTCGACCAAACCCTGCAGCAGCTGTTTCCACTGATTTGAGCACGTTCAACCAAAGAACAGAAGGGGCGGGACTAATTAGAGAAGCCAGCTGCTGTTGTGGACGGATGAGACGGAAAACCTGCAGACTGTTGAACCTCGACAGCGCAGGATGTCGCTCCACTGATGCGCAGCAACACAGCAACTGGGTCAGAGGTTCAAGCTGGTCGATTGAAGGTCCAAGCTCCACATTTTCATCTGTATCAGCTCTTTTACAGATCGACCCCACCCCCCACACCAGCACCCTGCGACACCCCCTGCCTGCCACTGATCCTCTACAGGGAACAGAAGAGAGGAAGGGACAAACAAACCGGGATGTGTCACCGACGATAAAGCCACGCGGCTGGATGAGACAGATGCTCGGGCAGGGGTTTCGGGGCTGAGGTTGGAACACTGTCACATCTGATCTGGGCGTCGCGTTGCGCTGCCAAGTCAGTCAGAGTCAGACTGTCAGTCGGTTCAGGGGAACAACGGAGGCTCTGAATGCAGCCAGCCAGCCAACCACAGATCAGCCACGGGGACTGGGGTGGGGGTGGAGGGCAATTCAGGCTTTAAATCCAAATTTTTAATGTATGTTTATGCAGCTTCATATGTTTTGGGTCGATGTTTTGCTTTAAAACCTTGTACTTGAATAAAATCATTATGATGAAAACTATGGAGTCGTACAGATCATTGTCATCCAATGAAGGATCAGTTCGGTGACATACTCCCAGTATGTCACTCAACTGATCTTTTAAATTAGCATAGGGAAACAATGTGCTGCTACCAAAAATGTCCTTTGTTTTAAAGGGATGATTATGGGCCCTAAATTCCTTAAAATAAACAATCTGAGAGGAAAAACCGTTACCGTTTGTTTAAACTGCTCTGCAGTTACGTCCACACGTGGAAATAAGATTTGATGTGAGGTCACGAGTCATCGAGCGCATTGTGATCCAATGAAGCCAGTAAACTGGGTTCCTTAACTGATTTCTGGTAAGTTAGCATCATCATTAGCATCTGGTGCTGATAAAAAGTTCAGATAATAATTCTGAGGGGTCATGGGATAAAAAAAGAGAAAAAACTTGTGTTAAAATAAAATCCCTCTTTGGTTGATCATATCCATGCTGAGGCCTTGACCTTTGATGGGAAACGGCCTTTCTGTCATTCTAAGGAGTCATGAGCCAAAAAGGTTGAGACTGCTGGTTTATTCAAGCAAAAACTCTTTATCTGACAACGTCATCATAAGCAGCTGGTCCTTCATTCATATTCTATTAAAGATGTTGGTTCTCTGAAAGAACAAGAGAACCCTCAGGTCTAGTTGTAAGTAAAACACAGCAAGGAACACATTGTAGTTCTTAAACAGGACAAAAATACTGCAGGTTTGAGACTTTTTCTGTGGACTAAAGAGTTATTTGTAGCACCATTAAGGTTCTGAGCGTTGTGCTGCAGGGAATCCTTTGCAGCATTGTGGATTATTGCACCAGAAATGTAATACACAAAATCATTAGAGTATAAAGCCACAGACAACCTGTTATTTATAGCAGTGTGAATGGTTTTGCAGGGACAAAGGAGCATTTTCTAATATTTTTAAATACAAATCTGAAATAATCTTCTTTTACAGACAGGCAGGGTGTCCTGCCAGAAAAAAAAACAGAACACTGAATAGCTGAAAATCCTGTTTGAAGAGTATAAAAAAATGTGAGATGTGCAAAGACTTCAGCATCCTGCAGCTGTCTGTGAGGGTTCCTGCTGCTGCATCGCTGGAGTGAGTTCACATGTCTCCAAGCTACAAACTGCGATTTGTACTGCGAGGACCTGCAGGGATCCACCATCTGACACAAATGCAACAAGAGCCAGGTGTCTCAGGTTAGATTCACACTCAAGAAGTACAAGAAGTACAATTTATAGCATAGCACAATAGTACAATTTTCATGTTTGTACATTTCAACAGCCTTCTTGTCCTCCTTGGGTTGAGAAATTTTTTCTTTCCTCTTATTAAAGCCTTAAGCCACACACACAGCTGGTTTCCTCGTACCTGAAACTCTGATTTCAGACATACCAGTGGACGGTGATGAGACGTGATGCTGCATTAGGCTACATTTGGCTAAAAGTGCATGACAACATTATTTAAACTGGATTAGGATTGATATATCTCAACATGTAGCAGGTTAAACTCAAAAACCCACAGTCCTTGAAATCTATAGACTTTCTCCTTGAATAAAATCTGTCAATATCAGTTCAGATTTTCCTTTTTTCATGAATCATAAATCATTCCAGCACGTCAGCCCTGCCAGCGTGGATTCATGTTTGTGTCGGCTCTCTATTTGGCATCACCTCCCTCTCTTGTTGTATTTACTGTTCTGTGTTCTCGATAATCCTGTATCACTGTTCTCTGCTGTTTCCATGTGCAAGATGAATGCAGATTTACTCCTGAGGGACAGCAAAGTATCCATCCATCTGTCCATCCATTCATCCCTCCATCCATACTCTAGAAATGTACTCTGAAGTGGCCACAACACTCTAACAAAATGATGTCTTTCCTCAGTGTACAGTGGGTTTTATTGCAAGTGAACGTCATCTGTATTAGCACAAATAAAGATAATTATTTAATTAGAAAGCCAGCATAGAGGAAAGAGAGAAAACACAGACCCCCAGTGACTTGAACATGCAGCACATTCTTCTTCCTGACGTTAAGAGTCATCTGGTGGAATGCTCGTTTGTCATTCTTAAGTGTTGTAGCCGATAAATTATGTTTATCACACATGGCATGACACCTTCCCATGACTGAGATGCAGACTTTTAGAAGCAATCCGTCACTGTATCTGTTGAAAAATCACTTGAGGTAGGAAGTGTTTTCTTATTAGCTGAATGGCTCTGACTCCCTCCCCCCGCTCACACCCTATCCGCTTCCTCCTCCCCCTCCTCTCTCTTCCCCTCTCCTGGCTGAAACGTACAGGCCACCGCAGTGCTGCCACTGGCCGGCTCTGATGATCTGAGCTGCAGCAGACATCGGAAATATCAACCATTTGGCTTACTATTGCTTTTACTTCCTCCCTTTGCAAACTAGATGGCTGTCTTCCAACCTGAAGGCGGCGGCATGCCGCATCCAATCACCTCAGGGCGAAGTGGAGCCTCTAAGTGGAATTAGTGCAAATTGGGGAGTTTGTATGAAAAGTGCGTGCGGCTGTGAGCGTGTGATCAGTGTTGCCGCGTCGATTCTGCTCTGCTCTCACAGTCTCCTCCGATCCTCCCTGACTCCACTGTGTTCTTATCAACTCCTACTTTTACTGAAGCAAAGTGACTTGACTAAAATCACGAGCAATCAAATGATGGAAAACGAAGACGCGAGCGGAAAGCGGTGCTCGCCAACCGGCTTTTGGTTTGTTTCAGAGCGCAAACAGTCGGCGTTTGTCCCCTTTGTCATCTCTTCCCTTGGCGGAGTTGATTAACATTTCACTCACGTCCAATTCAAAGTTCAGGCTTATAGATGAGGGGAGGCGAGGGAGAGAGGGATGTAGGAGGAGGAGGACGAGGAGGAGGGAGGAGGAGGAGGAGGAGGGAGGAGGAGGAGGAGGGAGGGAGGGAGGAGGATGGATAGATAAAACGAAACCCTCCAAACACCCACGTCGGGGCAGTTTCTCCTGTAAGCCTCGGGTTTCCTGCATGTGAATGTGAATATGTATCGACACCAGCTCTCCCTGCCTGGGAAGGATGGAGGAAAGGATGGAGGGATGGAGGGATGGCGCCGCGCAACACTTTGCGGACACTTCTACCAGGCTCCGCTGCGTGCGTCTGAGCCTGGATGCAACAGCCTCCTTCCTTCCTCCACATTATCCTGCCACGGATCGGAATGATAATCAGGTGTGAGGTCGGGTCCTTTTTTTGCCAGAGAGGAGATGATGTTTCAAAATCAGCGCATGCACAGAAACTCTGATACTGAAATTCTGCCATAACTCAACTTGAACAATACTAATGTGTCCATATTTCACAAGCCATCAGTAACCTGCTCTGCTGCTCAAATTTCGTGTTTTAAGCGGTTGCCGAATGCAGCCACCAGCCTGTCTCTCCCCCTTGAGCCAAAGCCCTGCACAGCGAAGCCAAAAAAGAAGCCCCGGTCGGTGTCTTACCAATGTGAATGATGGAGTCGGCGCTCACTGTGTTGCATTGCAATATCCACAGGGAATGAAATAACAATGTCAGCATTTCCATCTCCAGTTTGAGCCGAAAAGGCGCATCCACGGATCCACCTCGCTGATTTTTGGGGGTTTTTCTCCAGTGATGAGCAAATCCAAAATAAGCGTCGGTGCGTAAAAGCGGCAGCGGCAGGAGCAGCAGCGAGAAACACTGTTGAAATCACCACCGAATAGTAATAAAAAACCAAATCCCAGAGACCAAACTGTTGGCCGGAGTCGAGAGGAAGAAGAAGGGCCGAAGAAGAAAGAATTAGAAGCTTCCAGGGCTCCGCAGAGAAACAAACCCGGGTGAGTGAGGAGAGAAGCGGGGACGGATGAGAGAGGACACCGGGGGTTTGTTTCAGAGGTTGAGATCCGCCAGACGAGCAGCTCTGACTCTCTACCTCCGAGTCTGAGACATAACACACTGCAAACTGCGGAGGAGGAGGAGGAGGGACGCTCTCTCTGTCTCTCTTTCTCTCTCTCTCTCCTTCTCTCTCTTCTCCCCCGACCCACGTGACTGCAGAGCCTCTATCTACGGCGCTGGAAGTCCGACCGGAGAAAAGAGAGGCGAGGACTGGAGATGGAGAGAGATGGAGGGATGGAGGGATGGATAGGAGCGGGTGCGCACCGCGGAGGAGACGGGGCGAGGCGCAGAGGTAGTCGCGCCACGGACGGACACCCGCTTGCTGGGTAGGTTTTGCCGGATGACTCGGACACTGGAGAGGGAGGGAGGTCGTCGGTGCCGGTGTTCCGGTAATGAACTCGCGACAGCCCGACTTCACGTTTCACGCGGTCTCTCCTCTTCTGACTGAAGTTCGTTTATTCAGCGCCGAGGAGGACCCGTCACCACTGCATCGCCGCGCTGCAGCAGAGCTGTTGCATACGTTGGATTTACTCGTTGGGTTGCGGAGACATCGCATTACTCTGCTCGTGCTTGTGACTTCGCCATCCGTGCGTAATTTCAAGATTTTTTTCCTTTCGCGCGATGGAAAGTCGAAAAGGAATACGGAGCAGTTCTGCAATAGATAACCTGACCAAATTAATTTCAGCAAAGGGTGATTGTGTATATGCCTAGGGCTGCAGCAGCCTGAATGAATACCGGATCATGTGTGACACCGGTGTGAAGCGGTATTTCCCCCTGGCAGCTTGGAGAGGTTATGGATGACGCGCGGCGCACGCACAACAGCAGGCTCCACTTTAACGATGATTTCTCTCAGCTCGGAATTAATAAACCTCCGACATGCGTAAAATGATCAGCTCTAATGTTGCGTTCAAACATGCGGGTACAAGGCGAGCGGAGGCTTTGGCGTCGCCGCGTGCGTAAAATCTTCCCAGCGCTGCACAGAGGATTTTCCAGAAACGGAGAGGGAGCGAAGCGTCAAAAATCAAACGCGGAGGAGGAAGCGAGTCGTGATAGCGGCGGTTTGGAGAAGGAATGTAGGAAAGCGGAGACGGACTCCTCAGCTCCAGGGAAAAGGAGATCCGAGGAGGCTCGGACACGGTCGTCTCCCGGCACAGGGGATGATGAGAGGGGGGAGATGTTCTCACTACAGGATGCGACCAGGGGAGTTTTCAACAAGTCAGCAGCAGCAGCGTCTCTGATCACTGACGCTGCTGCCTCCACGGTAATTTCACGCGGTGATAATCTGCATCTGCTGCAGCTTTAATGAAGTCCCGGACATGTTTGTCTTCTGCAGCCTGAAGCCTGTTGACTGACGGGATTACACATGTCCTCGGCGTATGTGCATGTGACGTCCCTGACCTTTCTCGTGATGTCATTCCAGGTGTTTCCAGCCCATGTGCGCCAGGAGAGGGTGACGACCTGTGGGAACCAGCACGGCTGTTTCCACTCAGCGGAAAGGAGGTGAAAAGTAAAGATTACTACACTTGACTTTACAATTAAAGGATATTTCTTGCGAATGAATGTGACTCAGAAATGTCTTTTAATTGTTTGGCCAAGTCTAGTTCGGCAAAAGTCTTGAGATGAACCTTCACAGAACTGCAGGTGCTGCCTTCTCCGATGGATCCCGACAGTTTCAGCACCGCTGCGGACCGGACAGCTCCTCTGGAGTAATTTACAGGCTTCAGCACCAGCTTCGTCCCAAACATGACAAATGTAACCGTGTGGGTGTCCAAGTCAGAAGAATATAAATACTTTCAAGAGTGAACGAAGTAATTAATTCATTAATTATTCATTAATTATTCAGTTGAAATTATTGATAAATGCAGATATTACAATAGAAACGGTTACAAATAAAACGGTTTTTACCTTTCCTTTATGTAATATCACTATCCAGTTTAATACATTATATATACTATTATATTATATAAATTCAATACATTGTAATTATTTAACTTCATTCCCATCCTTTTTATCAAGCTAAAATCAGAAATGGAAATTCTGCGTGCAGAAATCTGAAGAAACGTTAGGAAATTAAAAGACAAAAAGACATTTTCTGAAGATTGCAGTCAGATACAGACAGAAACTCCGGAAAAAGCTGGTAAAACATTAAATCCTGAGTTTGAAGTATTCCATTTTGGATTGAAAAAAACAACAGTACAAGTTTCCAAGAACAAGAATGACTCTACATGCACAAAGAGAGACTTACAAACTCATAAATTCTTTAAAAGTTATCTTTTCAACACATCAGATGTAATGTTGAGTCTTTTTTGTAATGCATATAAAATATTTAACTCACGCAATTATTTATCTACTTTTCATGCAAGAAGTCTTACTTTTGATTTATCAAATAGCCTTTTATTAACTCCCACTGAAGTGTTATTTAGAGGTCAAAATGTGTTCAAATAAATGTGTTTTTGAGGAGTCAGTGTGAAAACTGTGTGATTAACTTTGTGCCTGAACACATATTTTGAGCTAACGAGGCTCTAAAATGATCAATGAACTTGGTAATGAACTCTGATGAGCGTGTTCAGTCACATGACCTGGATGCTGTAGTTTGATGGTACACATCGAGTCGTTGTAACTGAAAACGATGAACAAGCTCAACTCAAGGGTCAATATCAATCAATAAAAACAAATTTCTATGATCGATACTGTTTTTTTTCCCCATCAGCATCCATTTCTAACATCCTCACCAGCATGCCTCTCTTCAGCTGTGTCAGCAGTGTCGTCATCATTCTTATCAAAGTCAACACTCATCAATAACCCTTAATATCATCATCAGCACTTTAATATAATCCCGTTTTTGTCTTTAATGAGGCTCTTATCATCCTCATCCTCAAACGGAACACCTTTTTCATTGTAGAAATTGCAGAAATCTGGGTTATTTTCTATTGTAATCAACAGTAATCATACAACATTAGTATTAGATTATAATGTCATTATATTAGACATGAAATATGAGTTACATTAAATTCGATTAGATAATTTTGGTGCATCATTAATTTTTTTTAATTTCAAAATGACTCTCGATAAGTGCAACATTTTTATTGTGTATTACTTCACAATGCTGGCACACAGAAATCCAGAGCTGACTCGGCTGATGGAGCGGACTCACTATTATTCATCGGTGGAACATCACACCTCCTACTGGCAACAAGCTGCTACTGCAAGGCTTTTATACTGAAGGAGAAAGACACAGACACAGAGGGGAGATCATGAAAATGGAAAACTTTTCCATGATAAGAAAAGGAAACTGACATTCTATGTCCACATGATGGTCTCTTGAAAAATGATAAACACCAGTACATTTACTCAAGTACAAATTCAAGATACTTGTAACAGATAACATGCTTTCACTGTATTTTTTGCAAATAGATTCCTGTAGATGACTACGTCTGGGTCTTACTAGCTGGAAAACTCAGCATGAAGCCTAATCCTAGTAAGTAATCAGTGAAAACTGGCAAAATGCCAAACCAACTCAGCCAACAGTTCTGAGTCGAAATAAACCATAAAATCAACCAAACACTTCAATAATCAAACCAAAAAGTCAATTTAAAGTGTTTAACATAACTCTATATCAACAGAGACACACACAAAATAAACATGAGACAAGCGAATGAAACAAAATGGTCGTTCTACATTGCAGCGCTTCCTGTGAGGGAATTAATTGTTGTTACTGAGATATGAAAACATTAATAAAAAAAAAAAAGGTAACTTAAAATTGATCAAGTGAAACCTAACAGCAACATCACTACTTGTCTGACTAGCCAATAGCACAAGAGAGGGGGAGGAACCAGAGCTGAGGCCCACGGAGCCTGAGGAGAATTTCTTTCATTTATTTTGTTTCAGGGACAATTCACAGCGTTCAGCATCAGTGTAAACGTGCCACATTTCATCAGTTACGCCCTCACCTGCGGAGCGATGGACTGCATGTCAGAATCTGTTGCATGACTCATGAAGCTCATCATATCTGTTGTGTCTTCATGAAGACTGTTGTTCTCCCAGGCCTCAAAGGCATGAACTCGCCTCTGAGACTGAACAGGAAGTGCTCCAGTAAATCTGGAGCTCCATTCAAGGTGAAGTCTCACTTTTGTTAAGGAAGCCTTGATTATTTTCTAAGATGAGGTGACTGAAGAGGACGAGCGACTTTATTTCTCCCTGGTGGAAACTTCATCTTCGGCTTGTCCTTTTAACTCAGGGGCTGAATCAACCCAGAGCCAACAGATGCATGACGCAGCCGATCGCACACAGTGATCATCATCTCTCAGTCACTTGATATCATGTCAAACGTCTGCACAGAAATCATCCGCTCACCCCGAAAAGACTCCTCTGCCTTCAAAGTAAAACCTCCTCTCCTTTCGCTCCTTCTATCAGTTTGTCGGCAGTAACTCCAGCGTGGATGACAATCTAATTGCGTCCTCATCTCTCTCCGGTTTAACGGGCTGTCAGACAGCATCATTAAACACTTTCATTGCTTCCCAGTGAAGCTCACATACAGACAATAACTGATGATACGTGTGTGTGTTTGTGTGACGGAGGGAGGCGAAAATTGTTTGAGGACCACATGGCTGAAAATGTGTCTGAACAGCAGCGACAGCAGCCTGCCGGTGCGTACGTAGGTCTGAATGTTCTGATGTTTCCAGATTTAGAAGCATATACAAGGATAACGCAGTCTAGAAAACAAAAGATTGGGAGGTAAGTGTCATCCAACCTCGTCTAAAGGACAGTTTATCCAGACAGGAAGCTACGAGGGGAGTTTGTCACTTTGATGAACCACACTGAGGCCCTTTGGGCTGTTTGTGGCTTGTAATAAACTTCGGTGATGGCAGCTCTTAAAGGGTCTTTCAAAAATGTAAAGTCTGTCCTAAACAATATTCAAGTCCTCGCATGAACATTGATGTTCATACTGGCCGTCCAGCGATCCCTTCCTAATGTGCTTCCCATGGAAGCAATGAGGGACAGATCCACAGTCCTCATTCTGCAAAGATTCATTCCAAAGATTTATTCCGGTTTGAGTTCATCAAATCAAATTACATTACTGTTAGTACAAAAATTCCCTCGCAGCCTTGATGTGACGTGGGGTAGACGAAGTGAAGCTCAGGTTTTTGGAAAGTACGGCAAACATCTACTTGTTCATTTCAGGAGAGGAACAGTCGGCCGCCGACTGCACCGCATTGTTTCTTCAACCACCGGTGGAGGAGCAGTAATCAACTCTCCAAACAAAGCAATAATGTTGTGCAGATCAGGCTGAGCCACAGGGAACAGGAGACAGATCAGATCACATCCATCAGCAGTGAGACAGCTGTCTGAGGCCGGCTGCAATAAGACTTCAGAGCAGGAAGCCACGTCACGAGTGTGTGTGCAGGGCTGCAGAGTTTCTATAAATACTCTCATCACTGTAATTGAGAAGTAAAATCTAAAATAAATAATTCTGCTTTCACGTCAGGAGATTGTTGATGACGTTTTGAACTCATCTATTTTTGGAAAGGCAAGAATCAGAGGCCAGCGTGTCGTTCTGCTGCTACCTGTCAGTCAGGAACATTTTCCATTTCGCTTTGCTTTGAAGAAGCTCTTTTCCCTCTGGGTGTGATCTGTGAAAAAAAAAAAATCTGATTTGAAGAGCAAACTTTTAAAACTAGTTTGAAAGTAGGGAATAAGATTTAAATCATTCACTTTTCCCATTCTAATATTGATAAAGGCAGTGCTTGTCTGCAGCCTGGTTCATGTCTGACCCGTCAGTGATGTTCAGAGATGCAGCTCCTGGCCAATAGAAACATCCCAGATCAGGAGCAGAGAGCTTTTCAACAGATGTTCACCTCTAGAAAAACGTGTCTAATTCCATGAAGCCAAGTGTTGGCGGAAAGCAGAAAGCCTTGGGCTGCTGCAGCGACCTTTTCAGCTGCTGTTTGTTGAGACAACAAAGAAAAAGACGGATTTTAACACGAAAATCAAGTCATTTGTGGAATGCAAGGACATGCAGGTGAGGTCAGTGCCTCTATTTTGCTTTTCCTCGTCAAGCTGTCCTTCGACTGAAGGCAACAGGTGAGGCTCAGCTGTCAAAGATTTGCTGAAATGAAATGACAAGCACTAACCTGCTCTGAATATTAACAGCCAATTATTGTAAGAAATAGGATTTCCAAAATACTCGAGTTCAAGAACTCTGACAGTCAAAGGAAGAGAAAGTTTGTATATGTTTGCGTGGGTAACCTGTTAAAACCGCACTGACCAGCGGCTATAGAACATGACTCAGCCCTTTCTTGAAAAAGAAATTGTCCTGTTGCACGACGTTGGCCAATCAAATACATGTGAGCGCACGTTCTGCTGCTTACCTCGCAAACAGCAGCATTCTCAATAAACATTTTGTTGCTGTGATAACTTTACAAAGTCCTGTCACAGATTTATTTATTTGTGAACTGCTATAATTTATGTTGTCACCATAAGAAAAGCAGCCTCTGTGCCCTTTTTGTTTACACAGTGCTGTTTTTGGTCTGAACAGTAACAACTTTATCAGATGGCTTTTGTATTCTCTGCAGGTTTCTCATTGTTTGGTGTTGAAACTCGACAACAGTATGCATCAATCAACACTCAGTGAAGCAGTGAATTCCAAATAATTGCCTCTTTGAATCCAAGTCCTCTGTGATGATGTTAAAGCCTCTCTGGGAGTCAGTCTACTGGGCGGACTGGTTGAAGTTGGAGGATCTGCCAAATACCTGAATGATAAGAAGAAATGCCAGAATCACAGCCGAGTTACAATCAAGAACAAGGCGACCACCGCTTACAAACAATTCACGGCTCGTTCTGAACTGTGAATGTGCAACAAACAGGAGGCCGCTGTTTGTTTCCTGTTTCCCACTGAGAGTCAACATTGGTTTCTTATGACCACAATTGTTACCTGCTCATAAGCATGTAACCATGACGAAGGCCCCCCAGTAGTCTTTTTAACCCAACCAAATTTGAATTTTAGTGATGTCACATAAGATAAAACAAGCTTATTTGATTTGTTACAGCTTTGGAAGGCACTAACAAATGATGTTCTGCCAATAAGATCAGAAAAGGCTCATGTGTGTTATTCTGGAGGACACCTTTTACAAAACATTTTCTCGCTTAATTCAGAGGATTTGTTGGCTTTATGTACAGACTATCTCTGAGGTAATTACCTTCAGCTTGTCAGAGTCCGTCTCTGCAGCATTCAAAAACAGCTGGTTTTCAATTAAAGTATAGGTCATGAGAACTCAAGGTGGAACACACTGACGACAGATATCAGGGACGCAGCTTGCTGAATATTTTCAAAAGAAAGCTAAAAACTGATCTCCTCACTTTAGCCTTTCACTAGCCATGAATTCCTCATAAAGGACAGAAAATTGAGTGCTTTGTCTCGTGCTTATGCATTGCTGCACTTCTTTTAAATTGTTGTATTTTGCTTGACTTTATTCATCCTATGTCATCTATTACAACCCGGTATGTGGCGGCACACGCTGGTCCGCTTGAGATACCGTGTCACTGTCACGGTTTGATGATCCCAGGCGTGAAATTGTCACGCCTGCATTAAAGTGCACTGCCAGCAGGGGGCGACATTTTTTCAGCACCCGCGGTTAACGGGAAGCATTTAGTTCACTCCCATTCCCCTCAGCGCAAGGTAAGATGGAGCCGCACGACCGATGAAATGTATTTTTAAAACTATGAATGGCGTTTGTTAAACAGCTTTTAGGTTCCCTTGGGCTGTAATCATGTTAGTTACATTTCACTTGTCGGTCGAGAGCCGTAGGTCCATTGACGTTTGATGAAATGAAATGAGAAACTTTTATGTAGGTCATTAGCATTTCGGTCGACAGCTAGCTGAAAGCTAGCTCCAGTGAAAGAAGCTGTATTAGCGTTCGGCTTTGCAGCTGGCTTCAATCAAAATAACACGTAGGCTCTAATCATTTGAGTCTATTTTTTCTTTGTGCGTCGTGTATGAGCCTTTTCTGCGCTGAGCGCCGGGCATTAAGCTTATTTTCTGGTCGCCGATAGCTGAAAAGTGTTCAACTTTGGTTCGCGCTTGTCAATGTCAGCGTTTACTTAGCCGTCCAATCACAGTGGAAGAGGGGCGGGACAAGACGTGCAAAGACGAGAGACACTTTGGTTGCTAGGATACGGATAATCAGCACAAGCAACGTTTATTGTGCTTGTTGCACGTTCTTAATTTGCCAGTCGTTTCTCTTGACTTGTTAACACAGGCAAATTATAATTATAACCTATGTTTTATTATTGTATTCTGTGGTTTTAGGCATCGTCTTTATTTTTATTTTCATCATTATAATTTGCCAGTAGTTTCTCTTGACTTGTTAACACAAACTACAGGAAAATTATAATTATAACCAATGTTTTATGATTGTATTCTGTGGTTTTAGGCATCGTCTTTATTTTTATTTTCATCATTATTCTATCTTACTTTTACTATCATTATCAAGTGGGTTTTATCATGCATCTTATTTTACATTCATTTTTAAAATCTGTTTTTATAACCATTCTGTCTTTTCTAAATGAAGCACTCACTTGCATGTGATTTCTTTGTTGTAAAGCTCTTTTAGCTGCAGTTCCTGGGAATGTGGTGGCCTGGATGTGACCCGCGGGCTGCTAACTGATGATATGGGATGGGTCTGGATTGACTTGCTGTTTGGGCAGGATGTGGAGAGCATCTTCCAGTGTGGATCCCACTCATCACCTCAGCAGGTTAGGAAACCAAATTATTCGCTGACATCAGCCAAACCTTCAGTGGAACACGGTTCTCTGCCTTTTCTCCAGTAGCTTTGGAAGTAGTATGTAGGTTTTTCAAGAATGAAGTATCCATAACATTCACACATACATAATATCTTTTCGTGGTGTCCAAGCCACGTTTATCACATTTTAGTGTCCTCTGGAAACATTTTGTTGTTGTTTCCTGCATTTGCAGCTTGTTTGCACATGTGTAGCTAGTTTTCTAAATGCTGTGCATGTGGTGTCAAACTGATAATTCATTTGCTTGTGTTTTGTGGATTTCAATGTGTTTTCTTAAGGTGCGGGGCATTTATGTCTCAAGCCCACTGTGTCAGTGTAAAATGTTAGCACAACCGACACAACACAACTGACAAAGTGAGATAAATCACATTTAGGAATATGAAGAGAGGACAGTTAACAATAAGTTGGAAAACAATTAATATAAATAAATTAAAAGAAGAAAGCTACATACTATGCAGTAAGTTAGTGTAGATTATATTTAATGCACATCAGTATGTTTGTTAAAAAATAACAAAAAACAACAATGCAGTTTCCCCATATTTCTGAGTTAAGTGAGATAGTGATCGATATAATAGCAAATAAACAATACATAGTAATATGTATAAAATGCTGGTGACTCAGCAGCCAATGAACGATAAGCAACATGGGAGTCAGAGCCAACGTCAGGCAGCTGGGTTAACTAGCTTCCACTTTCTGAGAGGAAATCAAAAAGTGGTTGGCCGAAATGTTTAATGACGTTAAAATTTACTAACTGGTTACAACTGCCTTCATGTTAGAATCCATGTGGAAGTTTAACAAATGTTCCCTTCCTCTGTTATGATGCTGTGAAGAAGGAAAGTTACACAATGTCCTCACAGGATTTATGATATTCTATCATTGTACTGTTGTATGCATTGAAATATGTTAGTTTGTCATAAATGATTAAACTTATAATATCGATTACTCTGAAGTGAATGAAGTAGTGCACAGCCGTAAACTCAGGTCTCCACTTTATTGAAAGTTATGCTTCAGAAGAGAGTGAACATGTTCAACAGGTGTTTCACTGTCAAAGACATCTGACATTGATTCAGCTCCACGAACATCAGCAGTGTGCTTAATGTCGAACAAACGCTGTCAACAGTGACTCTCTCCTCAGAACAGCAATTATTCACTGAGTCCTTAATAAATCACTTACTTAAACCCTACATCAGGGTTAAGGCACAGACTTGAGAAAAACAAATAAGATCATTCTTGTATTCTGGAAAGATAACTTTTTAAAATACCACACAAAGAAGAAAAGAAACAAACGCACTTTAGCCACCTTATGCTTCAAAATAATCAACACCATGAATTCAACAAAACCCGTAGTGATTATGTCTTGATATAAGCTCTGTATCTTTAAGTGTCAAGAATTAGAACAGAAAGTTACAATTAAAAAATAGCTCATGTACCAACCAATGAAAGTTTAAAGTGATTGTGAAGCTGTGAAGCACAAACCAGTTGAAAAGAAGGCTGTGCATGGAATCACCATGAATTAATGCAAAGAAAAGCTGTTTACTGCTTCAGCTCTTTAAACATCAGCAATGTGCTTCACATCGAAGAAAATGTTTACAGTGACCCTCTCCTCAAAACAGTAATTAATTACGGTCATTAAAAAGGTATGGATTGAACCTTAGGTCAGCTCAGATTGAACAGGAGTAAATTATTCCTCTGACACTCTTGAAAGGAAAGTCTTTTAAAGATAATGCACAAGAAAAAAGAAAGAAAATGCAAAAATGAAACAATATGCACTTTCGCCCCATGTCCCAAAATAATCAACATGACAACTTCATCGTTTTTACATGAGCTATGAGTTTCTACTTCAACACACTGGTGTTGACAAAGCAATTGTGCATCAATCTAAGATTTTTATCTTTAAGTACCAGGAGTTCGAATAGAAAGTTCCTATTTAGAAAAATATCTGTGATGTACCGAGCAATGAAAACTGATTATGAAGCTGTGAAGTACAAAGCTCAACTATCCTGCTCCATCTGGGCTTCAATGCACTGTTTTATTTGTAAAGGATGCATGTTGAACTTTAAAGATAAAGACATGTCCCTGTCAACAGACCAAGAATCCAACAGGTCTTTGTCATTGCTCTTATTCGACTGGACACAGGTACACATAATTGTTACTGCGTGAAGCCCAGATACCTGGGTAAACAGGCTCAGTGAATGTTTTGCGAAAGGTGTAGAGGTGGCTCAGTGTGTTAGAGGACACTCTGTAGTAGGACACAGTGCCAGCAGGCCAATCCAGATACACCCCCACTCGCCTGACACCAGTAGAGGGCAAAGGACACTCCCACCCCTTATTATCATACCATGCCTTCAGTTTGGATTCATCTGATCTTTTGCCAAAAACCCATGATATGTCATTACACCCTAGCTCGGTCATTGGACCAGTTCCTTGTCTTTCAACTCCCTTGTACCCAGCGATTCCGTAAACAGAATCATTGGAGGTATTACTCCACTCTATCTCCCAGTAATGGCGCCCAGTTAACCCCTCTTTGCACAACACCTGAGGCTGTTTATCAAACCTCTCTGGGTGATGAGGATAGTTCTGCCGTGATCCAAATGCTGCCATCTTGTTGCCCTTAGACAGAGTGAGCTGGTAGTTTGCAGTGTTTGGGTCCAGGTTGAGGTCAGTGGCATCTGATGGAGAGACCAACACAAAATGTCATATTAATCATTGTGATGGTCAAACAGGTATTTTACAAAATGTATTTTTGACTCAAAAAAGCATGGAAAATGCTTACACCAGATCAGATCGCTGCTGTCTTTGATGCTCTCTACAGAGGGGGGGTCAGGCTTTGTAAAATCATCAGTGGCCAGAATGCCATCCTTGTAATGATAGATGGTTGCTCCTGTGTACTTGTTATTATCAAAGGCTGCTACAAGGAAGCGGAATCTGCGGTTGTTCTTCAGTGCCTCGGCAAGATCGTGGACACATTCTGCTTTTTCTCTCATTTTGGTTATGACTTCATGTGAGTAGTACCACTGGTTTTCTTTGCCACTTCCTGTTTCAGTTGAATCCAAGAACTTGGCCATGGCATCAAGGCCGGGGTCGGCGTTCTCCAGAGAGGTGAAAACAAAGCACAGAGCATGTTCTACACCTGGAGCAAGAACCTCCCTGTCCAGCTCCGACTGACTCTTGACGATTGTTACTCCCTGCATGGTATCTACACAGGATCTGACGATGTTGATTTCTCTCTCTTTCTGATCCAGCCACTTGCTCAGTTTGCCATGACTGAATGGTGACTTGTCTCTGTCATCAAGGGCTTGTTCTACTGAGCTCTCCTTTTCTTTGCCATCACGGATGAGGGGAAATTTCTTTGCCATGGTCTGCTGGAGGTTATACTCATAGTAATCGCACAATTTTTGGAATCTGTTCAAATCTGCTTGAAACTGTGGAAAATTTTCCACCACTTTCTCGACCAGAGAATCACTGCATCTCATTCCAATTTCCCTCAAATCTTGCAGAGCAGCCTCAGCCTTCCTCACTAGTCCAACACTGATTTCTTTGGTCAGCTCAGAAGCTTCAGGGGCAAAACATTTTAATGGCATCAGCCAGACCTTCAGTGGAACACTGTTCTCTCCCTTTTCTCCCAGTAGCTGTGGGAGGTCTACATAGGTCTTCACTGCATCTTTAAATGTTGCAGGATTGCTGTCAAGAATGAAGTCTCCATAGTATTTGCAGGAGAATTTGTCAGTCAGGGCTTTTTCTTCATCAGTCAGCTGGATATCAACTTTCCCCTGAATACTGAATGAGGGGATCTTCTTTATCACAGCTTCCATGCTGCCCTGGACATCCTGAACGCTGCTGGCTTCTAACTTCTCACTGTCAAATACAAAGAAGGCATTTGCCCCGTAAAGGATGCCTGAGACTAAATGTGTTGCGAAACCCTTCTTAATGACATCCTTCTGTTGGGTGTTCATTTGAAGGTCAACCACTGACAACTCTTTGAAGTTGGTGGTAGCATTGTACTGGCACGTCACCCTGCTCTGATTTTGGAATTTTTTCTGATCGCTCAGATACTTGGCAGATCCTGCAACCTCGATCAGTCCACTCAGGAAACTGGCCTCCAGAGAAGCACCAACATCCAGCAGAGAAGACCTGGATTCAATGGTGTCAGAAGCAATAATTTCAAAAGCACTGTAGGGCTTAGTGACTTCACTGATCTTCTGTTGTAGAGTGTCATCGTCCCACAATCTCAAACCTATAGAAATTGGAAGCCATAAGTGCTGGTTAACATTTTTATTTGTTGTCTTATGCTGTTGTTATGCTGGAGTGAGATACAGACGTGAAACTTGATATATAACATTGTGCAAATGCTTTACAGGAGAGCTGTGACAGGCGGGTGTAATTACAACAACATTTCTTATAAGAAAGACTTACCTGGGATCAGTTCATCTTTCCGGGCATCATAGAGCATTCCCAGGGTGAAAGGTCGACCCAGGGCAGCAACTGTCATGTTACTGTTGGCCATTTCTCCAACCTGATGAGAAATGACAATTCAGTGACCACACAGTCTTCAGTCCTGCATTTACAAGGTTTTAAGCAGTAGGTGTTGACGGTCAGTAATACTGGGAGTCAATTCTCCTCCTTCACACAAAGAAAGAAAGACAAGGATAAGAGACGGACAGACTGACAGTTTGCTGTGCTGACAAATGAAATATTTCCCTGCAGACACTAGTCTGACGTTGATACTTTTACACAGCCTCTCGTGCAGTAAAAGTCTGAACATTCATCTGTTTTGTTACCCTCTGCCCGCCCACTTTGTCCTCACCTGGTGAAGCTGTGGAGATCAGCGGAGTTGTGTGTGAGTCTTCTTGACTTGCAGCTGGAGCGGCTGTGGTCTGATGGTGTGGACTGCTCCAGGACTACTTATATCCTGTCAGATCCTCTCTCTTCTGCTGACTCCTCCCATGACACGCCTCCAGACATGACAACTACCATTTCTTCATGTCACAGGCCTCAACTTGCCAACTTGTTTCAATGGCTGAAGTGAAATGAAATGACAGAAAACATGTGATCTTTGGCCATTTACAGGTATGAATGTTAAGAATGTCAGTTCATTTGTTTATGCACATGTTCTTCAGTTCCCGCCAACTATAGCTGTGTCCAATGCACACATATGACATAACAGAAACATGATTTTGCAGAAAGGCATCTATGCATTTAACACCTAGAAGACACACCTACTGGGAAATATGATGAGAAAGACCTTCTAAACATTTGACTCTGTTCCAGGGATTTGACAGTTTTTCATTAAATGATAAAACCACAAACAGGTTTTGCAACTATGATATAACAGCACAGAAGAGAATGTCTTTCTGCAAAATCATGTTTCTTATATGTCAAAAAAACAGTGCATTGGACGCAGCTGTAGTTGGTGCAATATTTTTTATGCACATGGTGACATGTCTAAAGGAAGCTTTAAGTACTGGCAGCGGTCTAGCTGCTGTGGTAGAAAGGACGATGAAGTGTGTGTGTGTGTGTGTGTGTGTGTGTGTGTTATATCAGCTGGAACTGAACCACACACAGGAGCAGTGGGCTGCAATCTCTCTCCAATCTCTCCGACCTCTAGGCCACGGCTGCCCCCAACAAAAAATAAACAAATATTCATTTGCAGTCCGGTTCGATTCCCCCACCGGACGGGCAGAGAAAATTTGGGTGCGGTGGAGTATCCCCTCCCCCTCCATTAGCCGGCTGATGTGGCCTTGAGCAAGGAACTTAACCCCCCCAATATGCTCCCCGGGCGCTTGATTGCTGCCCACTGCTCCTGTGTGTGTTTCACTGCATGTTGCATGTGTGTGTGTTTCTGCAAGCAGTGATGGGTGAAATGCACAGAGTAATTTCCCCAAATCGTGGGATTAATAAAGTAAATAAAATTAAATTAAAAATAAAATTAAAATTGCACATTTTCTTCAGTGCCCGCTGATATGACACACACACACACTTCATCGTCCTTTCTACCACCATTAACGAGACCGCTGCCAGTACTAAGCTTCCTTTAGACATGTCACCATGTGCATAAAAAATATTGCACCAACTACAGCTATGTCCAATGCACTGTTTTTTTGACATAACAGAAACATGATTTTGCAGAAAGACATTCTCTTCTGTACTGTTATATCATAGTTGCAAAACCTGATTGTGGTTAAATTATTTAATTAAAAACTGTCAAATCCCTGGAACCGAGTCAAATGTTTAGAAGGTCTTTCTCATCATATTTCCCAGTAGGTGTGTCTTCTAGGTGTCATATGCATAGATGCCATTCTCATCATATTTCCCAGTAGGTGTGTCTTCCAGGTGTTAAATGCATAGATGCCTTTCTGCAAAATCATGTTTCTGTTATGTAGGGCTGCGCGATATGGCCTAAAAAAAAAATCTCAAGATTTTTTCACAAAAAATCCAGATTCACGATTTAAATCGTTTTTTTTTCACCCCCTACCTAAAATCAATTTGCAGATGACAAAGAAATTGTTCAAAACAAGTTTCAAATTTGTTTTGTTTAATTTTTCCCTTCTGGGGATTAAGTTGCATAAACAAGCCACAAAAAAAGAGATGGCAAGCCCTGCCTACCATCGTAAACAGTGACAATGTAAATTTTCAGTAAGCTTTATCTAGTTTCAAAATGACACAATGCACTCTAAAACTAACTTGAAAAAATAAAACATAAAATTATAAGACGCTTTTGTGAGGTTGATAAAATAAAGTGCAAACAAAACTCTCTGTTACCTGAACATGTTTTGCATAATAAAGAGGTGTTTGTGTGGTTAACAAAAAGTATTTGGTCACTATTTTAATTCCCTGAATCATGTTAACTAAATTAAACAGCTGCATCAAATAAAATTAAACATAAAATTTCTTCTTTCTGCATTAAATAGTAGCCTTCCATTGTAAACAACTGTGAAAATGTTAATTTTCAGTCAGCTTTTCTTACTGGCAGTGACATAAACATAGCATGAAATAAAATGTGTGACCTTTTTTAACACAAAAACACGTACAAAAGTTTAACAACTTGCTATTCAGTATCCGGTTACCTTAACATATTTTGCATAGTAAAAAAGTGCCTGTCAACAAAATTAAACATCTGCATTCACAGCATTATCAACAGCATCAAATAGTAGTGCATGAGGTGCTTCTTTGCTGTTTTTTAACATTTTTAGCCAGGAACTTCCCAACTGCATCCGTGACAGCTTTCCACCAGGCTCCTTTCTTATCATACGGGGTACAGATTGTCAATGTTTCCAAGACGGTAGGTTGTTTTTTGGTGACGGTGCTTGGGCTGCCGTAGTCTTGTTCCTTTCGTAGGGAGCAACACCTCTCCCACTTGGCAGCATGCTTCTGTTTGAGGTGCTACAGTAAATTGGTAGGACTGCTACCTTTTGTGGCAACAAACTTTGTGTCAGGGAGTTGGGGACTAAGGGAGAACTATGCGGTAGAACCCAAATGCAGACACACAAGGGGGCGCTTGACTCAGATAATTAAATTTATTAAACACAAAGAGGAACACAACTAAGGAGCTGTGAAGAAACACACACACAAGGGACAAGGGCTATACACACAACGAAGGCAACACAGGGAAACAATGAATAAACACGCAAACTACGGAGCAGGGGAAAAGACTAAGACAACACAAGAAACTCACTACACAAAACGTGGCAGGACTAAAGACAAGACCAGAAACTTCACTTGCATAAACTGTGGCAGGACTATAAGACAAGACTATGAACAAATTGTCAATGACTAAAATACAGAACAAAAAACGCTCCCGTAGATGGAAGAAACAAACGACTATGAAAGACCTTGAACTTAACCAACAAAACAACAGAAACAAAATTCACTCCTGAAAACTTGGAGGAAAATAACACTACTAAGAAATAAAACAAAACCCAAGAACAATCTAACAAAGAACTGAAAATCGGCTATAACTAGCGGTAACCAAAATGACAAAACTAGGCGATAGAAATTACAATAAAAGGAAAAGTCACAGAGAACACGGCATGGACATGAACACAGACAAACCAAGGGATAACACAGACATGAACAGAGACACGAACATGAACATGAAACGCGACATGGACATGACAAAGAAATCACAACGACAAATACTCACTATGGGGGCTATGGCTATGGCTATGACTGTGGCTAAGGCTGTGGCTGTGGCTATGGCTATGGCTATGGCTGTGGCTATGGCGGTGGCTATGGCTGTGGCTGTGGCTATGGCTATGGCTGTGGCTGTGGCTATGGCTGTGGCTATGGCTGTTGCTGTGGCTATGGCTGTGGCAGACGGCAAGGTAACAAGACAACAAGCTAGCGCAGACAACGACCCAACAAGGACAGGGGGGAAGACACAGACTTAAATACACAAGGAGGGGTCGCTAATGACACACAGGTGGAAACAATCAGACAATCACAGAGACGGAAAACACAGGAAGTAAAGTAACCAAAGACACATAACATGAACCTTCAAAATAAAACAGGATGTGAGAATACTCAGACAAAGACAACACACAATGGGAAACTTAACAAAAACACAAACACGACGGGGCAAGGGTAGAGACTAAGACAATACAAAAGCTCTCTTACATAAAACGTGGCATGACTTAGACGACATTAGGAATACACAACAAACAAGGCATTGCAGAGACAACACTAGGAATACACTAACATGAAACCTGACCTGGATGTGAACAAAGACAGCACATGGACAAACACTTACTAACTGAATGGGGCAAGATCAACAAGAGAAAACTAAACAAAAAACCGGCGTGCATGGCACGGGTCATGACACTTTGCAGCGAGGTGCTGTTTGTTCAGTGTCTAACACCACAAACCCGAACCAATTCCAAATAACTAAAGTTACGTTTCCTTTCTTCAGAGTGAGATCTGCACCGCTCGCCGCCATGTTGTTTGTGTATCAAGCACGGGGGGAGGGGGGCGCGCACTCTGAACTACGGGAGCCCAGCAGCCAGGCGTTGGTGGCGGATGTTGATGAGAAAATCGATTTTCATTAAAACAAATCAACATTAAGTACAAATTCGAATTAATCGATAAAATCGATTTATCGCCCAGCCCTACTGTTATGTCATGAAAACAGTGCATTGAACAAATCTACAGATTTTGCAGAAAGGCATCTATGCATTTAACACAGAAGACACACCTACTGGGAAATATGATGAGAAAGACCTTCTGAACATTTGACTCTGTTCCAGGGATTTGACAGTTTTTAATTAAAATAAAATAAAAAATAAAATTAAAATTGCACATTTTCTTCAGTGCCCGCTGATATGACACACACACACACTTCATCGTCCTTTCTACCACCATTAACGAGACCGCTGCCAGTACTAAGCTTCCTTTAAAAATGTCACCATGTGCATAAAAAATATTGCACCAACTACAGCTGTGTCCAATGCACTGTTTTTTTGACATATAAGAAACATGATTTTGCAGAAAGACATTCTCTTCTGTACTGTTATATCATAGTTGCAAAACCTGTTTGTGGTTATTTAATTAAAAACTGTCAAATCCCTGGAACAGAGTCAAATGTTCAGAAGTCCCAGTAGGTGTGTCTTCTAGGTGTTAAATGCATAGATGCGTTTCTGCAAAATCATGTTTCTGTTATGTCATATGTGTGCATTGGACACAGCTGTAGTTGGCGGGAACTGAAGAACATGTGCATAAACAAATGAACTGACATTCTTAACATTCATACCTGTAAATGGCCAAAGATCACATGTTTTCTGTCATTTCATTTCACTTCAGCTATTGAATCAAGTTGGCAAGTTGAGGCCTGTGACATGAAGAAATGGTAGTTGTCATGTCTGGAGGCGTGTCATGGGAGGAGTCAGCAGAAGAGAGAGGATCTGACAGGATATAAGTAGTCCTGGAGCAGTCCACACCATCAGACCACAGCCACTCCAGCTGCAAGTCAAGAAGACTCACACACAACTCCGCTGATCTCCACAGCTTCACCAGGTGAGGACAAAGTGGGCGGGCAGAGGGTGACAAAACAGATGAATGTTCAGACTTTTACTGCACGAGAGGCTGTGTAAAAGTATCAACGTCAGACTAGTGTCTGCAGGGAAATATTTCATTTGTCAGCACAGCAAACTGTCAGTCTGTCCGTCTCCTATCCTTGTCTTTCTTTGTTTGTGTGAAGGAGGAGAATTGACTCCCAGTATTACTGACTGTCAACACCTACTGCTTAAAACCTTGTAAATGCAGGACTGAAGACTGTGGTCACTGAATTGTCATTTCTCATCAGGTTGGAGAAATGGCCAACAGTAACATGACAGTTGCTGCCCTGGGTCGACCTTTCACCCTGGGAATGCTCTATGATGCCCGGAGAGATGAACTGATCCCAGGTAAGTCTTTCTTATAAGAAATGTATTTGTAAATACACCTGCCTACATTGTTATATATCAAGTTTCACGTCTGTATCTCACTCCAGCATAACAACAGCATAAGACAACAAATAAAAATGTTAACCAGCACTTATGGCTTCCAATTTCTATAGGTTTGAGATTGTGGGATGATGACACTCTACAACAGAAGATCAGTGAAGTCACTAAGCCCTACAGTGCTTTTGAAATTATTGCTTCTGACACCATTGAATCCAGGTCTTCTCTGCTGGATGTTGGTGCTTCTCTGGAGGCCAGTTTCCTGAGTGGACTGATCGAGGTTGCAGGATCTGCCAAGTATCTGAGCGATCAGAAAAAATTCCAAAATCAGAGCAGGGTGACGTGCCAGTACAATGCTACCACCAACTTCAAAGAGTTGTCAGTGGTTGACCTTCAAATGAACACCCAACAGAAGGATGTCATTAAGAAGGGTTTCGCAACACATTTAGTCTCAGGCATCCTTTACGGGGCAAATGCCTTCTTTGTATTTGACAGTGAGAAGTTAGAAGCCAGCAGCGTTCAGGATGTCCAGGGCAGCATGGAAGCTGTGATAAAGAAGATCCCCTCATTCAGTATTCAGGGGAAAGTTGATATCAAGCTGACTGATGAAGAAAAAGCCCTGACTGACAAATTCTCCTGCAAATTCTATGGAGACTTCATTCTTGACAGCAATCCTGCAACATTTAAAGATGCAGTGAAGACCTATGTAGACCTCCCACAGCTACTGGGAGAAAAGGGAGAGAACAGTGTTCCACTGAAGGTCTGGCTGATGCCATTAAAATGTTTTGCCCCTGAAGCTTCTGAGCTGACCAAAGAAATCAGTGTTGGACTAGTGAGGAAGGCTGGGGCTGCTCTGCAAGATTTGAGGGAAATTGGAATGAGATGCAGTGATTCTCTGGTCGAGAAAGTGGTGGAAAATTTTCCACAGTTTCAAGCAGATTTGATCAGATTCCAAAAATTGTGCGATTACTATGAGTATAACTTCCAGCAGACCATGGCAAAGAAATTTCCCCTCATCCGTGATGGCAAAGAAAAGGAGAGCTCAGTAGAACAAGCCCTTGATGACAGAGACAAGTCACCATTCAGTCATGACAAACTGAACGAGTGGCTGGATCAGAAACAGAGAGAAATCAACATCGTCAGATCCTGTGTAGATACCATGCAGGGAGTAAAAATCGTCCACAGTCAGTCAGAGCTGGACAGGGAGGTTCTTGCTCCAGGTGTAGAACATGCTCTGTGCTTTGTTTTCACCTCTCTGGAGAACGCCGACCCCGGCCTTGATGCCATGGCCAAGTTCTTGGATTCAACTGAAACAGGAAGTGGCAAAGAAAACCAGTGGTACTACTCACATGAGGTCATAACCAAAATGAGAGAAAAAGCAGAATGTGTCCACGATCTTGCCGAGGCACTGAAGAACAACCGCAGATTCCGCTTCCTTGTAGCAGCCTTTGATAATAACAAGTACACAGGAGCAACCATCTATCATTACAAGGATGGCATTCTGGCCACTGATGATTTTACAAAGCCTGACCCCCCCTCTGTAGAGAGCATCAAAGACAGCAGCGATCTGATCTGGTGTAAGCATTTTCCATGCTTTTTTGAGTCAAAAATACATTTTGTAAAATACCTGTTTGACCATCACAATGATTAATATGACATTTTGTGTTGGTCTCTCCATCAGATGCCACTGACCTCAACCTGGACCCAAACACTGCAAACTACCAGCTCACTCTGTCTAAGGGCAACAAGATGGCAGCATTTGGATCACGGCAGAACTATCCCGATCACCCAGAGAGGTTTGATAAACAGCCTCAGGTGTTGTGCAAAGAGGGGTTAACTGGGCGCCATTACTGGGAGATGGAGTGGAGTAATACCTCCAATGATTCTGTTTACGGAATCGCTGGGTACAAGGGAGTTAGAAGAAAAGGAACCGGTCCTATGACCGAGCTAGGGTGTAATGACATATCATGGGTTTTTGGCAAAAGAACAGATGAATCCAAACTGAAGGCATGGTATGATAATAAGGGGTGGGAGTGTCCTTTGCCCTCTACTGGTGTCAGGCGCATGGGGGTGTATCTGGATTGGCCTGCTGGCACTGTGTCCTACTACAGAGTGTCCTCTAACACACTGAGCCACCTCTACACCTTTCGCAAAACATTCACTGAGCCTGTTTACCCAGGTATCTGGGCTTCACGCAGTAACAATTATGTGTACCTGTGTGCAGTCGAATAAGAGCAATGACAAAGACCTGTTGGATTCTTGGTCTGTTGACAGGGACATGTCTTTATCTTTAAAGTTCAACATGCATCCTTTACAAATAAAACAGTGCATTGAAGCCCAGATGGAGCAGGATAGTTGAGCTTTGTACTTCACAGCTTCATAATCAGTTTTCATTGCTCGGTACATCACAGATATTTTTCTAAATAGGAACTTTCTATTCGAACTCCTGATACTTAAAGATAAAAATCTTAGATTGATGCACAATTGCTTTGTCAACACCAGTGTGTTGAAGTAGAAACTCATAGCTCATGTAAAAACGATGAAGTTGTCATGTTGATTATTTTGGGACATGGGGCAAAAGTGCATATTGTTTCATTTTTGCATTTTCTTTCTTTTTTCTTGTGCATTATCTTTAAAAGACTTTCCTTTCAAGAGTGTCAGAGGAGTAATTTACTCCTGTTCAATCTGAGCTGACCTAAGGTTCAATCCATACCTTTTTAATGACCGTAATTAATTACTGTTTTGAGGAGAGGGTCACTGTAAACATTTTCTTCGATGTGAAGCACATTGCTGATGTTTAAAGAGCTGAAGCAATAAACAGCTTTTGCATTAATTCATGGTGATTCCATGCACAGCCTTCTTTTCAACTGGTTTGTGCTTCACAGCTTCACAATCACTTTAAACTTTCATTGGTTGGTACATGAGCTATTTTTTAATTGTAACTTTCTGTTCTAATTCTTGACACTTAAAGATACAGAGCTTATATCAAGACATAATCACTACGGGTTTTGTTGAATTCATGGTGTTGATTATTTTGAAGCATAAGGTGGCTAAAGTGCGTTTGTTTCTTTTCTTCTTTGTGTGGTATTTTAAAAAGTTATCTTTCCAGAATACAAGAATGATCTTATTTGTTTTTCTCAAGTCTGTGCCTTAACCCTGATGTAGGGTTTAAGTAAGTGATTTATTAAGGACTCAGTGAATAATTGCTGTTCTGAGGAGAGAGTCACTGTTGACAGCGTTTGTTCGACATTAAGCACACTGCTGATGTTCGTGGAGCTGAATCAATGTCAGATGTCTTTGACAGTGAAACACCTGTTGAACATGTTCACTCTCTTCTGAAGCATAACTTTCAATAAAGTGGAGACCTGAGTTTACGGCTGTGCACTACTTCATTCACTTTAGATTCACAAGCATGTTTAAATGCACAACACTGATGACAGAAAATCCTGCAAGGAAATAGTATAACTGTCCTTCAGAGTATCATAATAACACAGAGGATGGTAATATTTGTTGATTCACCACATGCATTTTAACATGTGGCTATTTTCATTCGTTGCTAAATAATTTTACCTCATTCAACATTCGAACTATCCCGACTCACTTTGGGAGGCTCGCAATGGTATCATGGTGGCCTTGGCCCCCATTGGCCCCTTCTGGCGGAGCCCCTGGCCATACTAAATTATTTAGCACACATACCACAATAACTTCTGCGATAGCTGGAACTGCTTCTCTTTAGCGAGGCATCTGATGTCAGATGGCAGACATGATGATGCTCCTTGCAAATTACACAGATGCTTGCTATCACGGAGTTTCCACGTCAGGTTTTCCCTTCATCTCCGTGAATTATTCCGGCCTCCTATTTTATGTTATTTTCTTTATTGCTGAAAAAAGCATTTGTTTTTTCGATGTATGAATGGATCAAACGCAGGCTGAAGGTTCCTCATCAATGCACTCAATGTTTTTTTTTGTTCATGTTATTTCAACACCTTCAGCCGCTTCCTGCACAGTCAAAGTTGTGTTCATACCACATTATCCATAACCCAGAGAGGCCTGATAAACTTCCTCAGGTGTTGTGCAAAGAGAGGTTAACTGGGAGGTAATAGTAATAGCAATGGAGTAATGGCTGTTGTGCATCTGTTTGCACACGGAGTACCTCATCATTTAAAGCCAGAAGAGGGCACAGTGAGTTGTTTGATGATCTCTGACATTGTATCCTATCAGGGAATATGATAAAATTATTTGTGCAGAGCTTTGTTTTGTACAGAAATTATCGTAAGGATTATTTTGGGAGGCAATGACAAAATAATGACTGTGCTATGACATAATTAAAGTTCTGTATTGTCATATGCACAACAACTACACTGAAGCAGTCATTGTCAATAAAAATCATAGGTCTCAGGCTCCCTCCAACACTGCTCTTGTCTAAAAAATATGAGCAAAGGAAAATTACATAAGTGCAACAAAGACTAATTGGAAAATAAACACAATATAGTGCAGCAGTGAAGATATAGGAATGTATTACAATACAGAATAACATATGAAGTAAAGTGTAATACTTTGTCACAAAATAATCAAATGAAGTGAAATAAAATCACATAAATATATTTGTACACCCACTGTGCGTTTGCAAATGTACAATGAACTCATTCTATTCTGTTCATCCATGTTCTAATTGTCATTGTAGATTAACATTATTACAGCCACGGCCCTGTTAACCGGGCAGATATGGACACCATCCGATGCAGTGCAGGAAGGTACATCAGTCCTGAGACAGAGAGACGTTTTGGATCCAAGTCCAGCAGGGAAGAGGGGGTTTGGCCCTGTGGCAAGTGGGGTGGGGTGTCTAGTGATCCTGTTGTCCTTCCTCCTACACCGCTGGGTATAGATGTCCTCCATGCATGACAAGGTCTTCTGGTAATGTGCTGAGCAGTTTTCACCACCCTCTGTAGAAACTTACGGTAAACAGTGCAGTTGCCCAGCAGTGATGAAGCCTGTCAGCATTTTCTCAATGGTGCACCTGTAGAAGTTGGAGAGTATCTTGGAGGCCATGTTAAACTTCCCCAGCTTGTCGATGAAGAATGCAGTCCCAAGGGGCGCCAGCATTCAGAGTCAAGGTGGAGGGCAAGGTGGTTTCTATTCACACAGCCTGGGATCCGCCCATCATGAGGTTCAGGATCCGGTCACAAGGCTGTCCTGAGTCTAAATTCTCTGAGCTTGATGACAAACTTGAAGGGCACGATGCTATTAAATGCTGAACTAACGTCAAAGAACATCATTTTCACACATGTGTTCCCCTTGTCCAGGTGGGAGAGGGCAGTGTGGCTAGTGCAATAGAATGATTTGTTGACCTGTTTGGCCTGTATGCAAATTGTGGTGGGTCCAGTGAGTAAGGGAGGGAGGTGCTGCTGGATGGTATATCTGAAGATTCTCATTCATTCATTCAAGTCATGGTGCTTCCCAAAGGCAACTGGACATCCTCTTACCTCTCATCCAAGAGGCTTCTTCAGTTCTCACTGACTGGTGGGGAGTCCCAGGCATTTGTCCTCTTGCAGGATCACTGACCCACCCAGCTATGATGTAAGTCATTAAGGTCACATGGTGTTAGTGGGTCAGTGGGTGTTAATGAATGAGTCAAGGTGGATGCTGGATGGTAGTCTTTCAGGCAGAGCGCTCGTCTTTTTCAGCAAAAGGGACAATTGTTGAAACAAGAAACATGATGATTTATTTAGCATTGCAAAAGCTCTTAAGGTGGATAGGTTGGCATGCATCCTGTTTTGCTGTTTCTTTTAACCATGACCATCAATTTTCGCCAACCTTCACCATAATTTTAGTTACCAAAACTTAAGCAATCCTCAAAACAGAGGGAGTAAGTGAGAAAATGTTCATGTCACTAATTTTTGGTCCATAGATCCTCATGGGTAAGTTTTTCTCTGAATAGTTTCTTCTTGTACAAATGCTGCCTGCAACGGTGCCACTCTGACACAGTCAAACTGTTTGCTTCCTTTAATGTCTTTCCTGTGATAATACCCCACCTACATTAGTGTTACCATACTTCTATCTCCTAATAAGTACTGTACTGTATGAAGTGTTTCACATGAAACTTCAAATGAGATTAAGTTTGTCTGTATGAGTTTGTAAATGTCAGCCTGTGCCCGTATGTAGTGTGTACATACTATTTCATCAAACTATTAAATTCAGTATCTATACATCTGTCATATGTTACCACCCCTCAAAAATGCCTGCCCCCTTCTGGCCACTCCATAAATATTTTTCTCACACTCCTTGGGTTTGTGCAAACATACAAGGTACTGTCATTCTATTCTATTTAAAATATTTCAGAAATGTGCTTCATATCATGCTATTGCTTCATATTGGGTTTACGTAATGAAAACTAATCAAGCTGTTAATAAACTTCATGACCTGAGTATGTCAAGTCAAGTTCTGCATGTTCAGTACATAGATGCTTACGTGCAAAATCTCTGCACTGTTATGTCATAGCTGCAACACCTGTTTCTGGTTGAACCGTCTTTTTAATCACATGTCCCAGTAAATTTGTAGTAAACTTGGAAGCTAACACTGTGGTCTGATTTCATAAGATTTACATTTTCAGTGTATGCCAAGTGGAAAATCACTAATCTTCACAGTCAAACATTGCACAATTTCACTTGAATCCTTTAAGAGTTGTAATGGTTTATTGATTTGTTTGATTCATTCTTTAATCATTCCTGATTACTGATTGTGTACCACCATTTCACAGCTGCATTTCCTATTTTCAGAAGCATTTTCAGGCACATTATCTGACCAATCTGGTGTGTCCCTTCTATGAATGACTTCATGCTATGTCAAGACTTCACACTTGTACTTTCTCCCCATAAAAAAATTTGGGCTTCAATAGAAATCTTTAGTTTCTTCACCTTGGTTTACATCACAAATTCGTGTGTCAAGATTTTTTTCTCTCTGGAATCTATCTTTGTATATATATATATATATATATATATATATATATATATACCGTATTTTCCGCACTATAAGGCGCACCTAAAAGCCTTTAATATTCTCAAAAACCCACAGTGCGCCTTATAATCCGATGCGCATTTTATATGGATCAATATTGGTTAATTATGGCCATCGTAGGCAGGGGGCGTGGCCGAAGTAACAGCGGTATTCCGCTCTCTGCGTGCCGTCATCCTTTTACTGGCGCGTGCAGTCACCTGAATAATAAAATGACTATTTCACTGAACAATGAAAATATATGGATATGTGCCAAATAATAGGCGATTAAAATATTAATCAAACGTGGTTAATGTGATTTCTGCTAGTGAACCTCAGCACACAGCGTCTGTACATCAGCGCTGTGCGCCGTCACCTGCATCTTTACGCAGGATAAACTGTCATCTGCGTGTTTCAAAACGGACAAACTAAAATAAAATACATTTTAAATAAATGCTCATTAATTATTTTCATGAGCCGCGTCAGAGGGTTGAAAGAGCCGTATGCGGCTCCGGAGCCGGGGGTTGCCGACCCCTGATCTAGTGGATGCATAACGCAACCCCAGACACCACAGTACAGTAGTTTCTGTCTTTGCGCCTTATAATGTGGTGCGCCCTATATATGAAAAAAGTTTTAAAATAGGCCATTCATTGAAGGTGCGCCTTAAAATCCGGTGCGCCTTATAGTGCGGAAAATATGGTATATTATATATATATATATATACACACACAATATACACAATATGCACAAATATATACACAATCAAAGTATTTGAAGCTGTGCCAGATTGTAGCTTCAATATCCGTCTTTATCATGCAATTGTTAACACTTAATAAAAAATGAAAACACAAAAAGGCAGATACATTCAGCACAGTTTAAATGAGTATTACTCAGTATGTACACATCCCTTAGACAATATGCTTAGGCAACTGACAAGTGAGACAGCTGAGAGGGTGATTGTGAAAGTGAATGGCAGGCACGACTTTCACTGATGCGGCTCTATGAAGTATTTGTTTTTGCTGTCATATTCAGTTTATGTAATGAAAACTAATTAAACTTTCTGACCTGAGAACTGTACCCTCAAAATCCACTTAGGTAAGTGCACAGTGTTAGCTTCCCATGGCTTTCAAAGTGTAGTGGTTATGGTTTGACAATGCAGCAGCATTGTTCCAACATATGTGAAGACACACCTCGAGGGGAGTGTGATCAGAGAGACCGTCCCTTGACGACAGCATTTGTGCACTCCAAACACTTGGTTAGGTTCCAGGGCTTTGACACTTTCTCATTAAATGTTAAAACCACAAACAGGTTTCGCACATATGATGTGACAGTAATAGCAGCAATTTTGCAGATGAGCATCTCTGTATGTATATTTAAAAAGTATTAAAATTATATTTATATTATTGAAACAAGTAGTTTACAGCATTGAATAGCCTTGGTGAACATAAAGGGAACTGCTAATAAGATTTAACACATCAGTATTTTCTATGTACTTATTTTATTCATTTATGCACTGTATGAAGTCATCATTGTTCATCAGTCAATCAATCAATCAAAATGTATTAATATAGCACTTTACAACACTCAAGGTGACCAAAGTGCTTTCCAGTTTAAAACAAACAGTACAGTTAGAAAACAGATTAAAAGAAAACAACAATAGAACACATATCAGGGAAATAAAAAGCGGATAAAATCGAATGAAATAAGATAGATAGATATCTAATCTTTTACTGTCAAACCATAACACCCTAACAATAAAAAAGCAACATAATAGATAATATAATGTAATATAACTGTCATTATGAAGGATAGTGAACAGCACAACGCTTTCGACATTACTGGCAGCATGCCTGTTTTTCTAATGTGATGTAGGTCATGTGAGAAACAAGCTGCTCAATATGTTGCGTACCTTTATGCATATTACCGTCTATATCAACAGCAGAGGTTTAAGTTGTTCTTTCTCTTCATGTTTTTGCAGTTGTAGTTGGCCGATGTTACCCACATAATCATCACCCTCAGCAGCAGGGTATATATTTCAGCATTTTGCTCATTTACCACAGATCTCCCCAAAGGTAGCAAAAGTCCATTTTAATGCTGCAAATAAATTGGCTGGCTTTTGTGCCAGCCATTCATTAATCGTAGTAAGTAAGTACTCAGATCCTTTACTGAGAAACGATACTACGAGGGAAACGTATCCATTAAAAGCAATTCCTACAATCCCAATGTTACTTATGTAAAAAGTATTAGCAGCACAATGTTCCGCAGTATAAAAGAATAAGTAAGAACTCATGGACACAAAGACCTTTTTCAGGCCACAGATGGAATTAAGTTCCTGGTGTCAAAATGTTCTAAAAAAGTTTGAGAGGGAAAGCAAAAAGGGCAAATATTCACTATTGACACATGAGCTTAGATTTACAGTATTTAGGAATTCATCAGTCTCTGTGGTAAATGACTAAATCCTAAAAAACAGACACAGGTCTGTCACACACAGGTACGTCTCGGCTTAGCTGCCAAGAAGACAGACAGAAAGTCACATTTTGACAGAAATTATTTAACTTTTGCAACCATGAAATGAGATGAGATAAACTGACAGACGCACACATATTTTAACAATGAATGAACTGTTGATTGTTTCTGTCACATTTTGTGTTCCACTGAAGGTTTATTAAAGGTGTGAATTAAAGGTTACATGCAAGTATTATTAAATCATTTCAATAATTAAGAACCTTCCCTGCACATACAGGGTCTATTTCTGTGTCCTCTGCTGACGCTGAGGACGAGGACAACATTTCCAGACGAGTGTCTGGAAAGAGTTCAGTGTTTTGAAGTTCAGTCAAGCTCAGAGCCTCAGCTCTGAATCATCAGCTGCAGACTTCAATCGATGAGGAGCAGACAGCAGGTCAATAGTATTCATTATCAGGTTTACTGAACTCAACATGTGCTTTGGGAACTGGCAGGGGCACATTTGATTATAAGCAAATATCAGAGATAGCCATTACTATTGCTTATTAATAGGAATTAATAATTACGGGGCACCACCTGGGACCAGGGACTAGTAACTGAACCGTGGATGCAGTCGCACAAAGGGGGTGTTCACGTAAAATGTCAGTATTTGAAAATCAATCAATAAACAGCCACTGTCCAGCTACAACGACACAACAAGCAGCAACTACAACAGCCAGCATGAGGTCAGCAAGCGAGTGTAGGGAGTGTGTGTGTTAGTAAAGCAGAGAAAGATAAAAGCAGTCAAAGTGAAGCAGAGGAGATCCTCTCTGCCGTGGAAAGACATGAGGTCTGCCCTGTTATCACTCAGGAACCCAGTATGTGAACCTGGGTTCGTCAGCTCTGCTCTTACACACAGAGGCAGAGCCAAGCCCACCGAGGTGGGACAACACAACCGAAGTAACATGTTTAGCACACAGAAACAAGCATGATCGAAGTATCTGAAACGGCAACAACAGGACTCGGCGGTCCATTCATTTCACAACAATACAGTAAAGCTTACGGGACAATAAAAATTACAAAATTCACACTGTTATTAACCTCTTACTTGAGATCGCTTCAGGAGCCGTTGAGGTGTATTTCAGTCCGTCTGCCAGGTCCACCGGCTCAGACGATGTCAGGGACGTGGTGTAGTGGACCGGCCATTGTAGTTGAAAGACAGCAGGTCATCCTTCTCTTTCTTGAACAAAAGCGATCATCCTTCCTTCTGGGGGCAAAGTGAGATCACCAGTCACATGTACAGCTGATGGATCCAAACGTGTTCGGTGAACACAGACAGTCTGTTACTGTCCAGTGAGTTAGGGGACTGTTTCCTGGGATACCATTCTAACATCCCACCCACGGGCCTAAGGAGTTTTTCATGCTCTTAATTTTTCTTCCTGTTTATTGACACATATGCTATGTTTACTTTTATACTCATACTAAACACTGTTAGAAAGCAATGTTAAGATAAAGCTAAGCCCTTAATCTTCATAAAATGAATACAATACCATCAGAAGAGGCGCAATAAACTCCAACCGCAGACAAGCACCCATTTTATTAGTTGAGCGAAAGGGTCGAGCCAAAGGTCGAGCCAGTCGTTCTTGCAGACGCTCTGAATAGCCAATTAATTTTTGAAAATGCCAATATGCTTATTTACAGCTCAAATATCCTCAAATCAAGGAATTCAGTTTTAAAAAAAGAGATATTACTCGCGTTTGAAATGGTAAGTGGCCTCAGCAGGAAATAATGCTGACATTTTTTTTTAAAGCAGAGAGGATCTCCACAACACATTCGACCCACAGTGGACCCAATTTTTTCAGCAGAGGCTCGATGCTGCAGCGTAGCTCTATACTCTTAACACGGATAATATGAAATAAACCAGAGAAGAAGACTGAATTATGACATTAGTAATAATAAATATATACATAAATTTAAGTTTCAGTGTCAGTGTCCTATATCTGTACATATGCACCCTCACTCTCTCACTTGCAGTTTCTACTTGCCTCTTTGCTTTATTGTATAGTTTTTGAATATTAGGTGTTTGGAGAATTCAGACCACATAATTTATATTTTCAAAGTGAAATATTTCACAGTTATGAATTCAATGTTATTTATAGTTCAACATTAAACCTGCAGTACATCCGTTACATTCAAGTCCTCGCAAAAGAGCTCGCACAACGCGGACTAAGCCTATCACCACTGAATCTCTATGCTGGACACACAGGTAGTGTGTGTACATCGGCCAGCAATGGTTGGTTTGTCAGAGCTGAGAGATGAACCGTAGTGGTACCGTAGGCTGCAGCAGGTATAATAGCAGGTATGGCGAAGCCTGTGGCATCATAAGCACGATGACAGTGTTGCAAAAACAACTCTGTTCTCGTCCTTTAAGCTGTTACTGCTTTACAAACCTCTTGACTTTGTGGCCAAACGTCACTTTAAAGTCACGTCAAGTTTTGGACCAAGAGGGTTTAATCAAGTGAGATATAACAACTGTGCACTGTCAAGCATACAAACCCCAGCAAGCCCCACCTGGAATGATAACTTCCTACCGTGGCTGCAGCGTCTCTGAGATTAACACACACGGAAACTCTCTCACACACCCACACACACATAAACTGAGTCTCCCTCAGAGCGTCTTTACACACAAACCTTAAAGTGTGAATTGTCTGAGAAATAACAACAGCTCGGTGTGTCAGGCAGCGAGGCAGCAGGTATTGATAACACTGCAGCGACTTATCGCCTCGTTCTTCTCCTGCTAACACTCCACCTGTCTTCCTCTCCTCCTCCACCTCTTTCGTTTCTCTGTTTTCACGATTTTACAACACTGCGTCTTAAAATGCAGATATCAGAGAGCTCAGAGGTGTTGAGTGAGAAAAATCAGTCTCCCCTGCAGGAAAGGATTACGTGGAAGGAGAAGCAGGGGGTAGTCTAAGCAGCTCAGCTCAGATGACTGACCACGTGTAGATGGTAGGAGGTACATCGATGAACAGAGCGAGCTCGGTTTAATCAGTAGCTCATCATCTATCCATAATTTAACCTTTTGAGCCATTTTTTTGTTCATATTCTCAGCAAATGCTACATTTTCACTGGCATTCTCCCCAATAGCACAAAATGAGGGTTAATACAAAAAAGAGTATTAAATGATAGGCTGTTAGCTCCCATAATAACTTGAACCCTGGGCATGACCACGGGTCGCGGCTAAGAGCGGCACGAGCTCCTTTCCGTTTCTAATTCTCGTACTCCCTCTAGCTTCGCTCTCCTCTTTCTACTTCTCACCGACTTTCTCCCTCCCTCCCTTCTCTCTCTGCCTCTGCCTCATTCCCATTCGACTCACATGGCCCTGTTTTGTCGCCTCCTCTCTTTCTATACTCTACCCATTTTCAGCCTCAGTGGCTCCTCACAAACACAGACAGTATTGGCGTGTACAGAGGACTGCATTGTAACAACAGCCCTCCTCACGGACACACAGCATTAGTCACAGAGGCCTGAATACATGCTGAGATGTTAAGACATTGCTTTAAAAGAGCTTCTGTTTGTGCAATGGGCAACTGATGAAGCTCTGAATAAACCCTCAGCAAAGTAGCCTCAAGTTCTGCTGCATTCATGTTGAAGAGAAAGATGATATAGATGCTTCTCTCTCATAAATATTCTTCATGATAGTAATCAGCAGAGGCAGGTCAAAGCCATTGTTTGAAAGTCAAAAGTAAGTATCTGAACCAACAAGTTCAAAATCATAAACTACTAATTACTTGCTCATTAATCAACAAAGTTAAATGTTTACATTGAGTTACATTTCCAGAAGAGTGAAATTAAGGGTGATTTTTGTGTTTAAAACTATCTTACTAATTTAGCACATTTAGCCTAATGTCATTCCAGCGGCATGTTCGCAAACCTTTTTTTGTTGCTTTGGCCTTGAAGAAGATTTCAAGTCGTTCCAAGCAGGCGTAAACTGGCCACTGTCCGAGCAGCTGATTGGCCTGATGAAATGGGTAAATCAAAACAACACGGTGCAGCTCCAGCCTGCTTTTAACATGATGTTATGATCTCCGTTTGTCGTCAAACGAGATTAGTCACATGCGTGCACACATCAATACAATGTTCAGTCATTGCGCTCGGTGCATGAAGTCGAGCTGCGGAGAAAACATGGACATCGCATGAAAAAAGGTGGAGGTGAGCGGGAGAAAAGCGCTGGAGGAAAATGCAGCTAAATGCTGCACTTACACCACCATTACACCATAATCTTGGCAGGAATACAACATGGTGAAATGTCTGCAGTCAGATGAGGCTATGAGCTTTATGAATAGGTGCATTAGTTAACACTGGTGCTTTCCAAATACCTGGTGCGTATTTGTGACATAAAGCAAAGCTACACCACACCTCTGCACTGCGCCCTACACTCCACCCTGTGGTGAATCACAACCAGCCGCATGTCCAAAACTCTCTCAACTATTGCTTTAACACCGTCCTCTGCCCACAGAGCAGCGGTATTTAGGATGTTAGGAAAGAGAGTTGATGGCTAGAGAATGGATGAAGCAGGGCTGATCGTTTTTACATTTGTATTCAGTTTCAGAAAGCAGTTCTTCCAGAAAGCCTGTTTCCTCCATGGCTTTGTGCACACAGAAGCTCCAAAGTGTTTCCCCAAAGTGGGACTGCATTGATCTGTCTGTCTATTAAAAAAGACAGCATGAGGGCAAGAACAAAGTGTGCGAGCGCGTGCATTTCCATGTAGCTCACACAAGTTGTTCAGGCTTTTATGCCACTACATGCAGACAAACACAAACAGTGTGATTACAGTGCACACATCCCGCCACCCCGCTGATAAGTCATGTTGTGTTGGTGGAGTTTTCTAAATCTGGACTGCACAGCACTGAACATTAGTACAGTAAAGAAAATCCAGAAAATCATGTGGAGGAAGGAGGGTGATGCATAACAGAGCAAGAGGCAGAGGGGGCTGTGAGGGGACATGTCCCCATTTTCAAGTTTTAAATGGTATTATCAGTAAAAACTGTTCAGGTTTTACATCATTTCACAGCGCAGGGACTGATCACAACAGAGGGCTGCGTCAACAGTTGCTGCCATTCATTTTTAGAATTGTTCATGTGCAGGATGAATGGCGAATCGTGATGACAAAGGCTTGGTTGTGTAGGTGTGTTGAGTTGTGTGCGTTTTAAAAAGCACATTTCCACTAGATGAAATGTTAAGGATCTCTGAGGGGAAACCGGAGGTGAATAATAGCAGTAATTACAGCTAAATCGTGCTGGCAATAACACATTAAATAAAGGAGAAGCATCTTCGCTGATAGTTTTACAGGTTGTGAATCATTTCCTGCTCACTTGATCACCTGTGAAGATACATGCAAATGTGGTCAGAACTGAAAATATCATTGCTCGCTTCTCAGGGGAAAGAGGCTGCACACCTGTGAAACGCTGGCAAATTTAAATCTGTCTGATTTTTTTCAAACGAAAAGCATTTATCGTTAGTTAAGTTATGCATTTTCCATCCGAAGACATCAATCTACCACCTTTAACCAGCTTGAATCAGCAGCGATCACCGAGTTACGCAGTGAAGCATGGCCCGACAAACTCCTGTATCGATCAGCAAAACAAAGCATTGAGCCCGACAAATTCTGCTCATTAAACAGGCAGTAACACGGCGTCATCCCCTCAAACAGGTTATACACATTAACACATCAAACAAAATCAAGACCTCCAAAATTGTGCTTTGCAGTAATTAGCAAATGTTAGCATGCTAACATGCAAAACTAAGATGGTCTATGTTGCTAAACATCAGGATATTAACACTGCCACTGTGATCTTATTAGAAAGCTGAGATTAGCATTTAGCACAGAGCACAGCTATGCTAAAGGATAACAGCAATAATTATCTTAATTTACATGGTAATTTAAGATTTGGTCATCCCAATCTCTTTGTTGTCTTTCCAGTCAACCTTTTTATTACTAATGAAATAAAATAATGAAAAATAAAACTATGATCATATCTACCCTGATTATGTCAGATTTGGGTGATACAGGGGCAAAGCCCATCATTTACTTACGTTCTCTGTTCGTAGCACAAAACTGAATGAAAAAAAACACAGGTGATTGGTGGACTTAACTCAACAACCAGAATGAAGGACTGGATCAGGTTGTGTTCTGCTAAAAACTTTAAGTAGAATCTAAGAAATTTCAGTGATATCTTGATGTTTTTGTGATTGATACAGTGGATCACAGCACCAAACACAGTAGGAAGGGTTGTGAAGACGCAGATCACATGTGGATCTCCTAATCCCAAATTCCCCGGATGAAAAGAGGAAAACGGGGGAAGTGGAGAGAAAGCCGGAGCTTTGTAGTTTTCAAACCATGGTTCAGACCGACCACCGTTTCCAGTGCACTGTCTTTCCCACATGAATACACACACACACAAACACACACAAACAGCATACTGTAGTGGTGCTTCAGTGTCCGAGAAATCTGGCAGGCAGAGAGGAGAAGCTAAGCTGGTGCAATGTGGGCCAATCCAGTGCAACAACAACACGCCAGCGAAAAGCTAAGTAACACTAAACACACCGTTCTCTATTAGCCATGAGCTCGCTGTGGGGCTAGCATTTAAACAACAAGGCTGCCACGAAATGTTTTACAGATGTTCATGGTCCCCAGAGGATGAATCTACACTGTGGTGATCACCACATTCGTGTTGCCTTCAGGATGAACCGCCATCATCAGGTCGAAATTTCAATTTATCAATTTAAAGTTAAGCTGTTTTGCTGAAGATGTCTCACCTCTTTGTAAATATGATGCCTGAAAAGTTAAGAAATGACCAGACACTTACATATTAATCACTATATTCCTGTTTTCTTTAATATCTGTCTTTTTCTCAAAGCCTCCCCCCTCATCCTCTCTCACCTTGTCTCTCTCCACATCCCTTCCTCCCTCACCCACATCCCTCCAATCAAACCCAAACCCGACCTTAAAAAAAAAGAGAGCACTTGAACTGTCTTCTGTGTTTTAAGCTGCAGCTGAGGCGAGGCTGACTGAGCCGTCCCCACAGTGGACAGCAGCAGCAAACACAGCCAGGCCGAGAGGAAGACGAGGACAAGAAAACCAGAGAAAAATACTTTAAAAAATGGAGGAAGGGAGCGGCTGAAGTCCCTCTCCGGCTCCCCTCGAAGCCAGGCCACCTCCTATTGGTTGGGTTTGTTTATGTGCCTGGCCAGTTATTTGGCTTTGTGCTGTCTGGTTGCCCTGGTGATGAGGGATTAGACCCTGTGTGTGTGTGTGTGTTAGCGCTTACTGTGTGAATATGGCATGTTTGTTTGTATGACAGACAGATTCACTGTCCAGGTCGGGGGGAATAGTTCTACATTATTCACCAGAAAAGATCGGATGCCCTCTTTGTCTCTATGGCAACACACTATCAAAAGTGGATGAAGTGACTTTTTAGACAAACATCCATCTGACCATCATCCAGAGTCCTGAATATCCTGCCCATGAAACTGGCACACGACTCCTTTAAAAGAGCAAACTTGTTTTTACATTTCAGTTAATGCTAAGCTTCGCTAACAGCTGCTGCTGGTTTCACCATTTGGACTGGATTTATTTCTCTTTGGGTTGCAGCGTGATTTTTACATCATATGGGTAATATGCACCTAACTGGCAGCCCCACCCAGTAATAATTACAGCCACCTGTGATTTAAATCCAGTCTGAAGCGACATCCTTGTATTTTAAGGTAGATCTCAGGCAAAGCGGATAAAGGGAGTTTCTTTCCATGTGAAGTGCTGCTTGTGATGATGGGTGTACGGACAACTACCACTGGATTGCTTTCATACTAAAGAAAAGAAAGTGTATATAAAGTCAGAGCCAAAGCTTAGTGCACAAAGCTAGAAAACAACATAGTGTGTTTGCAGCCCCACCCGGGTAAATAATCATCAGCCACCACGGACTGCAGCAGACAACCACTGCACAGCACCAAAGCTTCTTCTCTGCTCTCCAATTAGAAGAGCAGGGACGTGCATTCGCTGCTCATCTGCACCTTTAACAAAAAAGGAGAAAAAAATGGATGAAAGTGGAGCTTTTGTTGCTGAGGTCTAATCTCTCCGATCACTGGAAGGAGCATCAGTGGGTTGCTTTTGGTTTCAGCTAAGTTTCAGAATTGTTTGAGTTTTTGATGGTCTGAGGGTAGCTGCTGTTGATGGTTGTGGCTCGCCGGCACACAATTGAATGACAGGTAATGGCGTGTGCGTTGCCAAGCAACAGCAAGAGGCCTCTCATGGCAAACAAACGCCGCGGTGTGATCAGCATTAGAGCTGCAGGGGCAAAAACAGCACCACGCTGGATCACAATTTTTGGCATTCTGTGTTATCACCACCTGAAGGAACGGTCCGGGAACTAAACCGAAGCAACTTTCCGCCGCTGAAGTTCAGTTCGTGCCGTGTGTGACGTGTGTGACATCAGGTAAGATCCAGGTTGTGGCCCAGTTGTTGAGAATCGCTGTTCTAGTACTCGGAGTGTTCACCTGATTGTGTCAGCGTGTGTTCGTCCCCCCTGTTCAGATTCTGTGACACAGTTGAAGAAGTGGATCGATGAGAACCAAAGTACTTTTTCATTGTCCTGAGCATCCGATCCAAACTCCCCCACCCACGATCCTCACCCGTCTCCCTGCTGCTCCGTCTGATCAGGCCTGACAACAGCATTCACTATTCATTAGAAGTTAACCGAGCCTGGACCACTGTAAGCCTGAGGCAGGTGGGGACGGAGAGGACATCCAGGACTTCAACAACAGCCAGGAAACACACACGTACACACACACACACACACACACACACACACACACACGCACTGACTGGATGGAAATTAGTCTTAAAAAGTTCAGGTGAAGTGAGCTGTAGTTAAACAGAGAGGAAGATCTGAGACCAAAGCTGATGGCTGAGCAGGTCTTTGAATGCAGAAGAATGGACAGTAAAGATAAAGTTAATTTAACACTGGACATAAATAATGTCGTTAAAGTGTAGAAAGTGCAGATTGCGCTGCTTCATTTGATGGTCCTGGTTGAAAAGAAAAATGGGGAAAGTCACTTCAAGCTGGATTCAGTGATGGAAAGTAACTCAGTATTTTTGAGATATTTGAGTACATCTACAGTTAATATTCCACTTATACATAAAAAATATTACAATATGATAAATGTTTTAATCTTTATAGATCCAGGGAAGTTTCACTGCGCTCTTTACACTCACGTTCACACCTAGAAGTTTCCCAGTTAAACCACAGTCTGGGTTTTTGACTGTGGGTGTTGCTCAGGGGCACCTCAGTCGTGGTATTGAGGCAGAGTCGGTGCTGCCGTTTTTCTCTCTCCAGCCAGACTTACTCTGCCGCTCTGGGATTTGATGCATCGATTTTCAGGCCCACTTGTCCAACCTTTAAACCTGAAACCAGCTAACTGATGTTTTTGTGCCCTCCGGGGGCAGCTGATGCAAGCTGTGAACACAACACTGACATATTATCACATAGCCTATTGAGCTGAAGTTTTGAACCTTGTCCACATGTTCATGAGTATTTTTTATAGCAGGGCTTTTCCTCCACTGTTAATGAAAGAAAATCCCATCCACACAGCTCTGTTTTTTAAAGATGTCACAAAAAAAACACACACAGACACAACTGAAGCACTTCAGGAGCACGCAGAACCAACAGGCGTCAATCAGCCGAAAGCCACGTCGGCCAATCAGGAGCCTGGGCTTCATGCAACTGCAGGTCTGACCGCTCGATTACAAATCCGACTGTGACTGGCCTTTAAATTCATGACTGGGTCCAAAACCAGCCGTGTTGGTTTGTGTTGTATTGGCAGTGGCCCCCGCAGCACACTCTGACGCCTCTGTTCCTCAATAACACTTGCTTATGTCTAAGCATGCAAAAAGTCCTGTTCTGAATATCTTCAGCCTGGAAGGAGTTTTCCAAAAGCCTCGTCATCTGTGGCTTACAGCTGAGTTTGTGTGGACGAAATGCCAAAATGTGTAGAAAAAGGTTATTTTGAAAAAGATCTGTATTTGTGATATTAGCACGAATTTCAAGTCGTGTTTGTGTCCAATTGACAAATGTAAGTTCAAATCTCCTCTTAGCTCTGGAAACGCTCCAGCTCCTGGGGGCAACACTTGGCTAAATAGCAGCTTAATGTCAACCATGCCGCTAGCAGCTAGCTTCGTCTGTTAGCCGTGTGGCGCTGAGCAGCCATTGAACAGTTGGTTTTGTGGCCTTTTAGTTGAAAGCAGCTGCAGACAAGAACAACATGAATGAGAGCGATGAGGGCGATTAACAGTGAAGCCGTGGGCTGTAAAAAACCACAAAATGAGCTAATTTATTTTCATTTTCAACCTTCATCTCCAACCAACGCCGACTCAAGTGACAGATTTCAACACAGCTCCCCCCGGAGACGCAAAAGGCCACAACCGCCTTCACATGTGCAGCAGTGCTCAACGCCAGCGGACGGACTCGATGTGGACTTCCCCTTGAGTCATCACACTACATCTCGAAGCAAAAGCGTTCCTCGCTGTTCTGAAGCAGCACACACCCTCAGACGGTCTCTCCTCGAAGGCATTCACAGTGTGAAACACACTGCAGTTCATCCCCTGCTTCTTTTCACACCTCCACACACCAGGCCTCTCATTTATGATGCAGAACACTTTCAGAGCTGTGATCAATAAAAACAAACTTGACGAGAGAATGCATGCGAACATTTGGTAGACGGGAAATTATCGATGCGGATGGTGAGACCTAAAAGCTGTCTTTTCATATCGCAGTGCTGCCTAATTACACCAGTAGATGATCCCAGTCCTCCTCTTCTCCACTGGTTGAATTGGGAGTCCTATGCTGTGCTTATTTACAAGCGTTGGAACGTCAGCGCTGCTCGCTGCTGTGTTTTCTTCTTCAGAGAGCATACAAACAAAGAGCTCGCTTTGTTCGGGAGCAGATCACGTCTCACGAAGGATTAGAGTTAAACCCCTGAGATGTTCTCGTATTTGCTCTCTATATTAGTTGTTTTTGGGCCTCTGGTGAATAATGCTGCCTCTTTGTATGTCTGTGTTTGAGTTCATACTACTGCTGGGACCTGAGAGCATCGTCTCACACACACACACACACACACACACACACACACACACACACACACACACAGGTTGCTGCCATAGTCAAACAGCAGTCAGCTTTGCAGAGCAGAACAAATCCTGAGAATGAATTATTGATTATTACACTCCTATAGCCTCAGCTCTGTGTGTGCTGACTTCCTCTGTGGTTCACTAATCCTCCACTAAACACGACACTTTGACATTTTGTATCTGCTGTATTTTAGTTTTTTGTGCCTTGGGGCTTTTCACTGACAGATATCTTTACTTTAATTAATAAACTATCCAAACAGTGAGAGTAAGGCAGGCCTCTCCTGAGCAGAAACACAGTACAGAGGCTACCACCGATCAAAACTTTTAAACTTTGACCTTTTTCTCCACTGGAGAAAACGGTTTTGAATATTTTTGCTCCGGTGACGATAAATTGTGATGTTTAAATGTTGTTGTTGGAGCTGACCTTTTGTCCAGCTCCACCGTCAGAGTAAAGCTGCGCTGAGACCAACACTTTGATCCAGAGCCAAGCGTCAGTGGGAACATTTTGACAAATTAATGAACTCAGTCAATTCAACATCCTGAATGAATTCCCTGAAGCGAGTCATTCCTTCCCTCAGCCCGTTCAAGTCTTCAAAATAATAGGTTGTGTCCTCTAAATACTAAATCAGGCTCTTCTTAAATCTGCATTAACTGACTTACTTCTTTGACTGCTGCTTTACTTTAAATTGTGATGTCAGAAGAATTTATTTATTTCAGCTTTCATAGCTTTCGTCACATTCCCAGCGGATCAGAAGTTTAGATGTGCTTCGCGTTGATTCTTTAACTTTGGGTCAAATGTTTTTCGGCTCGCCCTCCACATCTCATTCGCACAGTTAGTTGCGGGAGTTTTGGCTCATTCCTGAGCAGAGCTGGTGTAACCGAGGGCCGGTCAGTGTTGCTTAGACACACCCTCTGTGCTGGATAGAGGTCAGGGCTTTGTGGTGGCTGCTCCAATACCAGGATTTTGTGTTCCTCATTTTCATCTCTAGGAGACAGAGCAGGTCTCCTTCCTGAGCGGTACGACGGCTGCGTGGTCACATGGTATTCATACGTCCTTAAACAAGAGACCTTCAGGCCCCGACTTACCAGTACTATCGTCTGTTAGCATGAAATCTGTGGAGTGATTAAATAATGAGTCTTAGTGTCTGTGCCAGCCCAATGTTCACTCTCCGTTTAGCTCTGTTTTGGTCTGTTGACTTTCTCGCTCTTCAGCTGCTAAATGCTCCACTGTGCTCACCGGCTAGTCACCAGGCTGTCTGCCTTTTGGCTGATGACAGCGGTGACGACAAAAACCGTGAAGCTGTGGCTCTAAAAAGCAACGCAATGATCAGAAAAACACTAAAACAAGCTTTAAGTGGGCCGCTCACTTCAAGGGGGCAACGAAAACTTCCAAAAGTTGTCGAATAACACACGAGATAAGATTATAAGAGTTTATGTTGATGTTTGGGTGAAAGTACTTTGTGAGGTGAAAAAAAAACAATAAATGTGAGTTGACTTTGAGCGGCATCGAGGAGGATCAGAGGGAGCAACGAGAGCTGGCTGGAGCTGCGCTGCGCTGACTGACAGGTGAGCGTAGCTGCAGGGCGAGAACACACACACACACACACACACACACAGAGAGAGTGAAGCACGCTGCAGGATGCATGCCAAACTCCTGATGCACACGCAACTCAGCTGCACAGGAAAACATTCATACACACACTGAGGGACACGCATACGATTTAACATGCACACGCACACAAACTTGCGTGCATCACATTGCGATAATCATGACACCAAAGAGCAGAAAACCCTGACCTTACCTTTGTACCACCGTGGCATTTCAAAACAAAGACAGCAGACACACGCACACACACACACTCTGCTGCTGCTCTTAAAGGATAATCCCACCGTTTCCTGTTAGATCTATGAACAAGGTGACATCACTAAATATGAGTCCAGTTGGTCAAGAAGAACAACCAGACAGGTTGTGCACAAACCTGCAGGTTAGCCAGATGTCCAAACCGCTGAAGGTAAAAAGCCAACAATCCTTCAGTGCACAGGAAAACAAAGCAAAGTGTGTAGACTGTGACAAATGAGCACCAGTCGATTGCATGTAATCCCTGTTGTTAACAGCTGTAACACTGAAACAAAGAGTCTCCTTCAGTGATCTTGACTGTTCTTCAAATAGGAAGAAATTCTGCCAGTCAGATGATGTAATTCCACGTGTTCATGATGCAGTTTTATGTGTTTTGGTCATTAAAAAAGCAGAGAGACACAAAGAGAGAATCAGTAGCCTGAAACATGACTGAACAGACAGATTACTGCACTGCAGCCGTGAAAAGAGACGCTCGGTTATTGCTTGAAATGAAAACACTTGATGTTATGAGAGAAAATGTGCTCCAGCTGTGCTTAGCCTGGAAGCAGGGGGTGTCTTGATAAACATTTTTAGCGGGCAAACTAGTCGGAAACACGGCCAAGGACCCCCAGTTTTCTGTGTCGTGAAAGTTTGCGATGACATGATGGCTAATGTAGAACGACCACGCTGAGGGGGCATTGGTGGCCAGAATAATATCAGTATCGAATGCTGTCTTTCTCTGAATGCACAGAAAGTGGGAGCGAGCCCACTTCAGCTAATCCAGCGTCGCTTCAAGTCATACTGACAGAACGGGATCTTCCCATCTGCCACCTCATAAATGACTGTAGTGACGTGATGCTGTAGCTTCACATCTTGTTTTAGTACAAGCTATTACACTTTCTATCCTTGAACAAGCAAACAAACATCCTCTAAGTAATGGTGCATTCCTATAAAGGCCCACTGTGTAGCGCACGCCAGGATGTAATTAGGCTTCTTACTGAAGGTGGTCAGAGAGTCTGTGTATAATAGGATGCCTGGCCCTGCTGGGAAGTTGCACAGATGAGGTACAGGTTGTCAGGTTAGCATGTGAGAAAAATGTACTGGCATAGATCCCGTCTTTAATTCATAATCAGAGACTGTCAGTGACTTCTGCGTTTCAGTGCCTGGAGAAATGTTACTGTCATGCAGGCTTGATCAAAGGAAGAAAACATCTCAAATAACCCTTTTTGACGGCTCTGTCTGAACTGTCGCTGCACCGCAGGTTTGAGGCTGAATATTCCCACAATACTCAAACACTGTTTAACTCAAGTTAAAAGGAACGACGTGATTTGTTTTTAATGTAAAGTGAAAATAATATGTGCAAACAAGAAATAACTTGCATGAACAGCTGTTTACTTAAAGCTCCACAGCTCTGCGGTTCACCACAGAACAACGGCAATCTGCCCGACTGATAAAATCTTTTCATGCCTGTGTTTGTTGGCACTACGAAGGGAACAAACCTGTTCATCTTATCGGCACATTATTTCCCTCAGGCTCTTTGCACCTGAGTTAAACATGTGTGAAAGAAAGAAAGAAAGAAAGAAAGAAAGAAATCTGCTTGCTAGTAAAAACTTGATTTCTAGGCGGCAGGCTATGCCTAAAGCCATTTTGGCGTTCAATGATTAATTTATCTGTACTTCAATCCCACAGAAGGACCGTGTGTGTGTGTGTGTGTGTGTGTGTGTGTGTGTGTGTGTGTGTGTGTGTGTGTGCATACACAAACTGCTTACGGTTATGAGTGTGCAATGAGATACATGTATGTGTGTACATACATACCAACATACACACACCCACACCCTCACAAATATCCTCACTCTGACACTGGAACAGGATCAGATAAGAAAATAAATCCTAGACACAGAACAGCACAAATCATATCATGGACGGGGTCTGACAGTTGTCTCGCCTGCTGTGCTGCTGAGAACAAGCAGCTCTGCTGAAACTTCTGCCCGAACAAACCCGACGAGTGAGCGACCTCTCTGTTCGACCTCCTTCTTCCTGCTCACTTTCTCTCTCTGCACACAAAGTTAAAGAAACTCCTCACAACACTCATCCTCCTCCTCTGCCTCTTCATCTCTCTGTCCTTCTGTCGCCTCACTTCGTCACAGCTGATAGGGACGCATCAGTTCCCCACAGGGACAGAGTCCAGTGTTGGACATCAGATTAATACATTTAAGTACATGCATGGTGGAAGACAATTGTGGAAAGTATACCTGATTTTTGATTAATGAGCTTAAACATGGAAATGCAATGTATACGTAACTTTAAACTTCAAAGGTTTTATTCTTATAATCTTAAAATCTGTTTTTCTTCAGACCCGAAAGACCCAGAATGCTTCTTCGGAACTGCTTGTCGGATGTTCAGACAGCATCAGTAACATCCTGTACCCACACCTGTAGGGGCGGGGCACTGCGTCTACTGACATTCTGACATCAGCACGCACCTCACGCCATGATTGGCCAGCTGAGTGGAGGCGAGCGAGGAGCTAGACTTTGAACTTCTTTCTCCAGCACTTCTTCTACATCCTCGAAACAACTAGTTCTGTCACTTCTTATGCGAACAACCGAGTGAAACACTATGAGTGTCCTCCAGGAGACGCTGGGATCATCCAACACTTTTCCCCTCACTCCCTCTACAGTGCTGTAACCATCCAGTCCTGTGCAGAAAGTTGAAGAATTCCCTCGACTCTTCTTGTTCTCCCCCCTTCTATCTTCTCTGTCTGTCTGTCTTTCTGTCAGCCCACCGCTCTGTCTGGTCAGGCTCTCCCTCTTCTAAACTGAGGACAGGCGGGAACCTACTTTTTTCTCCACAAAACTCCATGGGGGACAGATTTCAGCATTGCACATTAAATTATTGATGAAGCATCCCCTTCCTCTTCTCTTCTCTCCCCAGAGGCTTCGTGCTGAGGGACGCTGAGAGAAAACAGAAATCTCTGAGGACTCCCTCTGCATCTCAACACACCACAGTGTGACTGCAGACACACAGCCGACTGCAGGTATAGATAAGCTTATCTGGCCATTACATGTCAACATACGCCCACAGAGTATCTGCTGCAGAGTAGAAAATAAACTTTACATGCTTTAATGATCTCTAAGGAATCAATTCAAATTTCTCTGCAAATATTGACACAAAAATAAAACACCCACACAGGCACACACACGTACATGATGTTGTGACTGGACAGTTACAGGCTAATGTTCCAACAGTGGCCCCTAGAGGCAGCAAAGTTCATTGCACCTTATAATAAAAAGCCTTAAGAGAACAATCACACGGATCTTTTGAACTCTTCCTCACCAGAAAAAATGCTCACATAGGCTGCCTGTGCAAGCAGGTTATTATGACCCATATTCACGTTTATTGTTCAGCGGCAACCTTTAGTGGTTGTAGTTATTATGACAGGAGCAAAGGAGGAAGTCTGGTGATGAAGTACAAAAAGCAAGAACGTCCACATTAGTAAGAAGTTGAGGTGGATGGATGGTCAAACAGACAGAGCCGTCACCCAGGAGACCGCTGTTTGCCATTTGGGTAGATGAATACTGTATATCCATTTAGTAATTCATAATAAAAATGTGCAGTATCAACAGCAGCATCTATGTATTTATTATTTAGTTGCGCAGCTCTTCAGCTTTGTGTCAGGACCGCTGTCCATGGTGCTGACTGTTCCAGCTCCCAGCAGATTTCTCTGTGTGAGAATGGAGACGCTGTCCGTGGTGCTGAAAGTACCTGAAGCCTTTCAGTGCAAACGGGCGTCATTTCTTCAGCTGTTCAAATTTAATAACCTCATAAATACAGACCTGCTATTACTACAGCGCAACAGAAAACTCCTAATTAGTTCATCTTCACCCAGAGAGAAGGCATCACCTTGAGAAATCTTAAACTGGAAAGAAAATCTGCATGTTCTCAACACCTCAGGGTACACAGCTGATGCTGTTATTGTCTTCACGTTTTATGTGGACTTCCCCTCTGTGCTGCCTGCCTTTAATAAGAATCACTGTGTGGATTTTTGCCAAGTATATTTGCAATATTACATACAGAAAAAGTTTTGCTCAACTACTAATTTTTACCTGGAAAAACTACAAAATCTATTTTTTCAAATGCACAAACATTCTGGATTTACATGCATTTTCTTTTCTTTACATAAACATTCTGTACTTTCCACGAAACAGACAGAAGAAAAAGATTTTGTTTAAAATGTGTGTGATTTACATGAACAGCCATCTGTTCAGGGGATAGCACAGATAACTTAAAGATTTTCATCTGGCAGTACATCATTTTTAAAACGTAACTACGTGTCAGTGATAAATGATATGATCATTCTAATGTGAGAAATAGTTTGTCTTATTAAAATCAATATTTGTGCACCTTATCATTTGTTTTCTGAGCTCAGAGCATTTTTTCCCGAGCACTTTAAGTACACTTTTGAGGTATGAGTATCTCACTGGAGTATTTCCATTTTCTGTTACTTTATAATTCTCCTAAACTACATTTCACATACATTTATGTAGCAAATGTACTTTTCAGGTAAATATTTTACAAACAAGACATATATATAAAGTAAAAGTACTCATTATATATAAACTCTAAATGGGTAATGAGTAATTTTACTTTCGGACGTTAGCTATGTTTTGCTGATGATACCTTTTGTACCTTTACTTAAGTAAAACTTTGGCAAACTTTTACCTGTAATGGAGTATTTCTATGATGTGGTGTTGCTACAATACTGTATGTGTGCGTTTTATTACTTTTTCCAGTATAGACACCTTGTTGGGACCTTAAAGAAACAAATCCTGGTCGTAATGACACAAAACGTCATTTCTGAGGTCCTGATTAGGGTTAGCGGTGAAGTGTGGACTGAGGTGAAGTTAAGATCAGGTTGGGCATGAACTGGTTATGGTTAAGGTTAGTGTTTGGATTAGGCTGGCCACAAAGAATGGAAGTCAATGCAATGTCCTAACAAAGAAGAGAGAAGAGAATCAGGTGGTATCACAGCGACACCACATGCTGAGAGAAGCTCAACAAGACTCTTCAGCTTGTCTCCTTCATACAGCAAGTGTGTGTGTGTCCAAGGTGTGTGTGTGTGTGTGTGTGTGTGTGTGTGTGTGTGTGTGTGTGTGTGTGTGTGTGTGTGTGTGTGTGTGTGTGTGCACGCGTCCCTGCTGAGTATTAAAAGTGGAACAGCAGCTGGTTTGAGCTGCTGTCTCAGTCTGTCAGCCCGGTTATTAGACAACACTGCCTGAATAACACACTGCTGTGCTGTTTACTGCCACAGAGGAAAACACACACCCACAGTCACACTCGGGGACCTGCATCAGCTCCCTCCTCTGCCCTTAAAAGCACAGGAACAAGCAAAAACAAAGCCAGACACTCGCTCTCACCACACAGTCATATCCACTCACTCTTTAAAAGCTGAACCACAGTGTTCACAGTGTGTTTACAGTAATGCATCATGAACAGAGGAGAAAGTGAAGATACTCCACCGGCTCATCGTTTTAAATTGCTTCAACGAGCAATCAAGTTGCCTTTCTTATGTACATGTTAGTTAGTCATTAGGAAAAAGAAAGTATTTACCATGATGGTATTCAACATCTTCACTAAATATAGCCCCACATCGGCAGCTTCAAACCTAGAATGTTTCGATTCTGCAGTTTTAATTCAATGTTGGCATCAGAAACTTTGGTGACAACAAAAGACACAAACTGATATGCTAGTGTTATTTTATATTTATTTACAGTCTGTCAGTTATCACAAAAGTCCTGTCCAAGATATTATCACATCAAATGAACCCAAACCAACCTCCTAACCACCTTCATGGTACCATAGATATTTTCCCAAAATTTCTCATTACTAAAATTAATCACTTTTGGCCAAAAGGGTGGAGAAAACTCGATAACAATCAGACCAACATGCCGTCATATTATTGCCTAATAATATTTACCTTTATTTATATTGGAGGGTTTCACTGAGAGTGATGCTCTCTTTTTCAGAAACACCCTGATCACATTCACACCTGGAAGCTGCTCAATCCAACCCCAGCCTGACCTGCTGCCACCGAGCAGCTCCACTGGAGCCGCTGGGGTTAACCGTCTTGCTCAAGGTGGTGGCGGTAATGAGAGAGGGGCAAGTGTTGCCTTTTCACGTCACAGTCTGGGGAATTGACCCGACAACCCTCCGGTCACAAGCTTGCTTCTCTGACTTCCTTTAGGATCCTCCACACAACCAGACCCTTCACAACAACCAGACCCACCACACAACCAGATCCTCCACACAACCAGACCCTTCACACAACCAGATCCTCCACACAACCAGACCCTTCACAACAACCAGACCCACCACACAACCAGATCCTTCACACAACCAGACCCTTCACAACAACCAGACCCACCACACAACCAGATCCTCCACACAACCAGACCCTTCACACAACCAGACCCTTCACACAACCAGATCCTCCACACAACCAGACCCTTCACAACAACCAGACCCACCACACAACCAGATCCTCCACACAACCAGACCCTTCACACAACCAGACCCTCCACACAACCAGACCTTTCATTTGGTTCAGACTTGGTTTTAAGGGTTTGGTTAGAATTAGGACAGGGTTATGGGTGGGGGTTTAGCATTTAGATGTGATGGTTAAGGTTACAGAGGCTGGGCAATGCATTATGTCCATTATGGTCCTCACAAGGATAGAAGTACAAACTCTTCCTTCTACACTGAATCAGTTTGTTCTGAGTTTATGGGACTCTGACAGCTGAACAGGCCACCGTGTCTTTTTGCTCTTCCTGTCAGTGTCTTTCGTCTCCACCTCTTCTTCACAACTACAATGGAGAGAAATTAAGAACTCCTCTCACTGTAAAAAAAAAAAAAAAAAAAACATTTTAGTTGCTGTCTTGTTTTCTCCTGCTGCTTTCTATGCTGCATTACCCACTGGGATACTGGCGAGGCTTTATGCTGTTAATACTGGCGACCAACAGGGCCTCAGCAGGGGGCTGCCTGCTAATCTGAGAGGAAGAAGAGGAGGAGGAAGAGCTGTGTTAGCAAAAAACAGTTTCTGACCACCTGGACCACCTGATGATGTGAGTCCAGCATTCACCTTCATGTTTTGTATTGAACCAATTCTTGAGAAAGAAGAACTGGACCTGCAGTTAGAGGGGACAGATTTCAGCTTACAGGTCACATGTTAACAGCCACATGTGGAGGACATCGAACCTCAGGCAGCTGCATCATCTCTCTGTAACAGAGAAGCTGTTCAATCCTTTAAATCTACGATGTAAATGACAGAGTAGCAGGAGAGACTGTAGGAATTCTTTAGTCTATGAATAATGTAAGCGTTGGAGAACATTTTGACAGGTCAGAACATGTCCTTTTGAATTCACCCAAAGTTTGTCTCCAACTGCTGAAGAAACACCAGCTGCTTCCTTCATCGCCACCCTGACAGACATGTAACCAGCCAAAGCACAGCTGTCAATCAAAACTTCTGCACTTCACAACTGAGGCCCAGACGAACCAGACGCTGCAGCCTGAACTGGCTAAATCATCAGCAGACTTCACCTAAAGGGCTTCACTGCACTACGCTGACTTCAACAGCAAGAAAGACTTCTTTTTAACCAAAGCATCTCAGGTAGAATCCTAAAGTCAGGTCAGACTCTGACTGATGTCTCACAGTCCACGACTGCAATCCAAACTGTTGATGTTTCATCTTAAGATATGAAAAATGGAAGCAAAGCTGGACTGAGGAGGAAATAATTAATGGAAATATACCAAAAGACAACAAATAACTTTGACATGAAAGGAGTGTTGATGGAGATGAAGTCCCCACAATAACTCTCACCTGTCGGCACACAGCCGCTACAAGCCAAAGCCTGATTGGTCACTGAGAGGCCATTGGCCGTCTGTTGCTAGGTGGGAGCCAATCATTAAGCCTCTCCTGCTTGTCCAAGATTCAGCACACACACACACACACACACACACACACACACACACACACACACACACACACTAAAGCTAAACTTAGCCTAACCATAGCCTGAGTCATCACCCTAAAAATTTAATGATTTACATAACATGGACTTGCATTTTGTCCCCATAAGGAAGGCAAGTCTGCACAATTTGACTGTGAAAACAGATGTGTGTCCCCACAATGTGAGTAACACACACACACACACACACACACACACACACATACACAGGTTGAAAGAAAGCCTATTACACATGAATCACAAAAACAAAATCAAAAGTGCACAGACACAAACACCCACAGGTGTTTATACTCAGAGATTGACCAGCTAGGCTATTCAACCCAACACACACGCACGCAGCTAACCACCACCCCAACACACACACACACACACACACACTTGCCGCCGGTCCGGCACCACAGCGTACTTTAATGAGTCGGTGTTGTATAATTCAGCAGACATCTCTGTCACACACACACAAACCACGCAGTTATACTAAGCGTGGTGCTGATGTTCCTCCGTTAGCCTTGACAGAAATGTGAGCGGCATTTTGAAACCGCTGTTTAAACTGTCATGGTGTTCATTAGCTGAAGGGACCCTGTGGAGTTTTCTGGTAAACAAACAAAAGTTGGCTTTAGTTTTGGCGTTTCTCTCCAAAACGCTCCGTGTGCCTCCTCGAGCTCTGACGCCCGACGTGTTTTCATCCTCACAGAACGTTTGCAAAGCTGAGTTTTCAGGCATTTTGAAGAAAGCTTTATTTACGTCCATGAGCAGTCTTCTTCACCGGGGTGGGATAAAGTAACTAAGTACATTTACTCAAGTACTGTACTTGTGCATTTCCATTTCATGCCACTTTTATTTTACTTCATTAATTTTACTTGATTGCTTTAGTCACTTGTTACTTTGCAGATATGGATTATGAATACAAAATATGAATCAACTCATAAATGATGATATAAAATTATGTTAATTAAGTTACTCAGCAGTACAGTCAGTAAAAAAAAGGGAAAGCTTCTTCCACCACTGCCTTACTGATGCATTACTGGACATGTTGGAGAGTTACCGCCGCATGCAGATCAATGGAAAAGTGTGAAACCATTAGCAGGAATGTGTATTGTATGAGCACGTGCTGACAAAGAAAACAGGGACCCCTCATAGCAGTTAAAACAGAATACATCATGTGCTATTTCCACTGTGCTGAGGACGTCACAAAGACACAAGGTCCCTTCTGAAGAAGTCGGTACAGATCATCTTAAATCAAGCATCTCCTTCCTCTGCCTGCAGGATGTAGACGGTGTGAATGACATCATTTACTTTAATGGAGGCAGCTTATATGTCTGCTTCACAGAGTGTGATTCAGACATGAAACCGTTCAGTGGCAGGAAATAGTCAGTGTAACGCCAGTTTGTTGTTGTACTCACCTGTCTGAATGCCAAGCCCTGCGTTCAGTAAAGTCCTCCACATTTTGTCACATGACTCCGGTGCAGGTTCATTCTCGGTGGATAATACGAGCAGCCACTGAACCTCTTTTGTCCTGCTGTGCTCCAATTTTGAGCTGAGAATAATCGCTCTGCAGACACAAAATGAAACTCTCCCTCAATGAGCGTCTTTCACAGAGGACATTTCGACAGGTCACAGAATAATAAAATGAACAAAGGCTGAATACCATTTAGCAGCTTCAGTTGCATGTATGGCCAGTGGTTGGATGGATGGTATTGTGCTTGCTGGCTCACTGTCATGGCCGACTGGGACACAGCTGATGTTATTTTCCTACTATGACAATTCAAAATGTCTGCTATCAACCACAGTCTGTACACACCCACACAAAGCAGCTCCAATCAGGTGGCATGACTGAAAACACCTGTGTGAGTGTCCCACTTCCAGAGATCTGTGGAAAGACTTTGTGGAAAAAATTACGCAGCTGCACTCAATAAAAAATTCAGTTTGCTAGATTCACAAAAAAACAAATTGTCACCTCAGAACTCTGGCTCAATACTTTCCCTGCTTCACTTGTCTCCAGAACACACACACACACACACACACACACACACACACACACACACACACACACACACACTTGTTTTTTTCAGGCAATCAGCATCTCATTCACAGCTGGAGTCTGGCAGCAGGTAACGTGCACACTCAGCTTCAGGATCATCAGCAGCACTGCGGCGAGCCACCCTGCTGTCTTTAACTAACATTCAGCAGGAACGCAGAATGCTGGGAACACATGAGAGGGGGGGGGGGGACAGAGAGAGAGAGAGAGAGAGAGAGGGAGAGAGAGAGAGAGGGGAAACGTAATTGCATGACCTCCAGGTTATATCCAGATCCCTTAATAGGCACAGTGTTTGCTGTGTCATTTGTTTATTACACACACATCACAGACTGGGTGGTGAACCAAACAATCCTCTGGGAGCCTATTCCAAGCTACACAAGCACTCGTGCACACACACGCACACACACACACACACACAGGTCTATTGAGAGCATCCAGTGGTTAATTAGCAGAGTGGCTAACCTGGCTGCATGGTGGGAGTGAACACCAGAGTGTGTGTGTGTGTGTGTGTGTGTGCAGTGGCAATTTGAGAAACAACTCTAACAAAAACAGAGTTAATGTTAAAACTATTTCATTATTGTTTTATTGTTTTATTCTCTTTGATTTTTTTCCATTCAAGTGGAGGGTGGGATGAGTTATCATCTAATTTAAGAAGTTGCCAAACCTCAAGCAGTCATCAATCCAATTCACAAACTGAGTACAAGACACCAAATCCAACTCTCAAACCTCACAATAATAAAAGTCATGACCAAGTCTGAGTTACCAAGTCAACATCATCCAAGTCAGAAAGTCATGTCTGAGAACACAAGTCCACTTCACCAGGGTTCACCTCGAGTCGTCAAAGTCTTGTCCAAGTCAAAGGACAAAAAATCAGATTTACTACTCAAATAACAGGAAGTAGTGCACCTTATAAAGAAGTGAAAAAACCGAACCAGAACCGAACCAGAAGAAACGGGACTTAAGCTTCACTTCCAGTTTTTTTCCAAGTGGAGCCATTAGACCAGCACACTGCTGAAATTAGTCCCAAATCCCTGACATCACAAATGTTTCAGCCAAGACACCAACATACTGGACTCAACATGTGTCTGAAACAAGGAGAGAGACCAGAGAACCAGAAGAGAACTGGTCCACTACTGCAGCTCCAACACTGACAGCGAGTCAATAAAGACGTCTGAGAGGTTTCATCATGTTGTAAGACTCTAAAATAACCTGTATTTGGTCTTAGTCTTTTGAGAATTAGTTCTGTTCTTGACCAAAAATACATCCATGTCTCCCAGTGGAGTCACAGAAATACACACAAGGACATCTTCAGACAAGATCATTTAATATGGACACATGCACACCTCATAAGGGATTATAGTTCTCATAACCTTAAACTTGATTTTCATTAAGAATAGCTGCAACCCCATAAAAACTGTATTAGACTCCATCGATCGTAACCCACTGACAGCCCCCCCACAGAAAGGTTTCCAAATCTCAGTATCAATAATCTCTTTACCTTCAGCTCAGCAGCTCAAAAGGTTTAAAAAGTGTCTCGTAGATGAACTCTGAGGAAACGCTGCCCTCTACTGACAGATAACTGCAGGCTGTTAACTCCACACTGGAGACTGTGGTGTGTGTGTGTGTGTGTGTGTGTGTGTTAGTTAGACATGCATGAATAAACACACACACAAACACACTTCTACATTGATGCACATCAACGTAGAAGCAATAATTCAAAATGCATGTCAATAGGGCACTGAGTTGAATTAAACTAAAATGAAAGAGGCAGAGTGTGTGTGTGTGTGTGTGTGTGTGTGTGTGTGTGTGTGTGTGTGTGTGTGTGTGTGTGTACTACCCTGCTGTGGGGACATAAACCTGTTCATACAGTCACATTGTGTGGACCTGCCTTCCTTATAGGGACAAAATGCAAGTCCTCGTAACGTAAATCATTACGTTTCAGGAAGATTTGGTCTAAAGTTAGAGAAGAGTCAATCTCCAGGAAATATTAAGAAGATGGAAACATGACTGTGTGTGTGTGTGGCCATGTATTAGTCATGTTGTGGGGGCATTAATCTGTTTACACACTCACATTGTAATAACAGTGACCTTGAGTGGTGAAACAATCAGCTAAATAACAGCAAACTATTATTGTACTCAGGAAATTGTAGCGTTCTAACAAACACATAATGAGCCTAAAATGGAAGATTTGTCAGAAATTATGCTAAAACTAGGCTCCATTTGAAAACGAGTGTGAAATCAGAGCAAATCTTTTGTCCTGAACTTGCTGGATTTTTGGAAATGTTCATGCTGAAGTGAAGGCCAGTCTGTTTTAAATGACTTTGTTTTAAGCAGCAAATTCCTGCACATTAATTCAACTTTTTGAAATTTCAAAATATAATTCCTGTCTGAAACAAATATATTTTTAATGTTCTGCTCTTTTATTCCTTTTTTTTAATGTTGAACTGTTGATATGGGACATTTCTGCAAAAAGCAACTTGATTCAACCACTGTTGCCAGGCAACCAAGGGAAGCAGGCCATAAAGAACATGATGGGAAAATTCCTCCCTCCTGGAAGGATAACCTAATTTTCTAAAAACTGAGATGAAGGAAATAAGGTAGACATTTTCTAATGTGATAAAGTCAGATTTTTAAAATCTACAGTGAAGAAACAGAAGCTGTAAAACTCCTCACGGTGCCTCCATATTATTATTTTTCCTGTGAAGGTGGAAAGCCCTCCAGCCTCCTGAGTGTTAACAAAACAAATCCGCTTGCACCCTAAATGCAGCATCCTGTCTTCATGCATTGACCCTCCGGGACGCAGACACACGCTCTGTAGATTAAAGAGGATGGATGCTCCTGCATCACACTCAGGGATTCATTATGAACAGCAGCTTCATAGAGCACAGACTCATCGTTTATCTGTGAGGTGAAGGAGGAGATGTTTTGTCCTTTTTACGACAGATTCTTTACTTCATACATCACTGACAAATTTGCCAAATCATCTCATTAGTTTTTAGATTAATTTCCTTCCTTCCAGACAGCCGGTTCGCTTCAATAAAAATCAGCTCCAAAGAGATGCCACCATCACAAGGTCAAACATTTGTTAGAAAAGTATCCCGAAAAACTCTCCCTGCTGGTGCATTCAAGCGCCCTTCAAGTGCAAGAAATGTTCCAATTTCCTATTCAAACACAGATCTCTTTGTCTTATTGCGTCACTGATGTCATAGATTTAACACGCTCCTGGCTCAGTCAGATGATGTTAATGTAGATTTGACTAAAAAGGAAATAAACATCACTGTCAGCTCTGTAGCACATTTCAAGTCTCTACAGGTTGATTTTTATGGAAATAAACAGTGTCAGTAACATCAGTAAGTAAAAAGACGGACTAAAAACTGTAGCAATGAGCAGTTTAAGATAAAACATGATACAACAGTCCTTTAAAGGAATAATGCAAACGCTGGAAAACATGGTCGCAAAAGGAAACACGTTTAGTTGGGGAAAATATGAGCACACGGAAGGATGTTGATTAAAGCAGAATGAAACAATAAATGTAGTATCGTCTGCTTCTCTGTGACGGCTTCTTCTTTCCTAAATCCTGTCAACATGTTTGTGTGTCTCTCACACCGAACCCTCAGCACAGACTCCCCAGGCTTCAGTTGCTCAGAGCCACAGCTCCCTCCATCGGATCACTGACGTGTCAGCACGAAGCATTCCAGTCTCTGCTTTTATACATTATTTCAGCAGCACCCCGGCTGAAGTAATGTATTCCAGAAGCCCGGCTCTATTCTCCTTCCTTACACCGCATTCTGAATCATAAATCCCCAAAACCATCCTCTAACAGCCGCATGTGCAGCTGCAGCCAATGTTCCAAAACGTCCACTCAAAATGTCCTCATTTAAGGTCACCTTTCTTAAATTGTCCTCACCAATCAAAAAAAAAAATTCACTTTTAAAAATCCTAATTCCTCATTTCCAAAACATCGTTTCGTCTTAACTTTTTCAAACTTAGCAGCAAAGCAGATGTTAGGAGCGAAGAGTGACACACAGGACCGTGTGATACCAAAAGTCACTGAATATATTTCAATATTTTCAGTTTTCAGTTGCAGTTTGCTCACTTTCAGGCTGCAAAACCACTTGATTGGGTTTAGGAAACGATCAAGGTTTGCATGTAAATAGCATCATCAGCTACAGACGCCAACGTGCTGATAATAATCTGCCTGTTTTCATGTGAATCCATAAGATAAACATGTCTTCCACCTCTGCTGATATGAAGATACATGGTACCTGTGTCCCATAATTCTGTCATTTGATGCAGATCTGGATCCATATTTAAACCTTGTTATTTCCTGTTATCTGGCGATGAAGTTTGAAATGTAACACACCCAAATAAGCTTGGTTTAAACCTCCAGCCTCTGTGTCTCCGCCCACCTCCCTGTTTTATTCAGACAGACTTCACTTCAGCTCAGAAATGGACACATAAATAATCACGTCAAGAGAAAAGTGAGTGTAGTGAGTTATAATTCAGCTCCCTCGCTCTCCTCCTTGGCACTATTCATAATCCAACCTGACGTTTGTGACATCCCTCCCTCCCGCCTCGTGCATCTATAATTAATTGTCAGTTAGTGGGGGTTGCAGGAGCAGCCTTGGCCGGGCAGAAACAGGTAGAGGTCGGGGGGTCAAGTTATCACGGTGAGAAAAACATGCCTGAACGGATCGTCTGTCAAAGCCGCAGACGGCTGAGAAAACCAGGAGGGACATGGAGTTCAGAGCAGCGGGGGGGGGGGGGGGGGGGGCTGAAACCAGAGAAAACCGTCTGAAATTAAATCAGACAAGGCGCTTAGGAAACAGAGTGTGATATGATGCAACGTGATGATATAACACATGAAAAGGTGCGATGTGAGCCACAACATGTTAAGACAACACATGCTTGTCTCTTATTGGCTGGCAGGTGTCTGAATCAGTATTTTGACAGTTTTACCCCCCCAACTGGCTCCAGAGCTTTCAAGCACATCTCATCTGGAGAGAGCCTGAGCTCAGTTGTCATAGAAACACACACACACACACAGCCTGCAGTTTCTTCACCTGCGGGCAGACATTGTTTAATAATGTTATTGATTACTGTGTGCTCTTGCACTGACATGTGATCAGCACGCTGGAGTGAAACAGAAGCGCGCACACACACACACACACACACACAGCCAAAAGAATCAATAATGTCCCCTGATCAAGAGAAACAAATCTATAGATGCTGTATACAGATAGACTGGTAGACAATGGGTTACAGAAAGAAAGAAAGAAAGAAAGAAAGAAAGAAAGAAAGAAAGAAAGAAAGAAAACTGTTTGAGAGAAACTGCATTGATTCTGATTCAGTCAGCACTGTTTTCTTCTCCACTATCAATAATACATACACTGGCCATCTCGCTGTAAACACACACACACACACACACACACACACACACACACACACACACACACTGTAGCTACACTAAAACATCGGAGAGAAGATTAATTTCCCGGCGGCCATGATGGAAGCGTTCGGTGGTGCTGTTACGATCCGGTGGAGCAGCTCAGTGGGATTCAGTCCAGAAGAGCTCAAACTAATAAATTACATTTACACTCTCTGATGAGGCGCTCACAGTTTACAAAGTTTTAGAAACATCTGAGAGTAACAGAGTAACAGAGAAACAGAGTAACAGAGTAACAGAGTAGCACGCTGACGTAAATGTAATTCATTAGTTCTAGCTGCTGTGGACTGAACTTCCCACTGAGCATCTTCATCAGATCACAACAGCACCACAAGACCTGGATCATCATCATCGGGAAATTAATCTTCAAACGTACAAAGTGTAAAATCCATGACCAGAGGACAAGTGAAGACATCTTCTGGATGAAAGTGAGTTTGTTCGTAGAGAAGGACAACACTTCTGAAAAGTTAGAATATTTTTTGGAAAGTGAGGACATCGACTAGAAAGTAAAGGTATGTTGGACAGTAAGGACTTTTTTTCAAAATGAGTCAAAATGAGGACATTTTTGATAGTGTAGATATTTTTGGAAAGTGAAGACATTTTTTGGAACGTGGGGACAATTTTTTAAAAGTGAGGACATTTTGGAAAGTGACGTTGTTTCTAGAGAAGGATGACACTATTGAAAAATGAGGACATTTTTGGAAAATCAAGACAACATCTGGGAGACAAGGGTATGTTGGACGGTGAGGACATTTTTTTCTAAGTGAGGACATTTTTAGAGAAAGAAGACGCTTTAAAACACTTTTGATAGTGGACATATTTTTAGAAAGTGAAGATTTTTGGAACATGAGGTCATTTTTAATCACTATTGCGGTATTTTGGACATTCGGGACCACTTTCCAAAATGAAAGAATGAGGACATTTTTGACAAGCGAGGACATTTTTAAAAGTGTGGACATTTTTGGACAGTGGATATATTTTTTGGACAGTGAGGACAGTGACACACCCAGTACAAGTGTACATGCATGCAGGAAGTGGACGCCTCAAAGCACACCAGAGACACACCATCGATAACAAACACTCAAACACACACACACACACACACACGGTGAGGGTCCTGAGGGGCCGATAGAGGAGGCTGATCTTTCATTAGTGGGGCAACACGCCTGATTAAACTCCTCATGGCCACACACACACACACAGCTGGCCTAATCAATGATCAGTAATTGGACTTGCAGGGAGAGAGCAGGAGGGTGCTGTGATGTAGTGAAACAAATGAGTGTGTGTGTGTTTGCGTCTAAAGGGAGACACAATGAGGGAGGAAGGAAGGATCTCTGGTGTGAAATGAGACAAATGAGTGTGTCGGGGGCTTTGTGTGTGTGGCTGGTTGAGTGTATGGCCATTGGTTTGGATGTTTTCTGTGTGTGTGTGTTGTTCCGATGCATCACGACATCAAAGAGTTTTTGTCACTCTGGAGTCCCGACTGACCGACAGTCAGCCATCGCCGGGCGGCGCGTGGACGACCGTCACCTGGAGTGTTTCCGGTGTCTCGAAGTGGCCGGTTCAGCGTGTTGGAGCAGAGACAAAGAGCTCTCTCGGTGCGATGTGAGGTTTGTAGCTGCTGTAACACCTGCACTCAGTACCTGTTCTGACTGTTCCACATGTCTGCGTCTGGTTTTCTCTAAAATGGACTTCAGCTCCCAGTCGACGCAGCACTTTGAGACAGCCCCGTGATTTCAACGAGAACTAACTCCATCAGTTATATCGGACTGAAGTGAAAACCCACTCTGAGCTGTGGATGGTTAAAATGCAGCCTGGGTGAAAAGTCTGGTTTCTTAATACCAAAGGGAAGAAAAGTTAGTCAGGTTATATGCGGTATTAACTTTTTTCCTCATGAAATATTTATTTGGGATAAAACATGAAATATTGTCTGATGGATATTTATTTTCTCTCAGAATACATTTTAAGCATTTATCAGCTTGGCGGTCTGTGATGCAAGACCCTGAAATAGAAACATGAAGAATTGCCCACAAACGGCAGTCAGAGGCGAGCTCGCCGACATCTCACCTGCCTGACGTGGGTTTCCTGTTCGTTCTGCAGGTTTCTGCTTGAAACTCAGCTGATGACACTGCAGACGATGAGGATCCAGCTGATTCAGTCCCGTCGTTTCCACTCTGTTCAAATCGGCTGCCTTTTTTTGGTCGCGGTTATCTTCTCAGGTGGCGTAACAGGTGTGAGCCGGGACTTCTGGCCTGTTGGTGCGTTTATCAGACTCAGACATCTGACATTTCAGAGGCGGCTGCAAAACCGAAACTCTTTTTCATTCAGGAAGCAACTAAATTTCCTTTGGTGGCGATTTATGGTTTTAATTTGTCTGAATGGTTTTACAGCAGCAAAGCTCATGAATGCAAACCTTTCTGCCAGCCCTCTTTCAAGCCTTAGATTTGTTTTTTTTTTATGACAAGTGGATCCTGCATTCCCATAAAGAAGATAAATATTGAATTTGATGGACTGACTGCAGCTGAATGTCCACATAACAAAGTGAAATGAACTGACAACACTGGCTGAACAGATCAGTCTGCACAGTTTCTGTATGGAATATCATCACCGGGGATGTGAATTATTTGCCATTTGTATTAAATTAGCTGAATCCTACAAAAATTGGGACGACGGCTGCGAGCTGGAGACTCATTGCTGTGTTGCCTCAGTGACTCGACGGATGAAAGTGGTGGTTTGATCTGCGGCCTGTGTCCGTCCGCCGGCTGCAACGAGCCATTTCATTGGGTTAAATAAAGCGGAGCGTGTTAACAACTGAAGCCAAACTTCTCCTAATTACTAACCGCTCCATTCTCTTTTCTTTTCCCAAGCAGAAATCTACATTTTATTCTTCCACCAATCATAGATCAGTAAAAACCTGCAGCCCTTTTCTGTTCTGATTCAACAAACTTGACTTTAAAGAAGAACTTTGATGATATTCTATATTTTTCTTGTCAACAAATCCCATGGTGTCTCCTAACAAGTGTCTTGTGTGCATCGCAGCCTGATAGATCTTCTTCCTCTGAGCCGTAGAAATCAATTAAAAACTAATCAATGAGCCTCACACATGTTCCTTCATCACCACACACTGTAGTTCATTCTGACTCAGTCCCACACACACACCTTCCTGCTGTACGTGGAATGTGGATTCATCCGCCGCTGAAAGTAGTCCCCAACACATGCTCCATTTCCTCCTGTATATTTAATTAAATACTTCAGAGCGCAGCCGTTTTCAGAAGTTGCGCCGTTATACGGCTTCATACCGTGGCTGCTCAAGCTGTCAAACTCACGACATGTGCAGCTGTGAGTGCAAACAGATGAAGTCTGAACCGTAAAATACTCTGACAAGAAAAATAAAAGCAGACATGTAGACAGTCAGTGTAGGTTTATTTCTTTCATGTGCACAAATCAGTGGAGGTAAATGGCTGCCTAGAGAGAATCTGGAATCTGTGGAAAACTGGCTTAAAGATGCAAAACTGTTCTGAAAAATGAAAAGGTTTCCAACCTGATGGAGTTCGTGCACAACCTGAGCAGTCAAACAGAGGAACAGAAGGTCGATACGTTCAGAAGACTGAACGGTGTCATCTGTATGGGCCTGTAATGGTGGCGTGAGGGTTTGATCTGCGGCCCGTGTCCGCTCGCTGGCTGCAATGAGCCATTTCATTGGGTTTAATAAAGCGGAGTGTGCCAACAACTGTCATCTGAGCCACGAAGCCAAACCTCCCCACGTGCTCCAGATTGGAGAGTAAAAAGAAACGAACCCGCAGCCTCAGACAGTGAGGGTCCTCCCGGCCATAAGGAGTCTATTATGCTCCTGTGTGTCACGCAGCCATCTTTGTGCCGGCTCGATGCCATGCTGTGGCATTTGTAAAGGCCCGGCCCGTCGGTGCTGGCACACGGCGGTCAGGACACGCTGCTAAATCCCATTAGAGCCTGTCCAGAGGATACAAGGCTGCCAGTTACTGTCAGTCATCATCAGGCTTTTCCCTCAGGGAGCCGCAACGCTTTTAATTAACCTTAAAAACAAGAAGCCCGGTGACGAGCTGATGAGCTTTAACGTGAGACAAATATCACAACAACCTGTAGAGGACACAGAGGAAAAGTGTTGAAGGCGTCCACTACCGGCCCAAATGTAACTCCGTTCATGTGGATTTAGATTAGAAACAAACTCTGATCCAACACGGCAGGGTTGTGAATGAAGTGAGCAATGAAAGTAAGAACAGGAGGGAATTCAGAAATACTAAAGTGAGAAATCCCCCCAACACGTCCCACCATCCTCAGAAAAACTGTGACCAAAAACAAAAAAAACATCAGTTTCTCAGATTTGATTTATTCAGCTAACTGTTTCAAACTCTCTGTAAACTTTTTTTCCCCCAGCATGAATGTCTCAAAGCTTTGTGCACGCTGCTGGGAATAAAATCCTGTGGCAGAAATGATGAATCCATGTAAACATAAACATTTTAATTGTAAAATTTAACCCCCCTCCAGGCTGCCAAATTAATAAAAGAAATATGAACATAACATTTTCCTCAGTGGCCTTAGAGGGAAGGAGACTAAGGACATAAAGTAAAATTAAAGTTCTTTAAAAGGGACTGATTCAAACTTAATATGAAATTTAAAATCAAATTATACTACAGTACTACCATTTGAGATTAAGAAAAAGCACAATCTGAAGTACTATAAATCCAATTTAACTTCATATTTAGACCCAATTCTTCAGCTCTAATTCCCACATTTACCTCATGCTAATAACGACATTAGCATAAAAGTACCTCACAGTTAGAATAAAATCACCACACGCAAGCCTCAAATAATGTTTCTAGTTGCTGAACTCAACTTTTTATCTTTAACAGGTGGAGTTTTTAAATGTTTTATTCATTAACGGACTCATGACATGAATTCCCACATGTTCCTCTGTGGTTTGAGCAGAGTGGAGCTGAAGCTGTTTAACACATTTTACTTTTTGCTGAATATTTTAGTGATAATTTTAATTGGAACAGAACGCTTTGGGGGATTTGTCTTTTATCTCTGCGACATTTAGCACATTAATATGCAGGAGAAAAGTATCGTCTAACGTCGGTTTGTTCCTCAAGTGTCTGCTTCTTGTTGCACTTTGGAGTTTTTCAGCATGTTTAATTTTGTTTTTGTTTTTACTTTGAAACACGTGAAACAACTTTGAGGCTCCAAACCTGACCGAGATTCAAATGAACTTATTATCAGAGCAAAGGCTGGTATTTAATCAAACTGGTTTCTCTGGTAAAACTGGGTGGAGTTATTATTTACCATCACACCACCTCCCTCATCCTCGCTCCCTTCCTCCCCTCCTTGGCCATGCTGCTCTTCTGCTTGGCCGCCTCCATGTATCGGCCCACAGCGGCGCACTGAGACGCTTCTAATCCTCTTTTGATGAACTTGGTTAATAGACCCCCTGCAGCAAACTTTGGCTCTGTTCATTAAGCAGCACACGACCCTCTCCACGCCCCCGGAGCACGCACTGCGCGTCCCCGCGGCTCCCACCTCCATAAATTCACCCATCAAACTGAAGAAAGTTGAACTTCTCAGTGAACTGACTGTTTTTGGTCTTAAGTGAAAGTTTGGAGGTGCGATGCCGCCGAGTAAAAGCCTCTTTGCGCCTTTCATCTCTGCGGACCCGGAGGGAGGAGCCGGCCCCGCGGCCCCGGTGGCTCTCCACGCCGACATCCAAGCTCTGCTGCAGCGAAGCCGCACGCAGGAGCGGCAGGGGACTGAGCGCACCAGACGCGGCTGCGACCACCGAGACCCCCCGTGCGCCATCGTGGAGCTCCGGCTGGGCCCCGGCGGCGGCGCGCTGCACTACCTCCAGCCGGACAAGTGCGCGCTGGAGCGCGCGCAGAGACGGCGACGCCTTGCTGCCAACGCCCGGGAGAGGAGGAGGATGCTGGGGCTCAACGTCGCCTTCGACCGGCTCCGGAGCGTCATCCCCAACCTGGAGAGCGACAAGAAGCTCTCCAAATCTGAGACGCTTCAAATGGCGCAGATTTACATCGCCACCCTCAGCGAGCTGCTCCAGGAGGGCGCCTGCGGAGTCTCGGTACCCACCCGCGCACCACGGCCCACGGGGGTCGTTCCGCCCTCACAGGGGACCACGCTCCTGGCAGGGGAGCCGTCGGGGCCGGGCAGGGACCTTCACACCGGGAAGAGCAGCGGTGGCCCGGCGCGCACAGAGGAGGACAGAAGCTATAATGAGGACTTGTGGGAGCGAACCAGCGGGACCAAGTGATATTTAAAAACTGAATGACTTCTTAAGAAAATTAGATGTTTTTAAAAATATATTTTCCTACATGATGTTTCCTGTTGTCTTGCATTAAGAAAACATAAAGATGAAAAGATTTCTCAGTTTGTAATGCAAGTTTTCATGATCCCTTAGATTAGTCAAAATGTTTTTTTCCTGCCAACAGCACAAAGACCATGAACTTCTGACATCACGTTGTCATGAAACATATTTTTTCCCCCCATTATGACCAAGCAGATTGTTTGTGTCTTTAAAAAAAGCAGCAGGCACATTTGCCAACAATCCGAACGAAGTTTGCAGATGAAAGATGTTTTAAACTGAAATTCAAAAACTTCCATCTCCGGGTGAGACGATCCTCTGAGAAATGATCATCAGCTACAGGAAAGCAGAGAGAAAGAGAGGTCGAGCAGGGGGTACTGAAAGTAGCAATTTTTATTATTTTAAAATTATGTACAGGTAACCAAAGACATCAGTCTGCAAATTGGTACAAAGATCAAGTTTTCCTGCAGTTGGCTTGTTAAGAAGCTCTCTGTCTGTCTGTCCAAAACAACAACACGACTGGGAGAAAAGGCTTTAGAAAATGAAAAATAGAGTCAGATTCAGAAAATTCGAGTCTACAGGTCTAAATTTAAATTTCACCCCCCACCCCACCCCGAATCCCAACCCCCCCATTACCCATCAGTCTCTCCTCCTACATGAGGAAATCAATCTATGTACAAAAACTATGTACAAAAAGCTCTTCCATTCATTCTTCCAGACGTCTGTGAATAAAGCTCTTGTAAACTTAAAACAAAAATGGGTTAAACTGTGTGTGTGTGTGTGTGTGTGTGTGTGTGGCGGTGTGGTATGGAGGAACAGACGCATTAACACAACGGACATGCTTGATGACAGGTGCTTCCAACTTTTACAACTGATGAAATTCAAGAGAACTTGTCTGTATTCAGAAGAAAAACTGACAATTATGTCATAAACGTCCAAATCTGAACAGCAAATCAAAGAGAAGACGACATGTGTGTCCCACCCTGGACACCAAAGAGCATAGAAACGAAATATCTGCAGGACTTCTGAGACTTTCTGGGGGAACACAGAGACACATACACTCGTTTTTCTGCCCAGACGTTAAAATACTTCTGAGAAGTTAAATGATTAATTCAAACAAAAAGCTTTAAGATGGGATTTTGCTCAGAAGGTGTCAGGCGATACAAAAAAATGAACATATAACAATGTTTTTCGGAAAAGTGTCAAAACCTCAATTTACTTCGGCAAACGCCATTATTGTTGTTCTCTGTTTGGAAAGTCAATCACAGAATCCTAAAAACTAAGTACCATGGATTATTTCTGAAGTTTCTCTTTGACATCCCTTCTAAATGTCCTCCTGCGTTTCAGCCCACCCGCTCGTCTTCATCGCAGCATTATTGGTGATCGGAAAGTTCAGTTTCCCGTCATGTGCTGCTCAGCCTGTGAAACTGATGATCTCATGAGGTGTGTGGTTTGTCTGATGAATGGCGCTGTCCAATTGCATTATGGGACACGTCGGAGTCAGTGTTTTGGCGTTTGACCAAAAAAACTAACCTTTAATAAAACTGTTTTAACTAGTTACAGCTGCATTACTGTAAGACCCCTTTATTAATAACTTAACATTTACAAGCATTTCTAAGCATGATGCTGGGGGGGGATAAACACCAGCCAAAGTGATTTTCACAACACACAAGTTTGGGGTTTTTTTATGCGCACTGATGAAGAAAAAGAAAAGCTCTGAATTCCTTTGAGTCGACGATCATTATGCAGGACAAAAAAATCCACCAGAAGGGAAACCGTCTAATTTTAGAATTTACACATTTCCGACTGCGCGCTCTCCTCTCGGTGATGCTGAAATGCATTCTGGGAACGACAACATGGGCTAAGGGAAACGTAAAAAAACAGCACGACAGAGGAAAAGTCCTTGCGTGATGTGTTGGACAGATTGGATCAGGGAGGATTCTTCCATGAAGAGTAACTCCAAACTGTGAATGTTGAGATTTGACAACCACAGCTGAAGTTTTTCTGCCTAAAAACAACCGAACAGGAAGAAAAAGTGGCGACTCGATGTCTGAAAGCCTCTCTGCTGGTGGTTGTGTTCAAACAAAAGGAAAGCCGCTCGTCTTCACCTCTCCATCTGGGGCGTTTGGGCCGCCTTTGTGCTGTAATTGAAGGCTCTTCTCCGAGCGCTGAGCGCACACGTGGGCGGTAAATGGAAAGGACCTGGAAGAGGACAGGTTCTGGTCTGGAGCGCTGAGGTCCTGCAGAGACGTAAAGCTTTGATGTCGAGTGAGAGGGCGATCGATTCTTTGAAAGGAAAAAGTTTCTGCTTTTGGGGGGGTGGGCAGTCATTTTAAAGTTTTCAGAGTTTGAACGACCTTGAGGGTCATTCGGTTTTGTCTCTGGTGTGTTGTTGGGTGCTGGCTGACTAGAGTGCGCTTGGCATGCTGGGAGAAACACCGGTTTTGATAATGGCACAAGAAGAACAACCAATTTAAAATCAGCTGGTTTGCCTCAGAGGTTGAAGGGGAACAAAAGTTCTTTCTTCCAAAGACAGAAAACTTCTGCTTCTGTACAGATGAAAAACACCTAAAAACAGACCTCATGCAGACATTTCCAGGCAGTTCCACCTTAAAATACCACCTAAACCTCACAACAGCCTGCAATTCAGGGTCTGAACTCTTGCTATTTCTGTGCTCCTGGGCCAGAAAAGATCAATATTTTAGATTTATCTGCCTAAAGCCGCCTCCTTCCGCCAGAGTCGAGAGTCAAAGCAGCAAAAAGAGAAGACGAAGAAGAACACGGCGTGTAAAGCAGTTATTCTGGTCAGTAGTTGTTGTTTTTTAACCAATGGAGTTGTTTTGGCGATTATCGGCTCCAGAGGCAGAGCTGAGGGGGGGCAAGGCTTTGATGACAGGCTGGAGAAAATAGCAGCTCCACTCCAATCTGTCAGAGATCGATACAAAGGCAGAGTGTTTTCACAAGAGAGGGGGGGTGGGCAGGTGAGAGAGGGGCTGAGCTGTGAGGGAACTCTCAAAGGAAAAACTGAAAGAAGAAATACTGACTTGGACTGCATCTTTACTAAAAATAAAATAAAATCTGATCACAGCTGGGGCGGGGGTGCCACTCATCGTCAAATCAGAATCAAGTTCAGTTCATCTGAAGTCAATTTAGGGAAACATGTCGGACTTTTCCAGTGCTGACACCGTAAAATAAACAGAGGAAAGTTCTTTTAACTGGAGGATGAGGAGGACACCTGGTCATGACACGGAGAGGAAGATGATGAGGATGTGTGTGTGTGTGTGTCTGTGTGTGTGTGTGTGTGTGTGTGTTAGAGGAAGGAAACATGCCTTTATCCAGCAGTGAACCACAGTCAAGAGGTGATGATGAAGGATGCTGACAAAGATGAAGGGGATGGTTGGTGTGTGTTTGTGTGTGTGTGTGTGTGTGTGTGTGTGTGTGTGTGTGTAGAGACAGGCTTCTCTCTAGCAGTGCTCCAGATAGTCAATGATCCGGGCGATGGACTTCTGTCCTGCGGTGCCGACGTCACACTGCAGAGAGAGTAGAGGTCAGTCACCACGTGCACGCTCATGCTCACGCACGCCATGAATAAAGTGATCGATTCATTATATTCATTATTACTGATACAGACTAAGAGTTAACTAAAGCACAGCTTGAGGACAGCTGTTTAAGAACCACGTGACACATTTTTGTCTTGTTTGGTACTTTGTTTGTGCTTTTTTCCTCATATTTCTTTAAGAGTAATTAACTGCAGCGTCCAAATGTTCATAAACAGATTTCTAAACAGAATTCTTCAAGATGATTAAGGTATTTCTAGTTTGTACATGAGACTTTGGTTATTGCACGACCTCTCCCATCTATATTTGTCCATTTACATTCTCTTTTACTTATCAAACTTCAACAGTAGGATAATTTGCATTGTGAAATAAATTGTGACTGTAGCTGAAAAGCCAAAAATCTCCACAGGAAATGTCAAGAAACATTAAAAAAAAATCATTCAGTGTTCCCTCTGATGAGAAGCTGCAGGACTTCAACATAAAAACATCATTCATTGGAAATCCTTAACTGTTTTAGCAACTCCAAGCTGCTGTTCAGTAGAAAAGACTCACTGCTGGTTTGCAAACATTAAGGAGGTTTTCTGAAGTGTTATAACAGAGATGGATCATAACACTCACAGTGAGGTTCATGAAGTTGAGGAACTTTTTCAGCATTTCTGTCATGATGGAGAAATCTCCTTTTGGCAGGTTCTCCCTCACAGTAGTCACATTCAACTGGTGGAGATAAACAGAAAGAGTCAAACAAATGAAAAAACACGTCAAATCAAAATGAGACCTTGAGATGTTTATTATCTACAACCCTGATTCCAGAACAGTTGGATGTTGTGTAAATCATACATGAAACTCAACAACAAAATGGTGTGTTCACATGCAGCTGGGAAAGAAGAAACCTAAGGCTGTGATGTTTGTCACTTGAAGTGACACATAAAAATAGTCCACAACATCTGTGTGTGTGTGTGTGTGTGTGTGTGTGTGTGTGTGTGTGTGTGTGCGTGTCTCACTCACCGGGCTCCCCTGACACAGGCAGCCCAGCAGCAGTGCTGTGTAGGAGGCCACAATGCTGTCCTCCATGTGCTTCCCTGCATGCTGCAGAGCTGAGAGGAGGAAGACGATGACATGGAGGAAGAAATATTCTCAGTTATTGTGTTCTCTTTCTCAAATCGACACGCTTCTTCACACGACAGCTGAAAAGACACTGAGCTTGTACCTTTGTTGAGGTCCAGCTCTTCGTCCTCCTCGTCCTTCTCCTTCTTCTTGCCGGCATCTTGTCTGTCAGAGTCATTGTTGTTGTCGTTGGCGACCCACTGGATCTCCCCGCCCGTCTCCTGCCACTCCCCGCTCTGGTCCAGCGCGGGCTTCGGCGCTTCCTTGATGAGGTCGTCTGTCTGCGCCTCGGCCAGCACGGCGGCCCGCTCCCGCTGGAGGAACAGCTGAAGAGGACGAAGAGGAGGACAGTTCACTAAAGCGCCTGCGGTTGGCAAAGGCAGTATACAGTACTGAACAGGAGGCTGAAGAAAAACAGTATATCTATATCTAGTTTGCCTGAAGTCAGGACAAGTATCGCTTCTTTCATTTCACTTTTTTTCTTTCATAATAACTCGTTTCCACCTCTCCTCTCATTACTCTCTGTGTGTCATCAGGCTGCTGCTGCTGATTCTTGACCTCACTGGAAGTCTGGATAAGAGCATCAGCCAAATCTGATTATGTGGGATGATTCGATTTAAATGAAGCTTTAATGGTGGTCTTGGGAAACGGAGCAGCCATGGTCGTACAGAACAAACACAGATGATACCGAGGATAATAAATCTATGAATTTTCAGCATGAAATGTAAATGTGGCCTGCTTGAAATATTTCTCATACAGCAACTGTGTGCACTGCAAAGAGAGAAACTTTTCAGTGAACTTAACTTCCATTGCTGAGCTGCGTCCTCGTGTACTTTGAAAACACAGAACACACACACGCACCTGTACGAGTGCCGCGATGGCGCTCAGTGGGCCGGTGCTGGTGATGTCCTGGTGCTGGGGGTTCAGCAGGACGGTGGAGTTGCAGGGACCCTGACCTCCCTCCATCTCCATCTCCATCAGACAGTACTTGTTCCTGGCACTGTACTCCACCAGGTTGATAAGCAGCCCCAGACCCTGAACACCACACACACACACACAATTATTTATCTCACACATCTGTCACCTTTCTGTCATTTTCACTCTGACTCGCGACAAAAAAAATCACAAGAGTGTTTGAAAAGGACACTTTTAGCAATGTATTAATGTTTATGTTTCAGGTCCATGTGACTTTAGTTTGTACAAAGACACATTTTCAGTAAGTAAGTAAGTAAGTAAGTGTGTGTGTGAGTGTGTGTGTCATACTCACCAGCACTCGGATGTCGAACCTTTGCTCTTGTGGGAGATACTGAGGAACTTTGAGAACGCAGTTCAGGGCCGTCACTATTAAATCCTGCTGTTCTCCTGTCTTTGTACTGCCCCACTCTGCACACACATGAACATACACACACAGACACACAGACAAAGGTTAACACATATGAGACCGTGCTGTGATCAAGCATATGTCCTTCGTTTGTAATAACTCAACAATCCGCTCGAATGAATGAAGTCAACGTGTTAACAGGGCAACAATCAGCAGCAGTAAAGGATGATTCCTGGCTCATGGTTAACAACAAGGTAACAATAAGATCCACCTCTCACGGGATTATTTCCATAATGTTGTCTGACACGCTGAATAATTTATCATAATCATTTAGACACAGAAATATGTGAACAAAAAAAAGAAAATAAGGGCATGTGTTAAAAAATGCCACAGTAACACCGACCGTTGTCATGCGTCAGGTTGAGCAGGACTCCAATAATGGCCCTCATACAGTCCTCCACTGCCTTCCCCACCACAGCTCCGTCTGAGTTCAGCTCCCTGCTGTAACGCTGGATCATCTCCTCACACCTGCTCAGCGCTCTGAGGGGAGAGACGGAGATTTTGGGGAGTTTGATGAAAATCAAAGAAAACAAAATCTCTGCACACGTGATGTTTGAAGGCAGCACAGTTGAATAAAAGTGAAAAAAGAAAACCTGTACTCTATATTTCTTACTGCTACTGTATCAACAACATGCCTTTATGCCTCAAGCGCAAACACTGAAATCTTCAGGCATACGACCCGATGAAGGTTCATGGACCAGAACGTAAATAAATATGGCAGCACTACGACAGACAGCGTGTGGGAGTTGTTGTTTTTACTTCACTTTACTCATTTACTCTTTCCTGTGGAATCACCGACTTTGTCTTAGCAGAAGAGAAGTAAAATTATTTCATCGTCACTCGTTCATCACAAACACAAACAAACTGGATTCACACACAGATGTCATGTAGATCTATCTCAACGTGACCCTCCTCTTTCCTTCCCTCCTCCATCATAAAACAGAGCAGCATTCAAGGAAACATGTGTCTACGCAGTCACGCGCACACACACACACACGTGTGCACACACACACGCCGGCTGCAGCAGAAGGAGGGGTGAAACAGGTCAGCTGCCTGATGTAAATAACTAGATTAGATCTAATGACGGTGGTGACTGAACAGTGAGCAGAAACCAGAGTCTGAACACCAGGACAGAGAGCGAGAGGAAGGAAATAAAGGAAGAAAAAAGGAGTGTCTGTAGAAAATGTAATGTGGCCTATGGAGGGCAACCGCAAGACAGGATGTGACACAGTTCAGGGAGGACAGATAAGAAAACTACAGGAGAGAAACAACTGTTAAAAGTCAGGGTATCACTTTCTTTTTATGGACAGAAGTGTGTAATAGAGAGTCAATGAAGCAGCAATTTTATCGCCTTCCTGTTCTTCAAGTTCATGAGCTAAAACTCACTGTAGCTAAGGCAGGAGTGATGGGCAAAACTTCGAAAACAAGGCCCAAGATGCAATGAACCAGAATTATCCAGATTATAGATTTTACTGCTTCTGTCAAGGAAAGGCTTTGGCTGCTGCTCAGATGCAGCTAGAAGACGGTCAATGAGCAATAGGACATATTTGTATGTATGTGTGTGAGTGATAGAGAGATAGAAATAGAGTGTAAGAGAGTGTGGCTAGGGGTTATTAAATTAGTCCTGCGGACAGCTGATGTGCTCTGTGAGGCAGCAGGTGGGTTTGGGTTGAAACAATAAGGGCAGCATAAGCAGTAACAAAGAAGAGACAACAGAGGAGAGAAAGGCACGAGAACAGTAAAGCCAGGAGAAAGAGGGGGAAAAATAAAATATAACAGAAAGAAGGAACAAAGAGTAAATGTTAAAGAAGATCTGGAGTCAGTGAATACACAGAGTCGGTGTGTGGGCGGAGTTTAGGTGGCAGTGCTCGCTCGCTTGCTCGCTCGTTCACCCTGTGGTTTCGGGGGTTAATCGAGTTAACAGAGAGGACAGCTGAATGCTCAGACTCAGGCCTGTGTCACCCACTGAAACAGCAGCTCTTTGTTGACCCATTTAGCCTTCATCCTCATCCTCACCCCCCTCCCCACCCTAACTGCAGACCCACTGCAGGGGGCCAAGGTCCGGTCACACAGAGGGTGGAGAAGGCGGAGTGAGGAGGTAGTAGTAGAGAAGTAATTCAGCACCATGTAGTTCAACTGATACTGTATTTTTGAGGCCGACGTTGGCATTTTTTGTTTTTTAACATACGACACAAACACATAATCAAGTAAATCTGGTTATATTTTTTTTTTGTATTTGATGATGATAGATTTGTTTTTGAACAGAAAATTACCTGCACATTATCTCCAGTCATCCATCACCCAGTAATAGACAGAATAACAAAACACATTAACATACAGGATCTAAAAAAAGATACAAAATTCGCTAAATACGTGTACGTGCCTTACACACTTGAGGGAAAAGACAGAGAGACACAGACAGAGAGAGAGACAGAGAGAGTGAGACAGACAGACAAGGTCAGGTCACTTCCACAGTGGACTACACTCTCTCTCTCTCTCTCTCTCTCTCTCTGCTGGGGGCTCAGGTCAAAGGTCAGAGGTCAGAGCTATGATTGACAGGATGCCACGACCAGGAAATTGAACAACAAAACCCTGATAATGATACACAGAATAACCATCAGCCATATTGTGTCAGACACACAGAGGCTTAAACAGACACACAGTCTATACAGTACAGCTGGTTAGCTGAGTCAGGCTGGGCTCCTGAAGGCAGAAATCTGCTGTCAGCAGCTTTATACTTAGAATAATACATTTGAAGTACTCGGTGTGTACTCAAGATTTTTGTTTAAGAGTCAGTTTGACCATCACAGGCCACTAAAATTCTCCAGTGAGAAGATGATGATGAAGAGGAAGGAAAAAGAAGAAAATCTGATAAAATTAGTCCTAAAGCCAGTTTTTATAAATTCTTCATGACTCCATGATTACCAGCAGTGACGTATCGATCAGACCCGCCAATATAAAATCAATCAATCTGAATCTTATCGGACAGAAGCCAGATTCAGACGGTGAGACAGACGGAGACAGATCGAGAGGCATTGGAGACTCCTCTGACGTCAGAGGTTGAGACTGTGTATGTGTGTGTTTTCTCACTTTGCAGAGGAGATGATGAGTGATGAGTCTTTGTATGCGATCAGGTAGCTCTGGTTCTCTGGGTTGTGGACTGTCACCTGCAGGAGCACAAAAACAATCCCTTTATTTCTCCCAGAAGGCAGTTTTTGTTCTACGAATGATCTCTACGATGATTTCTCTCAATTTTTGACATTTTACTAATCAGGTCAGTTTTGAAACCACAGATTATCAACAAGAAATACACATTTTGTTTTGGGAAAGAAGTATTAACATCAGATTTTAACTTTTGCTTTGCCAACTTTTACCTGAGAGGTGTACTACAAGGCAAGTTCTACACAGCCAGGTTTTCTTTGTGTGAACTGGTTAAAAAAAAAAAACCTTTGGCAAATCAAAGTGAAATTAATTTTATTGATTTAATATTATTAGTCATAAATACAGAAAGGTTAAATCATTTTCTAACTGGTGTTCTATTAGCTGCAATAAAGGCAATGGAAAATAGACTTGGCAGCAAATCAGGACCAAGAATAAAAACATAATCCAAAGAGGTCTAAAGTTGCTGATCATCATTCTTTTTGTGTGTGGATGATCTGATGTGCAAAATTTTAAGTGTTAAAATTAACTGAAGAAAATGGGGGACAAACAAATTATTGCATCACCAACTGAATGCATGTTTCCAGGTGAAAAGACAGCCGTCTTCATCACATTAGGTTCAACATATCTGCTAACCCATCAACAGTCCTCTTTAGACGACTGTGTCTCCAGCATGTTTAGTTTTGTTGTTGTGTTGGTTGCTGCAGAGGGTTGGAAAGTTGAAGGGGTTTGGGTTGCTTATGGCAGCAGATCTACATGGGGCCAAAAAACTGAACCTGAACTGAAACAAACTAAACCTAAATCTGAGATGAACCTCTCCGCTTGAAAATGAAAGGACAGACCTGCACCTGAACAGGCGGCATCATTTTAATACATTACCCAGGTTTTTGACACGGTTTATCACACACTCCATGTCATTCCTTCTTTGTGTGAAACTGTTTGGCTTCTGAGCCACAGGCCACCGTGTCACACTTACACTCTCCAACACCCGTAAACACCTCTCAGCTCCCCACAGAGAAGACACCAGCTTCTCCTTATCATCCTCCTGGTTTAGGTTATCAACACACTCCTTCACTGTGGAGACAGAAATAAAAACAGGGACGCAGATTCAGAAACCAAACACATCATCAACAACTGCTGCTTATTTTGAGTCACTCATATTCATTATATCTTTAACCTTTATCTACTATGTGGTCCAGTCCTCCCAGTAGCCGAAGCTCCTCTTTGAACCAGTCTCCTGCTCGCTTTGAAGTCAGAGACAGTAATGTCTCCATGGCTAAATGACCCGTCTGCAGGGAGAGAGGAGGGACAAAAGGAGTCCGTCAGAATCAGGTCACACTATTAAACAGGTTCCGTCTCAGTCCAGAATGCACTGCAGCATCGCCACAGACTGTTTCCTGTGTTTGCTCAGGTTGGATCTGATGGATTTGAGAACGCTGGTATAAAATGGCAGCTCCTGATTGTAAGAGACTGACAGCAAAACCTGATATTTAGACACATTAGATCACAAAAGACCTTCAGCTCCAGTAGAGCTGCTCGAAATATCTTGACACATGTGGGTGGCTGTGACTCATCCTGACTGAAGAGCTGCTAAAAGAATATCATTCGTCAGAGGTTTCAGTGGAGAGGTGCAATCATCTAAACGCTGTTTCAAGGCTTTTCCACCCCAACAGCTCTGTAGGACACAGTGAGTGCATGAAATTAAAATGATCCGGTGTGATGAATATTCACACACATCTAAAAGCAGCAGTGTTTGTTTTTAATCGAGTACCGTTATGTTCTGCAGGTCCAGGTGCTTGTTGTGCACGGTGTCGCAGAGCTTCCTGATCTTCTCCTTCATCTTGGCGATTTCCCTGGCGCTGAACAGGACGGTGGAGTCTGTCCCAGCCCCGCCCCCCTGGTCCTGGTCCAGCTCCAGCAGCCGAATCATTAGGTCCAGACATGATCGGTCCAGATCCATGTTCAACCGGTCTCTACTGAGGATGTACATCAGAGACGCCGTACACAGAGCCAGGTTCTGCAGAGACCACAGAATACATTCATATCGTTCAAGAAAATCCAAAATAATCATGTTTCTCAAACCAAATTCAGTTCTCTGACATTTGTCAAACCACTTCACTTTGACATAGAAATTTCTTATGGCTTTTATATTACACAGCTGAATTTCTGCTTCATTTGAGGATAGAAGCTCTAACAATATGTCTTATGCCGAATATCCACTTCCGGCAGATGACAGTTTTCATTTTCAAGCCTGTGCACATTTACTTTATAAAATGACCAGTGCAGAAGGCTTATAAATGTTAACATGAATTTATTGAACATCCTTCCCACCAATCTGGCTCCAAACTGTTTAAGACTTTAACCAATTTTCTGATTTCAAGATGAGAAAACAATCAAACATCGTGGCCCATCATGGGGTAAAATATAAAAAAAGTTGTCAGGTGACCACAGACACTATAAAATCCTTCTAGCTCACATTATCACCTGAGGCTGACCTATATGCGTGTGTGTGTGTGTGTGTGTGTGTGTGTGTGTGTGTGTGTCTATATGTATATATATATATTTAAATAAAAGTAGGACTAACTAAATGACAGTGGTCATGTTTGATTTAGCAACAAATGCATCTTATATACTGCCAGTATTGTTGCTCTTGTGGACTGTAGTTTCCATCCTGAGGAGAGTGAAGGTGTGTTTGGTCCGTCTGTACTGATTGATCCTTACCGGGTGTTGTGGGGCATCATTGAGAGTTTTGAAGACCTGAGCCACCTTTCCTCTGGCCCTGAGGTGCATCCTGAAGCTGGGCATGGCACAGCGCGTAGCCAGGCTGATCACACTGGAGACAACAACACACAGACACACGTGGCATCAGCTAATGGTGAAAAGAATAGCTTGAGAGTTATGTTGTTCAGCTTATTTAAACTTCTTCTCCAAAGGAGTTGAACGAATATAAGCAAAAGAAATATGACCACCCAGAAGGGGACCACAGCAGCAGAGGATGGGGAGGGTACTCTTCACTCCCTCTGGAGGAGAGGTCAGCAGGCTCTTACCTAAGGCAGCGTGTGTTGAGAGGTTGTCCACTTTTCAGACCAGTAGCCAGATACTCAAAGTCATCAGTGAACTCCTGGTTCTCTCCAAACTCCACCACGTCATTGAAGTGCTTCACATGTTGGACGACTGTATACAGCTGGAAAAACAAAAGTACAAAAAATACTGCCTTGTGAAGAATGGCTTGATTTCACAGTAGACTGCACATGAATAAAATCTGACTAATAAAATACAGTGTCTTTGGGCAATTCGAAGGATTCAGGGATCATCTACAATTTATATTATTAATGAGATTCAAAATATCTGGAGAAATCTCTGCATGTAGGCTAAGGGGCAAAGCTGAAACCCAACACTGAATACCCCTGACCTTCGATCCCTCAGGTGCCTCTATATTAAAAAAAAATTATGAAAAGTTGATGCAATACAGTGATGAACATGCCCCTGTCCCAGTTTTTGTGGAACATGTTGCAGGCATCAAATTCAGAAAGAGTGAATATTTACAAAAAACAATACACTTTGTCTCGTTTTTGGAATCAGGGCTGTAAGTATGAGGTGGAGTCGTACAGTTTTAGGATGAGTGGAAATATTTTCACGTACCTCCTTGTGCTCCTTGCGGCATTTGAGTGCGGTGACGGTGTCCTGGTAGAGATCTGTGGGGACGGTGACACACTTGGTGACCTTGGGAGGAGGGGGAGGAGCCTTAAAAACGCTGTCGTCCTTCTGAGCATCGGAGGGCTCCTTACTGGACCCGCCCGCTGAGACTGGTGCCTGGAAAAGATGGAAGAGAGTTTATCAAAAAAAACATTAACTTCTTTCTGATATAAATATATAAATGATATAAAAGTATTTTGCTGAGCTTAAAAAGGTGTGTGTGTGGGTGGGTGTGCATGTATTTACAGGAGAGGTCTGTGATCGTGAGAAGAAAGGTGGAGGGGGCTCCTCTTCACTCTCCAGCGTCCAGTGTCTGGCGTTGTACACAGCTTTGGTTGGCGACTGTCATATGAACGTGCGCACATGCACACACGCACAAACAGACACAAGCACACAGACAACATTGGTCAGTCATTCAAGAGTTTAACAATCATCTTGTAGATTTTTCCCTTCTGTTTTTACTTGTCTGCAACCCAGGTGATTATGCTAATTAGGCGTTAAAAGGTGTTGTGTATTTCGTGTAATACTACTAAAAACCAGCGTACAATGTTGAAGCCCTAATTCCCTTTTAATTCTAATGTCGTCTTTTATTCCACATCAGCTTTTTCTTCATTACAGTGCACCTCATTTGATAATCTCACTGTATTTCTTTCTGTTCTTAAAAGGTCGCTGGTTTCTTTTTGGCGTTTCTGCATAATTCATGCAGCCCAATGGGCCTCGGGCTGGAGGTGAACCTGGGTCACTGCTGGAAGGAGTCAGTCTTGAAAAATGGTACAGGTTCCACCAGGTGAGCAACACTGGCACCAGTAATTTCTCAAGACCAGAAATCAGGTTGTTGATAAAAAACAGATGTGGAGATGAAAAAAGACTGAAGGAGAAAAAGAAAAAAGTAAAAGAAGAAAAAAACTGGAAAAAAGCAAAACTGGATGCACATTAAACTGGTGAGATTCAGCCAGCACTGATCAAGCAGCAGGACACACACACACACACACACATAAAACAAAAACATACACCCCCCACACACCACCATACACCCTCATCCTTGGCTCGTCTCCTGTCCTTTCTATATATTTTTGCCAAACCTGTGGTTGGTGGTTGCCCGGGCATTCATAATGAAAAACAAAAGAGGGAAGGGCAGGACAGAAAAAAGAAAGGAGAGAGAGGAGAGGATTGGCTGTCGAGCAGTGAGGGAGGTGCAGGGGGGATTTTGCACCGCAGGGTTAATAAGTAGAGACAAAAGAGGAGTTTGGGAATGAGCTTTGCTGCGCTGGAACATCAACACATCGAATTAAAGCCTCCTACCGTAATCTGAATAACACAGACGGACACCCTACCCAAGCGCCCCGCCCACCTGCTGCTACGCAGCATGGGAGAGATCAGAGTGAAGGTGTGTGCTGTGCCCCCCCCAAAAAAAGAGGAAAAAAAGGACTGAGGCGAAGTGTGCCTTCCTTTTGGAGCCCACTGCACAAGCTTGATAATGGGCAGTTAAATGACCTCTGAGTTTTCTAAAGTCTGAGAAAATAACCCTCTGATGAGGTCATAGTGATGTCGTCAGGGTACTGTCAACTTACGAAAAGCAAATTTCTATCAGAAAGCCTGTGTTACAAACTGGAGGTGTGGAGAAAAATAGGGACATCATTCAACCAGGAGAGGAAAACCTACAGACAGTAAACACATCGCCTGCTCAAACTGATTCTGTCCAGTCAGTAACATGAGAGCTTGTATAAGCCAATAATTGCTCTGTCATTATTATGGCAAATCAACACTACTGTAAAACTGCCGGGAAGATGGGGTCCAGGCAGGTGGGTCATTTTCCCTAGCTCTGCTGAAATTAGATGACTGTTGTCACAGATAGAGCTGGACCAAACATCTCTACTTTTTTGATAACTGAAATGTGACCTTATTGCACATATTACATCTTACAGAGGATTGAAAAATGTAAAATGCTGAAAGCACGAGTGGACAAATTAAAATACTAGTAGTAGTAAATTAGAATTACACCTACAAACATGATGGAAGGATGAATAACAAACAAACTTATCTTTTCCACTTTTTCTTTGTGTGACATCAAAAACACATTAATGGTACATCAGTGCAAAGAGCCACTCTGGAGCTCTGGAGAGGGTATTATTATGGAAGTAATAACTGCTCGTCCTATAAAAACTTTCCCTAAATAAATCCAACACCATCTCCTAAATATGGATGAGTCCGTCTAGTCGCTGTCATTATGATAACATCTAATATCTCCCAGCATCCTCGGCTGAATAACCTCCGCCGACACACAGTTTACTGTAATTGAGGCAGAGCTTTTTTCCAACTCCTCTGTAGGATGGTCACTTCCAAGGGCTATTGTTTTTATAATGAGCTCACTCTCAGTTATGTTAACTGAAGATGGAGTGAGAGAGAGAAAGTATATTAGAACAAGTGGGGAGGGAGGGAGGCGAGGTACGGAACATTATTTGGGGAGGTAAAAAGACGACGTGGTCAAGAGGAAGTGATGGAGACAGAGAGGAGAGCACATTATTCAACTGAGAGGGAGGAAAGTTATTTAGAGAGTCAGGGCATGAAACTGGAGAACAAGAGAGAATGAGAATGAGAGAGTACATTAAGTACATTATTATGCTCCTATGGGCGATGTGTCTGCTAATACTCTAATAGCTGGTCTGCAACGGGCAGATGCAGAGGAAATTAACTTTACATTTGGTGCTTCAAAAGTTCCCTGCAGGTGCTGAGAGAGAACTTCACAACAAAGTTACAGCGTTTGTGCCTCTGCGAAGGCCTCTGATGAAGCAGCCAGGGAGCATGCAGTTCACTTACAGTCATGCTACTTAAGACTAAATGTTGTTTAAACTTAAAAAAAATATATACTGTCAGCACAGTCACCACATTACAATGTTGCCATTCTGTGTTTAAGCAAACCACTGATTTGTTAAATTCGTACGTTTCGGTACATTGGCATAAGCTACATTTCTCATCAGGAAGAGGAGAGGATGGTGGTGGCCTGACAGTTAGGCGAGTGTACTGCCAAGCAGCAAACCACTGTTTGAGCCGTGCTTGTTGAGACAAAACTGGGTATTTTTAACAAGCCGTCGGGACGTTTTCCAGGCAGCTTGTGGCGACAAAACAGGATATTCTTTGTCGAAACGTGATCCTCTTCTAACCCCGACCACTTGGTTTGTGTGCCTAGTTGAGATGGCCAACTTGTTAGCTTGTTAGCCACAGCAATCCTTAGCCTCATGCTACCTCACATAAAACTGACTCACTGAATTCCACAGAGTGAAGTATTCAGATTTTAAGTTAGTAAAAAATGGCATTTGATCACTACTCAGAATGGCAGGTAAACTGAGCTGAGGCATCAGGAAAACAAAAAGATTGGTAAATTGAGTAAAGCGTGCATGATCCATCATCACATGTTTCTGATGGTGTTTATTTGATTTGAAGTTGTTGTCCTTGGCCTGTTTCTTGTGAAAGTTCTTGAGGCATCTTTATTGTACCTCTATTGCAGGGGTGGGGAACCTATATCCTCCGGGCAGAGACAATTTGATCTTACGCGTGAGGCAATTCATGAAAACAAAAGTGCAATTACTTTTTTCAGTGATGAAGAAAATAACAATGAGCTGCAGGAATGTGCTTGAATAAACCTAATGCTCTTCTGTGGCATTTGGATGCTCAACAAGCAGCTTTCAAGACATGGAGAGTCAACAAAAAGGAAGTGAACATATTTGCTGTTTAATTAAAGCAGCTGATGTTTCTGATAATCTCCAACATGAAACCACTGAGCTGCAAAGCAACAAGCTGCTACTGAGAGCAGCTCTGTATAAAACCGACTCTGTCAAAGACTCAAGGCTGACTGACCCAAACCTGGAAATCCAGCTCATCCTCATCATCATCATCACCATCACCATCACCACCACCACCACCAGACGCTTCAGCAAAGAAAAGCAATCAAGCTATGCACAACATTTTCCCTCCTCGCAGTATAACTCTCACTCATTCTTTGTAGTGAAAAAATCATGGATTATGAATCTGAGTAATATTTTCAAACTATTTTAGGCTTTTGACTTGATCAAAATAAATAAAATTATAAATAGATATATATAATATTCATGGCATTTGTTTGCTGGGTTGAAACTGAAACCATTTTCCAAAGGTTTTTACATTTTGCTTTATTTTGTCCAGAACCACGTACACTGCCCCCGCAACTCCAGCTGGAATCTATTGAATATTAATGCAACAATGACTTTCCAATTTCAAATGTACTGCTACTTATATCAGGTCAGTTAGAGATTCATAATGTTGATTTTAGTAGTTTTTTGGTTTCTAGTCCAGCCTAAACGTCATAGTTATTTGATTCGATGAAATCCCTCTAAACCATGAGCATTTATTTGCAAAATGATTAAGTTCCTTCCTATGCATTAATCTACTCGAGATGAAAAACAATATGCAAACTGTAATATAGACACCAGAGGCACTGACTTGTAAATGGTAATGTTCCAGCTAATCCAGATCCCCATCTACGAAACTAATTTAAACTGAGACATTAATATGGCTAATTAGAGCTACAATCATGCATCACCTTTCCTTTACAAATGCTGCAAACTAAAAACAACACATTTAACAAGCAGCTGTGATGAAGAGACCTTGCAGAGTTACAAACAAACACAGCAAACTACAGAAACTGCACTGAGATCTAATTAACAACATTAAAATTTTTTCATCTGATGTAAGGCTTTAATTACAGCAAGATTCATGTCTGAGCGAAACACAGCCTCAGGTAGGAAACACTGGCAATTCATATACAGTAAATATGAGTTACTTCAGCCTTGCATTTCTGCTGGTCTGGATTGATGGCACTGATGGGTCTCTGCTATAAAAAGACAGAGCTCTTCTGAAATCAGAGTCTGATATCCAGTCAGTTCAGTCTGAGAGCCAGGGAGCGACAGGCATTAGCACACAGATAAATAAAAGAGAAGTCGAGATGTTCAAAGGCGACTCAATCCCTCCTCTCATCCAGCCATGAATAAACCAGAGCTGACTCCTCTCCTCTGCCCACACGCATGCACGCATACACGCACACACACACACACACTGCTGAGTCATACTGGGCGTAGGTGGGCAGTCTGGTCCTCACAGGTACATGCAGATCTCTTTTAGAAATGTACTGGGGAAAGTCTTACATGAAAACATGTCACTGAAGTGCTTCACGTACACAGAATGACCAAATGAGACAACATACCAAAGTTATCACTTTAAAAGAGTCAGAACTGAAATGTGGCTAATTCTGAGACTCACTTTGCTTCAGTCAGATGTCGGAGCTCAAGTTCCAAGTTATTATCAAATTTAACTGTAGAATTTGGGTAATTTATTAAAATATAAAGTAAATAAACTAGATGCTATTTGTGTTTGAGAAAATTAACTGTATTTCAATCTCTTCTAAATTTTTGAGATGTGTAGGTTGAAACTCTTTTAACACTGACTTTTTCTTAACTTTTAACTCAAACTTGTGGCCATTATTTACTTATATACTTTGCTATTATTGTAATTATGAGTCTTATGGGAGACAAGGACAGGAGGGGAGACATCAGTCACTGTCTATTTCATTACCACCTCCGAAGTCTGAAAGTCGGGGGTCTGCATTTATGCACACTGATCAGAAACGCTCCTGTTATCCACGAGTGGAAAACACTGTTCATACCGTTCATTGCGTTCGCATCACATGCACGTGTCACGCAGGTTTTGAGACTAATTACATGCCACGGGGGAGCTCCATTACTCGCTCTTTCTTCATAGCATTCAAATACTCATTTGGATGTCAATTACCATGGCTACAGCAGAAGCTTCAAAGCATCGAAGTGAAAGTGTGGTTAAACTGGCAAATGTTGAGCTATTACACAGGTTTGAACACTAAAAATACTGAAAAAACAAAAACTGCATGTGTTCTTTTAAAGGATCTGTCTGATCTTATTGTATATTATTGTCAACAAAACTCCTGAAAAAGACCAAAACAATGTTTTAGTATATGACTCTGATTTTGTTAGAAATTTGTTGGGGACTATTTTCAGCAGTGGATTAATCCACATTTGGTGCTGTAGTGAGTATGTGTGGAAGCAGGACGGTGTTTGTGGGATTGAGTCAAAAGAAACTACAGTGTGTTCGTGGTAATGAAGAGGTGTGACTCACTGATGTGTTTTTAAAAGTGTTTAGACAACAGCGGCGCTTTAGGGCACTCAGGAATAAGATGTCAGGCTTTGGACAAACAGACAAAAACAGTTAGTAGGACTAATTCATTGCTGGTTTTGGTCTTTTCACAGGATTTATTGAAAACAAAAAACAAATGAAATATCATCAGCCTCTTCTATCGTGTACGATAAAATGTGACACTGTTCAGCAGAATAAGGATAATGTCATTATTTGTCAGTTTTTTTGCCTCATTCACAGCGACATTTTAAAATGCTTTTAAAACACTTCCAAACTCAGAAGGTGTAACATGAAATATCAGCTAACTGAGCAGCCATCTGTGCAGTGTGAACCTTCACCAATGTGCCCTGGCTGTGTCTGTCGGTGTTGTGTCTGACCTTCTTGTGTGCGCTGAAGATCCTCCGGAAGGAGTCTGGGTTCTTCTCGACCGGTTTGCCCTGAGGCGGCCTTCTGGGAGCCCTGGCCAACACTCTGAGGCTGTCCTCTGAGAAGTCCAGGACGTCTGCAGACAAAACACACAGTCACCATCACGCAAAACTTCACAGTGAGTCAGGATGAACGGAAATCTTTACCACACTGGGATTAATGCTCTCATTTTTGGAACAAAAAGTAAGGACTGCTGTGTGGACACTACTGTTAGATGACTTTAAGCTGTGTTACGTCCTTCATGCCTCAGATACTTCAGATCATGGAAATGATTTGAAATAACAGTGATTCTGCCTTTGTTCAGTTCTGCTGTCTGCCAAGGTTTTCAGTTTATCTCCTGCGGCCTCGGTTCGACGGCTGGCTGCTCATGATGACCTCAGATAAGACGTGGTTTGTTATGTTGTTAGCACATCATGCTCTGTGTGTGTTTGTGGGAGGATGGGTTCACAGTGTATGCTGGTATGTGGGTAAAACCAAAGTACGGTATGTTGTTATGGTGTGGCCTCACTGTGTTTATATATCAACATCACACGAACGGCATTTAGTCTTCTTGAGATTTAGAAATGCAGCCTGGTCATACAACCCTGACTGCAAAAAAGTTGGGACGCTGCGTAAAACAGAAATAAAAATTAAATTAAATCACTTACAAACAAACAAACTGTTTGATTTACAAGTGTTCCTGAGTCCAGGTATTAATCTCCCTTATACATGTTTCAAGTGGTGAACCTCGCTCCATCCACACTGTGCAGGACTGAGCCTTTCGAAGATGCCCCTTTCATAAAAAAAAAATCTAAATCTAAAACAAAAGCTCAATTTCATTATTTCAAAAAACAAAACTTATTCTGGTCTTTTGTTACAACGCTCTTTGAAACAACTTGGCAAGGTCACTGGAATTAATAAAATGAAGTGAAATGAATGGACATTGAGGATGTAGTCATGCACTGAGAATAAAAGGGAAATGTAACTCATAAATATTTGATCAGGTATAACTGAAGTTTCTGTTGTGAACAAATAAATGATTCACTTTAAACTGTCTCTGACTGGTGGCACGAAATGTTTCCAAAACTCCAGAAAATTACGTTATAACCCTGCAGCTAATTAGCGTTTGCTAAATCGGACCTCTCCGATTTTAGAGGTAGATTTAATTTCGGTTTTGACAAACGAACATGATTACAGGCTCATTTAAAAACAAACGGGTCTGTTTTGTGACAGATTCAGCTTTAGCTTTAGTTTTATCAACCGTTAACTTAAAAAAAACTTAAAATGGCCAACAGTTATGTTGGGGCCGCAAGCTTTATCAAGCGCTAGCTTTAAAAAAGCTTTATCAGGGACCGCAAACGGGGAGTCAGGGTTGTACTCGCAGCCGTGTTACACATAAAACTGTTGGTTAAGTTGTAAAAAGATTTTCCATTGAGTGTGTGTGTGTGTGTGTGTGTGTGTGTGTGTGTGTGTGTGTTTGTTTTAACCTGCTCGTATCCTGCTTTCCTGCCTCTCAGAGTTCTTCTTGTTCTCCTTGACTGGTGGTCTTTCCCGGATCTCCAGCTTCTCAAAGGGATCCGGCGGATCGTGATCTGGGATTTCTTCCATGGTAACCACCGGGGTTCCCTTGGCGACCGCAGCCTTCTTGGCCCTCCTCCTCTCTTTAGACCTGTCATCGTCATCATCTGCGCCATCGCTGTCACTCATGTCATCAAAGCCAAAGTATTTGATCTTGTAACTGGATCCGCTGTCCGTGTTTTCTGTGCTGTTGTCCTCCTGATGGGCGTCTGCATCTTCGAAACCAAACAGGTCCAGCTTACTGTCCTTCTTTGACTTGGTCTGCCTGAACCTGAGGCGAGAACAGGCACGCATGAAGAAAAGCATGGTTTACATTCTGCAGTCAGGGAAAAGACGAATATTGTTTATGAATTTCAAAACGTAGTAAGAATCCATTTTTAGACTGCTGCACTCAGGTGGTATCCTGTTAATCTTCACACATCACGAGTGCATTCGTCAGTTTCCAACTTCAGGCGTCAGTAAAAATGTGTTCAACATTAGCTGACATGAAAGAGCAACCTGCCAAATATTCATTAATATTTTCACAAGGCTCTTCCCTGTTGAGGAAACTGAAATTTTAATTTCAACCCAGGTAATGAAAGCCAACTTAATTAAAATTTGGTTTGTTGCAGCATTTCAAAAATCCAGGAGACATCCTGTAGTAATAAGGGATAGTCTCACTTTGATGTGTGACTTTGGCAGTTTCACCCAAATAAAATTAGTGTGAATTTATTGTCCTTGGCAGAATGAGACCAAAATGAAACAACCCTTTAACCTGGAATATCATGCTGAGAAATGAAAATACGCAAAACGTGTAAAAAGCGTGAAATAAAAACCTCCAAAAATACTTCACAGAGTAATGAACTGTCCCTGAGCAGACACATATGTTTATGCAAAACCTGTTCAAGCTATTCTTTTTTTACTTTTTTTTTTCATCAACTTTTCAGGGTAGCCATTCAGCATATTTGTAGTATTTGCAGAGAAGTTCGGAAAACTAGAATGAACGACATGTGGTTAAATCTACAATGATGTTCTGGTTCCCGCACTGTTGCTTTGAGTGACTGAAAAGCTCAAATGACAGGACTGTTTTCTCAAGAGCTGTTTCTAATTTCAAAAATGGACTCGAAACCTCAACCTTGGCTATAGCTGCTGATTTTTCTTTTTGTGTGAGTTATGCTGCCCTCTGATGGATGTGTTCAGAAGTGCAGAGATACTTTTAAGTTACTCGTCAAAATCTTACAAGAAAAAAACACAACAAAATAAATTAAGTACTTCAGAAAAGGCCCAGTCGTGCTATCTTGTGTTGTTCTACCTTGTGTTTTGTTGTTGTTCCGTCTTCTTCCGCTGCCATCCCGCCTCTCCCAGCTCTGTCGTAGTGCCAGAGTTGGCACTACTGCTACCACTAGAGGGTGCTGCATCACTACTAAAGTCCTCCACTCCTCGGTCCTGGATGGTGACGTTACACATCGACATGGAAGACGGGTGCAGCACTGTGTAGTCCCTCGTCCTGCCCCGCCCTCTTCCACCACCTGTCGTCTTATTACTGCCGTCAGATGTTGCTCGGGGAAGATCTGTGCCAAAACCAGTGCCGGCGGAGCCGCTGGAGTCCGAGGCTTTGCCAGAGCCCTGTTTGTTAGGCCTCCTGTACGTCCGACAGTTAGAGTTTCTTATAAGTGATGAAGCGGAGGATGTCTGGGAGTAGTCTGATGTCTCGACAAGGAAGTCCGAGTCGCCCCCTAGGTCCTCACTCTCACTGGGGCTCTGGAGCCGTGGAGGAGAGCGGGGCTTCTCACGTTGCGTCTGCCCCACGTCAAAGCTGCCCACAGGGATGCCCACTGAAGCCCAAGAGAGCGTGGGAGCGGGGTTGCGAGGTTCCTGGCTGGGCGAGGGCGGACGGAGACCCATGATGGCATCCCAGGAGTCATAGGTGGACTCTGCCTCGGACCCTGTCTTCAGGGTGGTGGTCTGCGCCAGAGGCTTCTTATCGCTCTCTGAAGCATTCTGGTACCACGAGTAGCTGTGCTGGTTCTCCGACAACAAGGAACTCTGCTGGGACTTTCCTGTGGAAAAGAGATGCAGAGTCAGTACTGTCAAACATACATTCATAGGATAAAGTGTTTGTGTTTGTTAAATGAACTAAATATTTAATATAAGTAAATGTTACACTATTTAAGACTTAATTGTTTGGTCTATCAAATGTGAGCAAAAATTGAAAAACACTCATCATAAGTTTCCAGAGTTAAAGATCACGTCTTCAAAAGTCTTGTTTAGTCTGATCAACAGACAAAACCAAAAATGTACCCAAAGACATTCAATTCACAATTATATCACACACAGAAAAGCTGCAAATATTTGTATATGAGAAGCCCAAACCAGAGAATGTTGGGTCAACTGAGTCAGTTAATTTACTAATTGTTTCAGTACTGATATCAAGAATTAGTGATGGTCTGACACTGCATTCACTGAATCTACCTTTCTATGAATGCAACTGATCAGAACAAAAGATGAGATTTATTAATTAAGAGGGAAAAGGGCATTAGGTTAATATGCAGAATTATCAAAAGTGCAGTTTAATCTGCAGCAAAATTATTTCACTATTTTACAATGTGTTTGCTGACATTTTACCTCCAGAACAGCAAACATCTATCAACACTTTTCCAACTTAAAAAGCTTTGTAGTCTTTTCACATTTTTTAAACCAGCCGAGTTCATTCATGCTAAAGAGCGCAACCTCCAGAATACCATCTGGTACCACAATGAAACAACACTGGCTTTTGGCTTTTGGTTAACTTCACAGGCTGCTCAGCAGAGCGATGGTGTATATAATGATTGCACCATTTCAAAAAGCACCTTTACACCATGAAAACAGGTCACACACGCACACCTGGAACTGTTACCGTCAAACATGTTCCAGTTGGCGTGTTTCTTCTAGAAAACCTAAAAGGTCTGGATCCACCTGCTAGGACCATACGCACACTCTAGTTATTAGCACCCTGTGGCCATTTCTGCCTTCACAGAAAACAAATAGGTGACAGCATTGGACTCGCAAAGACAGGAAATTGCTTCATGATGCAACATCAAAGAATATCTGCATCTGTAAAAGAGCTGTGTTTTTTTTGGAAGGCTGTGCCATCTGAGTGTAAGTGCAGCAAAACCAAAAAGTAGACCATGTCGCTACTTCTGTCAACTGCTTCGTATAGGTACATGCATACAGTTGATTAGCAATTAACTGGGAAGGGAGATAAGAGACCTGTAAATACTCAACATGCGCCCTCTCTCAGTTGCACAAGTTTCATTATCTAGACTCAGGTTTTGGGTCCACTTGATCTTTTACAAAATTCCTTTTGTTGGAAATTTAGCAAGGCTGGTGAAGACAGGTTAGCCACCTCTCATATCCAGAGAGGATGGCAACAGGAAGTGGAGGTTTTCAGAACTTGCTCAAGGACACACTGGCTGTGATGGGAGTTTGTGATGATTCAGGTGTTGACAGAATGCTTCCATATAGGACTCTTGAGAATTAGTCCAATCCTAAATATACTCCAAAACAGCCACAGACAACAGGCCAGACCATTGCAAAAAAATTACACCATCCTAACACTCAAAGTATAATTGATTCCCACAACAGTAAGTTTACAGTAAAATCCGCATCACACATTGGTCGGGTTGGTCAGTAAACCCAACCCATTGATCACAGCAACACTATGTTCAAACTTTGCAAACCATTATACTCCTATATATACTCCTGGCTGCAAATGACATTGTTTTTCATAATCAGCTAGTTAGTACTTCTTTAATTTGATTAATCATTTAAATATCAAAAGTAGTGAGTCCAAAAAGCTGAGCATTTTGAGTCTTGTCCTTAGCGCTGCTACATGTCTCAAACGAAACAGAAAAGCTTATCTCTTCAGCTTAGCCTTTCACCACCTATGACCTTCCTGATACAGACCTGGAACTCTTGTTTGTGCTTTGCCTCACACTCATGCACTTCTTTTAAAATGTTGTATTTTACTTGAGGTCACGGATTCCATGTACTCAACTTTTAACTGTATTTTATTACTATTATTCAGAGGGGTTTTATTTTCCATTTTATGTTACATTCATTTGCAATCCCTGTTTTTATGTTCATTGTGTCTTTTTTATGTGAAGCACTTGGTGCATGTAATTAATTTATTACTCAGCATTATTATCCTTATTATTATTACTACTATCAAATAATCTGTTTTCCGTGATGACACAAAATGACTGGGTATAGTGTTTCAAAAAGTTGAATCTGATAAACTGAATTGCAAATTGAGTGTGCCACCGCAGTTTGGACTTAAGTTGTCACCTGCACACGACACATTTAGCCTGAACACGGCACATGAGTCATGAAGCAAAATTTAATTGTTTTACAGCTGAATTTTTCTCTGCGTTAAAAAAAATAGCACTGGTCCAAATGCAGTAAGAGACCATTTAATGATAGACTGAATGGCTTCTTACCCAAGTGTGCCGGTCTGTAGCTGTTCGAGTTGGACAGCCTGTATTCACACCCATTCGGAATAAAACACCCAAGTTTAGAAGCACTTTTAAAGCAGCAGCAGGATTTATGAGCCACTGTCCACCTGAGAAAGGACACTGAAATCGAGGAAAAGCGGCTTTCGTTGTTTTCACCCGGTGTGGCTCCCTGATGCGTGTCGGCTGGGCGTATCATTAACCGCAACTGCCAGCCTCTGTTTATTTTGTGTTCCTCTCTGTGTCTCGCAATCGGAACACTGTATCAGTAAATGGTTACAGTGTTCTAAAGTAGGAGAATGAGGTGGTTCTGACCGCTGGCGTATGAGGAGCAGGAGAACCATGGTTTGGTACATGGTACACAAAATCAGCAGATTACCTTCAAAACTTCATGTGCAATCTTAGATCCTGAAATTCTCAGATTTGCCAAAACAAAACTCAAATTGCTGTTTCCTGACACACAGTTTGTTCACAGAAAGATTACAGACTACAAGCATTTAATGTACAATGACTTAAAAATGAAAGCTGCAAAATAAGCTCAATTAACGTATTGCTTTTAATTATCTTTTTTTTTATAGATTGATTCAGTCTGACAGCAGATAGGAGCTACCAGCTTTATATACACTGTCATATTCCACACCTTCAGAATACGTGTGATTATAATGCACAGCAGAATATCTTAAATTGTTTTATTTCCTGGTATTTACAGTTAAGTGGATTGATTTCTGAATTTATTTTATGTTAACACATTGTCTCAAAATATTCTTGAATGTAAACATCAATCTGAAAGTAGCAGTATTCAGCTCTTCAATATTGACCTTCTTTATCAAGAGAGTTGTTTGGTCAAGGATTTTGTCACATTTACCGAGTCAACATCGCCAGCCTTAGTTAGCAGATAACGAGGCTGTTGATGGCAGTGTTTCAGCTGAACCTGGGTATCGTGCTGGCTTCCCTTCCCTACGGCTCAGTGTCCTAATACTGTGGAAACGTCACTCTGAGCCGAAGTGCTCACTGAGGGACAGCTTGTTGTTCGGAGACAGTTGGAGTGGCTCGCGTCTCTGGCAGGTGGCCAGCAGCGGTCACGGAAAGCTGAGGGCAAGTCAAGCTGAATGCGACGATACTAACAACGACTGGCTGTGGGGACAAAGCAATAAAACTGATTTCTCTGATGCTGTTCGGTCAAAACTAAAAATCACTCAAATCTAAAACACTTACAAACCACAAGCAGTCATCGATTGTTCTTGAGGCTAAAATGATTTCACACAAAGCTGCACAACAGGCATAATTAGTCTTTATATTTTTGCGGTGCGTTACGACGCCAGTCTGCTGCTCTGATAATGCTCAGACAAAACTGCAAAAGTTTTGTGACCTTTAGCTTGAAACGGGCTCACATGGAGACAAATGCAAAGTCCACGGGAGCATTTAGTTTCATCAAGGTCACCGAGTTCATTATTTGAAGACCAAGAAATCGTTTAGCATCTGTGAGCCATCTGATTCCAATGCAAGATTAACCATGAATGCCAGCTGAGACATCATATCTTTCCATCTAAATTTGTTTCAATCCCCTTTGAATGAAAATCAGCACTCATCACATCCTGGCCAGACGTGTCTCTATTCTGACGAATAAAAAAACTTAAATAGAGGCTAAACTTTTTAGAGCTGAGTGAAGCCATTCGGAGTTGACCTCAGCTCAGTTAACAGCTCCAATGAGATGTTTTCATATCACCATTATATCAAAAGACATTCAAAAACAAACTCAGTAATAGTTAAAACTCAGCCTTTTTCAGCCCCTCAGTAACCACCCAGTGTGACCACACCGCTTTAAACAGTAATCGATAAACTGCTGCTGTAGAACAACAGCTGTCCTTCTGTCATTCACTGCTCTTTTCTATATGAATCTAAAGTGAATATCTTTTGAGTTTTTTTTTTCTGTAACATTAGATTAGCACTGCTGAGGCACTACTTTGAAATCCAGTAACCTCTCTTGGGCATCCATCACTAATTTAACATTTTATAGATTAAACAATCAAGCAATTACATTAGCCAATAGATTATCAATCACATAATACCACTGATGCAGTAATAGTTCAGATCTACCCATAAAGGGATGGATAACCGTAAAGGGTAGATCTGGCTTAATGGTTTAAAATTCTGTGTATTACCTATGCTAGTGCTGCTGTTGAAGAACCGAGCTGTATCCTCCAGCACTTTGGGCTGGTTCCTGTCATTGGCCGGCCATGATACCCCTCTAGCAGATGTCAAAGTGTGGGATCCTCCCTGGAGGCTGGACCTGCTCCCTGTGTCCAAAGAAATGCCGGGCCTTTCCGCTTGAGGAGGCTCTGCTGAAGCCGGCTTGGCGGGTGACGACTTGCTGCCGCTGCGAGATGACACCGGCTTGGATTCCTCATCGCTGTCAAATCCAAATGGATCCTCCAGGCCATCTCCGGACGGACGGGGCCTCTTGTAAACCCCCAGGACAGAGTCATTCTTGGGACCGCCAATGCGCTTGGAACCCACCTTAGCTTTGTAGGTGGTGTCACCCCATTTGGTACTAAGGGTGCCTCTCTTGGTGGACAGAACCTCGTCGAACTTGGACGTGCCCTCTCCTCCCTTGCGGCTGTAGGTTTTACCGAATCTGGATGTCATTGTTGCATCTGGGTCATATTCTCTAAGACAAGAGGACAACAGAGCAGAATGAGCAGTATCTCATGTAAGAGTTTATAAGAACATTTTCATGGACATCATTGATGTGATTCACAACATTTATCTTTTTCACAGAATTACTCAATAACCATATATCAAGTTTTTATTTAAACTTGCAGACACAGCAGTAGCCAGTGTCAGTAATGTTCTGCCATCAGTTGATTGGAGTTAACTACTTCCACAGTCATTGATTTTTATAAATATTAGTCCAGAAGTCATCGCCCTCTAAATATTCTTGTAAGAAATAAAACAAATTACCGGTTTATCACTATCACTGTTTAAATCTAATTGCATTCACAATCATGTTAGCATGTTTGAAGAAGTGCAACTAACACAAGGTGTGAGAATTACAAGTTAACAGCTTGAGTACATCTCAGCCAGCTGGTTTGACAAAACAAGGGTAACATTAGCTTCCCAGCGAGCTAACTCTGGTAAGATGCTAGCTGAAGAATTAATGGACATAAACAATACCACATAACCCACTGTTGGATGTGTGAAAAATCAGGTCGGGTACCAGTGTAATTACGAGGCGAGATATGTGTTATGTACAAATATAACACATGTCCCGAAGTTACTATTAACGTTAGTTCGAGTTTTAGCCGTTAGCATTAGCAAAAAGCTCAACAGAGCAGACAGGAGCCGTCACTCTAGCTAACTGCTAGCTTGAAGCTAACGGCTAACAATAACTACAAACTGACATCGTGTCGTGCCACAACCAAAAATAAAACCAATCATAGGCTATGTTCTACTGGTAAATGAACACCCACCGTTATCCGTATTTCCACTTACTTGGTGAGCTAAAGGGTCGATCCGCACAAAACACACTCCAGACCAGCAAAACGGCCGTTAAACTCGCACAGGACCGGGCCTGCTTTCCTGATTCAAGCTGTCCTGCACAGTATAAACAAGGCCGAACAGACGCCCTGAGCGGCAAATTAGCCGGTTAGAAACACAATAGAGAGAACTGCAGACCCAGACTAATGAGAAAAGATACAGTTTATAACACCATCGAACGAAATCGGTTCCTATTTTCAAGCTAAATCATAGTCGATTGTTTCCTCCGGGTTGCGACGAAGGCTTCCATTGGACTCCCTCGCTGCGTCAAGTAGCCGGGGATAGAAGAACGTGCCCGGAACTTGGGTAACCGATCCTTAAAAATAAAAGTATAAAACATTTTCGTTAAGCCATGTTGGCATAGACTTTTTTGTATACAAAAGGACATTTGCAAGGTGTGAATTTAATACAGACCCCTTCATCTGTATATTATCAAATTTCACGTTGGTACAATATTTTGTTTTGGTTTTGGCAGGGTGGTTTTTGACTAGTTTGTTTTCACAATTATAACCGGAATCGCTTCTATATAGCATTGCGACCTTCACAGTAGTGGCTTCATCAATCTTATCATTACAAATGCCGCGTTCAGGAACTCCCATTAAACTCGTAAAAAGCTAAATTTCAAATGACAACTGATAAATGGGCCATGTATTTATTTATTTGCTGGGAGCATGCTAATAAAAACCTAAAATGTACTTGATCGTCTCTCTGTGAGTGCGTGTGTGTGAACTCCCACATTTATTGAAAAAACAATGTTCCACCCTTAAACTTACAATGTGCAACAGCATCATTATACAAGAGCCACGCCTTACAGACACTAATTAATGGATAAATCAAATCGCAAAAACCTGCGGCAATTCCACTGTCGGTATGATTAAATGCGTACTGAATGATACATAAACTGTGACGTCAACTAGACAAGACTGGGATGGAGCTCAAACAGCAAAAATCCCAGTATGCTATCCATACTCCAAATAATGAGCCAAGAAGAAAATTTAATATTTCCAAAATATTTTTTGAGGCTGTTTATTTATGGTGCTGCTGAATTGTGTTGCATTATACTGAGAGTTCTTTCTACTATTTTGTACTCCTTTTCATATCAATGATGGTAGAACTAGTTTTATCTTTTCTCTCTGACTAGGAGATCAGAGTTTGTTGGGGAGTTCACTCTGTATCCAACATTACTGAAGTCTACACTCCATACTGTAGGCCCCACAAACTCTTGTCTACAAGTAGAGTCTGCAGTCACCCTCAGTTCCAAGTCTTTGTTGTCTCCAACCCCAACATCCTAGCTGTGAGAACCTGAGTTAAATCCTGAGCCCAGAATCCCACTAATCAAACCTTTCTGGGCTTTGGGAAGCTGCTGTTTCTTTCCGTGTCTGACGCTGGTCAGATCTTCCAACTTGTGGACTGGCAGTGTTTGGACCCAGAATCACTGGACTGTAGGAGACTATGTCCCTCATGGTGTTCCAGATGTTGAAAGTCACACTGCCCAGGTGTTCCGCCATATCTACCTGTGCTCCTGAGCAGCTGTGGATCATCCAACAGGGGCCGCTGCTGGCTTTGACTGAGTCTCTGACAGAGCTTTTATCTCTTTGCCCAGAGTTTCAAATCTCTTTCCCATAACCTGCCCCTCATCCTCCCTCAGAGCATCCATCCTGGCCTCCTCATCCTCTTTTAAAAACTGCTGAAGCTTTGTAGAATCTTCCTTAATATGCCTCTCTGTACATTTAGACTGGAGCTTGATGTGTTCTACTGTTTGATTAAAGTTCAGCTTAACTTCATTACAAACCTTTAACTTCTCCTGTAGCGGTTTCAGGGATTTCTGGAGCTCCTCTCTGTGATCTATAGCAGCTTCTTCGATTTGTCTGAACCTGAGGTCAGAGTGTATTTTCACATCTCGGCAGTCAACACACACACTGGCTGCTGATGGTCCAGAGAAAAGAGCTTGAGTCTCTCAGAGTGCAGAATGCCACAGACCCTTATGAGGCTCTCTGATCTCTCATAAATTCCCTCACACGGGTTCTTTAATGGCGAATCACAAGGTGGATCACTCCATTGAGATACTGTCAGACTGGACACTTGCTAAATCCCTCCACAATAAAACTCCCTCAAAGTTACTTTCACTTCATTTTTCTTTGATCATTTTATTATTTTATTTGTGGAGTCAGCTGCTGGTGACAGTATTCCAGATTTCCCAGTTCTTCCAGCATTCCCTCCTGAAGCTTGTCAGTGGAAATCTCTCATTGGTCTGAAGGTGAATCTTATGGTGTTTGTGTTTATTGTCAGTAAGGAGGCTTAACAATATGCATTTCCTGGTTTGTTAGAGGTGAATCACACAATAGGTGGAGCCGTGAAGGATCAGAGCATCCCAGATTAGGGAAAGTTGTGGTTTTGGTTGAACATTAATAATGTCAATCGGTTGTGCCTCATGTCTCAAGCAATTGTTGACTTTTTTCAATATTTACTTAAGACCACAGCCTCTCCAAACCCTCAGCAAGTGCAAAGTTTAATCACGGAGTCGCTATGAGCAGATGTTGTGCAAGATCAGATATTGTGGCAAACAAACGAAATCTGTGTCACTGAACATTTTACTGATGTGTTCAGTGTCAACATTTATTTTGTGTCGTGCCAGATACATTAATAAACAACATTTCCTCATTCTGTTGATAACAAACATGATCTGGGAAACAGTTTGTGATTACAAAATATATTCGCTTTTGCAAATTAGTCACTGTTCATGTCCCTCTCTTGTCAAACTTAACATATTATGAATGGCACATGTGCCAAGCGAATGTGACTGATGCATAAAAGTGCTCTAAATGGTTCAAACCAAAACTAGGATACATTTGTATGGTATGAAAATGTTTCAACTTGAACGACTTGCAGTCACCTCTGGAGGTGAATGAGAAAAATAACTGGACCACCCGGTCAAAGTCTGCGCTCTCACACACCATCAGAGGATGTTGGTTCTGAATCTCTAAATGAGTTTGCAGCCACATCACAACAAGTATTTTCGGCCAGCTCTCTTTCCAAATGTAGAAATTGTACAGATCCTCAAATTCCTCTATTTTTCTGTGGAAAAATGTGCCTCTGTTTCCTTGTTTTTGAGGAGAGATGGGGACACCAGAGCTGGACGGCTGGTACTTTCCACTTGCCACAGGACCTGAAATGATCCCAGTGCTTGTTGACATGCACCCTGCTATGGCTGTCTGTTTCTTCAGGGCAGTCAGGTCATCTTGGAATCAAGCCTTTCTTCTTCAAACCTCAAAAACCTGTTACTGCGGAGCTCTAAGCCTGGCTGAAATCCCTGCGTGGCATGCTGTGGCCCCTGTGCCAGCATCAGCCGTCCTGCCAGCCAATGCGCTGATGTTGCTGTACCATGAGGAGTTTAATATTCTCACAATAAAGAGCCAATCTGAGTTTTTCACAAGGATGCAAAAGCTCCATGAGCAGGCGTTGGTTGTTGAGAACCTGGCAGTGCTTCGAGGTGGCACATGGAGTGTTCAGGCATCATACGGTTTTGAAGAATAGACTGGCACAGGGGCTGGCATCAGCGCTTTCTGTAAAAACAATTAGGCCTTTGACATTCAGCAGATAGCAGCTGTAGGATCAACTCTGGCAAAGACAGAGGGGATGGAAGCCAAATGACCCACCACCCCAATCAACTCACTTTCTGGGAGATGATGGCTCAGACAGGAGTGGGGGGGCGTCAGATTTTTAGCACTTCACTTTGTACATTGCACAGCACCCAATGAAGCCCCGAAAAATTCAGGTCTTTCAGGACTTCGAGGGGTCCATAGTAAGACTCTCTTGATCGATTGTTGTGGCTGAGTGAGGGACAAAATAAAAAGCAATCCAGTGAATACCACTGGCTTTTGTCACACTGGGTTTATTTGCATCCTCTCATGTAGGGAAGATGGAAGGAGTGCTCGAACAAACAGAAGAGGGGCAAAAGAGGGCACCCCTGTCTGGTGCCCCCTATGGACTTAAAGAATGGGGGCTGGAGTTTATGTGTGTGTTTGTGTGATCTAGATATAAAATAAATGTTTTTAAAACCTGAAACATTCAGGCAGAGGGACCATTGATGTTGTTGGAAGCTCTCCTCGCCTCATGTTGTCCAGTACAACACGGTTACAAAGTTTGGTACATTTTTTTTTGTAAGTCACCAACCTGTCCTGACCCTTAATATGTGACTTCATAGTGAGTATTCTTCACTGGGAACGAGACTGAGAATATAGTGAGATTTTCATCACTGAATTGGCAGTTTTAAAACACTGTGCTGTGATTTTTGTCTCTCACCACTAGGTGTCAGCACTTACTCATAATCTATCTCTGCTTTCTATCTATCACTAGCTCATCCTCTGCCTTTGTCTTCTGTTTTCCTTCTTTTTCTAGTCTCCCTCTCTTTTCATGTCTTGTGATGTCTTTACGTCTCTTCTCACCCCTTTCCTCTACCCATTCCCTCTGGTTGTTCTATTATACTCTAGGAATTGACCTTATACTTCTCTATCTTATTCTCTTCTTGATTTCTTTACTTACCTATTGTTAGTGTGAAAAACACATGCACAGAGAGGTAAATATTATATTATAAGACTTGCAGGCAGACAAAGGGAAGGTGTGTGCATTAGCTGAATTTGATACAGCAGTGCAGGCATTTGTGTTGGAGTTAAACATGGGCATTTTATCTGTGTGAGCATGTGTGTATGAACAGGTTGAATATACAGCAACTGTGTAACATGGAAAAATAATGCTGATAAATGAATAAAATAAATATGATACCTTAAGGCTTGCATAATAAACATAATATTTCTAGATTAAAACAATGTGCAAGGGGAACTATGATTTGGAGAAGGAACTGTAGTGCAAATGCCACATTTCACCCAACAAGCTGAAGATGTTTCTGCATTCACAGACTGGACAAATGGACTTTTGAGTATTCATTCAGACAATCAATGTGTTGTTCAAAAGGGGCTGATTTCAATCGAAGCTGATGCAACATATGTGACTGTAAATCAGGGATGGTGCAGGATCTCTTCCTCACTGACTCGGGTGGATGTACTCAGTATATTACAACAGTCATTCTAACCTCCAGTTTGTGCCTCATTAGCATCAAGTTTGAATCACAGGGCAAAGCATCAGTTTCTCTGAAAACTGAAAACCTGGCATTGATTGAAAAAACCCAGACTCGCTGCTGTTCTGAAGGTATATAGATGAAAAACTATTCCATCGTCTGTACTATAAATATAGAAATATAAATATTCTTAACCTGCTTCCTCTCCAGCTACCAGCTGCTTTCTTTGTGTATGTTAAACTGCAACCTGGGAAATAGATACATAAACTGAAGTGAATGAATGCGTCCCCTGTGCACATCTGAGTGAATGTGATTATTACATCAGAGTGACAGTGACTGTTGACGTCCTTGTGGAAGGAAGCATTGTTAGAGGTCTCTGTTTTTGTTTTGCAAGACTGCATTTACCATCATCCTTTGCAAAGAGAGCGAGGGGAAAAAAGGTCCAACTCAGGTCATGGATTGGTTGGAAATCTTAATAATCAAGTTTTAAGCAGTAATGTGAGGACATATATTCTGCCTTCAAAATAAAAGCAGAAACGTGTCACTGACAAAAGACAATAATGCTAATAAAATAAAATCAATTTTGTGATGTTTTGGATACTTTTACGTTTGCGCATCATTGGAATAAAACAGGTGGGGAAAGAAATCATTTGCAATTCATCTGATCATAATAGCATGGACAAAAGCTATGCAACTGGTGCAAGGTCAGAAGTATAAGCATGTGATCACAAGCCAAACATGTTTAGTACTACTGATGGGCAAACTTTTGTTGTATAGCTAATTTCTAAAAACACTTTGTGAGTCAAATATTAATAGAATATATAAAAAGAAAAAGACGTTTTGGGAAATACATTTATTTTACAGACTTCCAGTCCTGGAAGTCTGGGCATCACTGCTTAGGCTGCTACCCTGAATAAGCAGAAGAAAATGGATGGATGGACATTTATTTTCTTTCCGGTGGAGAGTTAGATGAGATGATCGATGCCACTTTCATTTTTAATCCACTCAAAGAAAAATTTTACAACAGTTGTGTCACCATTTTCTTGTCCATAACCAGGAACTTCCTGGAGTTTCCACCTGCTGCCTGGCAACAGCTCAGAGCTAACAAATAGTCCACAACAAAATCCCTTATAAAGCAGCAAATTGTGATTTTTACTCTTCAGTTTTTGGACAGATTAAACAAACTAGACAAACGTGTAAATTAATGAGCCTCAGTAGTGCTGGTAGGTACATCTTGTATGACAGATAGCTAGCCAGTGTTTTCCCCCTGCGTCCAGGCTTGTGCTATGGTGCTGCTAGCTTAATTTAATAGCTATAATGGGCGGATATGATAGTAATTTCTGTCTTCTTATCTAAATCACTGCTGTTGTAGCAGTTAAAAATGCATTTTAAATACAGATAATAAGGTATTTTACTTTGAAGTTCACGTGGAAGTAACGCCATTGTCGGCAGACGCTTTCATTTTTAAAGGTGAAACCGGAAGCGGTTTGAGTATTTTGCGTGTAACTTGACGCTGGTGCCTGACAGCTGCCACACTGGACTCGGACTGAGCCGAACTGTGTAAGTAAACCCACAATCCGCCGCTTTTAGAGCCCGTGTGCCGCCTCACGGCCACACCGTGTTGTACGCAGCCAAATATCCTCCTAAAAACAAGAAATCAGGAGTATGAAGTGTCGAACAGACAGCTAATGGAGGCGGGAGAGGAAATCGGTCGATGTTTTTAGGCCTGTGACAACAGTTTGATCTCCACGGGGAGGAATTGTGCACCGATGAGTGTTTAAATGGATTTATTTACCACAGTGAACATTATTCTTGTATACATGTGTATGCTGTATGGATTAATGATATCCTAATGAAAGCTAACGGCGTCAGTAATGGAGTTACAGCAGTGTAATTACACGCTAAAATGATTTCAATTGAATGAGATATAAAGCGATTAATATGGAGGAAAGTGTAGTGTAATGGCTTTTCATTAGCTTGTCTGTTGTAAGAGAGAAGCACCATAATATTCCTATAACATTATATTTAATGTGTGTCTGTGGCCCTCAGTAGAGACTTTCGTGCTTTAATACATTTAAAATCTCCCTGCAGAGATGTTGGCTGATAACATTTCAGGCTTTAATATTTCATATTATGCTCTTTATATGTCAGACTGTAACATGGAGGTGAAACGATGAATCAATTAGTTATTTAAAAGAAAGTTAAGATTAATTCATATATGATAATAGAAGAAAAATCTCCAGGTTACCTCGGATTCTGGGATGTTTTTTCTGCATTTCATAGACTAAACAATTAATCACTCAGTTACCAAGTTAGTTAGTTGCAGCCCTGCTGTCAGACATAGTGACTTTACACTTATCTGACTGCATGTGTCTCCTGTCGTTTTGTTTCATTTCAAATAAATGTAATACTGCTCTGAAGTCATCCATAGGGTCAGTGCAGTTTGGGATTTTAAGGATTTTAAAGAGGAAGCAAAACTCATGTGTTTTCAGTCCCCCACACCCACCTGTAAGTTTGACCGTCCCGAGAGGAGACCTGTTCCTCCCGACGCTCAGAGGTGTGTTCCACGATAGCAACAAAATCATTATTATTATTTATTTAATCCTAAATGTTTTAAGATGTGACTTTTGTCAGTTTGTAAGTAAAAAACAATTAAATTACAATGAAAATTATTTATTATTCTCCTCCAGAACTATGTGGTAGTGTAAAGAAACCCTTAGAGCATAATGCTGGGAGATAAAACTTACAGATGATTATTGAAAAGTTAAATGAATAAATAAAGCATGATTTTCTTTGTAAAAAGAAAATGTGGTAACCTTTGAGCTTGGTTGATCAGGATCAGCAGGCCTCCATGTTTGAATGTTTGATAAAACAACCATGTGTCCTGTAGTGTGTGGGAGTAAAGGGCCAGTGAGGGCCAAGCCAACGAGGGAAACAGATGCACAAGTCACAACAATGGCGTTTTAAAGCGCGGCAGTTCCATCCAGGCTGTTGGTGTCTTTGTTTTCTTCATGCGTGTGAGGCCACCGACTTGAGCAGCGCTGGACGTTTGTTTTGCTCTGCAGGTCTCTTTGCAGGTCCAGTTCCCAGCTGGAAGTTGAGTTGCTATTAGCAAAAGCTACTAAACCCAATTCAGTAGATTACTGGTTTAAAACAAGGTAGATAGAAAGAACTTTACACACAAACCCCAATCCAAATTAATTAGTAATATGAGGGTTGACATCAGCTCGACACCCCCACCCTGACTGACAGTTTCTCTATTTGTTGTCATTTGGAAATCCAGTGTTTTCTTCTTGTGTGTGTGTTATCTAGCCAGCACCTGCTCTGTTAATCCCTACGTGCTTTAACTGGCATTGCCCTTGTCCATCTCTGTCACAACACACACACACACACACACACTCACACACACACACACACATACACACACACACACTCACAGAGGCTCGTAACACTCATGACTTTTCAGGTATTTTCCTGCGTTTTTGAATTCCTCTTCTACAACAATGTGCAATTTACCTTATAACTGAAAGTTGAAGAAAAAAAAGTGATGCTGCATTCAAATCTTCATCCAAGGTTTTTAAACATGTTTGCAGGCGGTTTGGACGATCCCCTGCAGGTAGAAACATGTTTTTTTTCTGAGAGGGAGTCTTTGAAAGGCATGAATCTCAGCAGATGGGCAGTTACTACCTCAAACCTTTCAGATACAGAGTGTCTCAAAATGTCAGTATCGCAAATATGATGACACTGAATGAGAAATTTCAGTTTGAAGAAGAAAAGCGCAGCCGTTTTTATACCACTGTCCCCCAGATTCAGGTGGCCAGACAAGACAATCAAGGAAAGCATTGGCATGAAAAGCCCCCAAACAAGCAGGACGTAACGATGGCTGCAGTGAGAGCTGAGACTTCAGATGGTCACTGACTGCAAATAATGGAACCAAATGTTAAATATGATTAACTAAAAGAATAGTTCAGCATTTGGGAAAAAGAGAGAGAATATTTCTATTGGTCCGGAGCTGGAGACAGGACATGGTTAGCCTAGCTTAGCATAAAGAGTGGAAGCGGGGGGAAACAGCAAGACTGGTTTGGAAAAAAGTGGAAATATGTCTCGTTTGAGATTTTAGGGGGAAGCGTGTTGCTGAGCAGCAGTTTGTCCGTCCATGCTGCACTGTGACAACAGTCCTACAGGAGGCCGCACACACTGTGCCTCACTGTTATTTGCCATAAAATGATTCTAGCATGTAGCTCATGCCTATTTTTTTGGACAGAGTCAGGCTTCTGTTTTCCTGTCTTTATGCTAAGCTAGGCTAACTATATCCTGACTCCAGTTGTGTACTTCAAACATAAGACGAGCCCACATTAAAAAGTTCCTTGAGCATGCCCGACTAATTTCTGTCCTTTCATATTAAGGGACCTTGTATAAAAAGGTCTCCACATTAACGCATTTAGATTAAAACTGCGAGTCACAACTTTGACCTCCTGCTCGTGGGTCCATTTCAAATCTGATGTGAGTGAACAGAACAGAATGTGTCACCATTATGAACTACAACACTGCATTAAGTTAATGTTCTCACATACATACAACCTCACTGCAGCCTTTTAAAATTCTCTGCATAGCTTTTTTTTTCACCTGAGATGACACTGAATGTCAACCTGTCCCGCCTCCTGGCAGCGTTCCTGTGATGCCCCAGGGCGGGCCGAGCTGGTCGGGGTTGCGATGCCGTACGTGGACCGACAGAACCGCTTCTGTGGCTTCCTGGACATCGAGGAGAATGAGAGCAGCGGCAGGTTCCTGCGGCGATACTTCATCCTGGACATTCAGCAGGGCAACCTGCTGTGGTACATGGACAACCCACAGGTGTGTGTGTGTGTGTGTGTGAGACAGAGAGAGAGTGAATGAATGTGCAGATGGGTGTGTGTAGACACGCGATTGCGTCTACACACCTATAGAAATTCTTCTTTGATTTGTCAGCACTGAAAACATTTGAACCAATCTGAATTCATTTATTTGTACTTTTAATAAATAAAATTAACGTGGCGCTTTATTTTGAAGTTTACATGCCCTCCAGGCAGATATTATTAACAGTACATTTCAGTTCACTATGAACATGATGAAAATTTACTTGCAGGGACTTGAAACTTGCTTCAGGGAGATAATCCATCACATTTAGTTGCCTTTATTTTACCAGCTCAGACAGCCTGTCTGGTATTGTTATTACTTTGTGATTCTGTGTGTATGTGTGTCCGTGTGTGTGTGTGTGTTGTCATGGCAAAATGTGGTCCTGGAGACACCTTCTGTAGCGGGAACGACTGCAGAAGTATTGTTGAGTTCTTTGCCAGGTGTTTCTGTGTCTGTGGACAGATTGTCAACGTGACGGCTTCACAGTTGTGCAAGATGCATTCAGGAAAGTTCACAGATGTCGAGTTGAGATAAAAATGAGAGCCAAGTTCAAGGATGGGTGTGGGCTGACCCATGAGTACTGAGTAATCATACAATAATGTAGTAATAGCTACTCGGTACTCATGGGTCAGAGCGTCAGCATGCTGATGGGCGATGCAGCTGGTGTGATCCCCTCACACACAGTGGTCTGTAGTCTTTCGTTAAAGTGAAGCAGTTATTGGTGCTGCAGGTAGGACAGGTGACAGTTTTCAACAGTCTCCTTGGTAGTGCCTTCAGGGACACACTTGACATCTGACAACTGCAAAGCATTTCATTTATGAGCTATGATATCAGAAAATTGAATGTGTTAGTTTTCATTGTGATGAAAGAGCTCGTCACATGTGCAACAGCTAATCTTATTGATGAGTTTCTAACTTCTGTCTGTCCTCATCTCTGCAAACCAACCAAAGTAAACTTGATTTAAAGTGTCGGCACACTTCACAGTGAGAACATATGTGACCAGAAGAAGGTGAGGCGTAAAGAATACGAGCTGTAACTAGGCCCAGCAAAGGTCGGAAAGCCTTAGACAGTTTAGAGGAAAGAGGAAGTTGTGGGTTTATGGGACAAATTTTATGTGTTTGGAGTGACAAGTTGGACAGCCCTGATCAAACACACCTGAGTGGTTTGACAGATGCTCAGGAACAGGAACCAGAACAGAAACTGTAGAAAGGTTAGTAGTAGTAGTATCTATATTTGCCACAATCGGGGAATTCCTCAGAGCGCGCAGAGCTGATATTTGCTGCTGATATTAAATTCTTCAATCAAAGCAGAACCGTAACACTGCATTCAGGTGATGATATGAACATATTGCAACATGCTAACAGCATATAAACTCTCTGTTTACTATTTGTGTATTATTTCCATAGACATTTCGAGGGAATAGGGGCCAAACCCAATGTTTTCTAATACCTTTATTACTGCTATTACTTCTACTTGTAGTGCTACTACTGTTACTACAAATATCTACAATGTTAAAATTAATGCATATATTTGTGTGTTTTTTTGTCCAGAATCTGCCTAAAGGTGCAGAGAAGGTGGGATCTCTCAAACTCACCTATATCTCCAAGGTTAGTCATCTCTCTCTCTCCAGTGAACATGGAGTCAGTGTGTCCGAAACGTTGGCCCATGATCGAACACCTGAACATGCTAAAATGCTAAACTAAGATGGTGATCATGTGAGAACAGAATTTTTCTAATAATTAACAATTAGCGGGTTCAAGCATAAGGAAGCTGCTCAAAAATTAAAGTCAAACTAAACTTTCAGGCTCCACAAAGGTGAGCAAAGTCACTTCGGCTGGTTCAGTCCTGTCTGAACAAGGAGCGAGACCAGTCACACACATGTTTCATCATCACAAAGCCTGCAGCGTTTCAATCATTACTCACTCACAGTTCCACCATTTGTCCCCGGTCATCGGTTTTGAATGAATCTCAGTGGGAATGTTTAGGAGGTAGCAAGGGATGAACCCAGTTATGGCCATTTTCCTGCTAAGCCCCGCCCCTCACAAAGTGTATTGGTTGATCTTGCTGTATAATAAAAACAGAAAATCCATCATGGTGGACTTTTACAGTTGAAGGGGCTTTTTTTCGTAGAGCACATTAAGCTGGCTTGTTTGCTTATTTTCGAGTCAATCAGGCTTATGGTATGAGGGACAAGGCCTTACAGCGCCACCATCTGGCCGATCGGGCTCATTCCAGCTCACGACAATGAGAGCCTTAGTGGCAGAAAAGATACATAAATAATAAAAAGAAACGGGCACGAACACGGCGGGGTTCAATCCCTTCGTTGCTAGAACCTGAATGAATGTGCCCCCCTCTGGGACGTTAAAGCTTTCCTCTCTCTCATTCAGGTCAGCGATGCCACCAAACTCAGACCAAAGGCAGAGTTCTGCTTTGGTAAGTTTCTTCCCTCTCTCCCTCCTTCCTTACATCCCCCCTTGGCTCCCTCCGTCTTTACCTACACTATAACTATATACTATATATATACTGCAGCTCTGGCCACATACTTTTGGATAGGCCTCTTAGTTCCTACAATATGCAGTGATGTCTGAGACAATAGAGAGCTCCCAGCTTTGTGGCAACAGTTTATGTTTGTCCCTTTCCTGTTACAACATGACAATGTCCCGGACAAAGCCGGGTCCATAAAAATGGTTTTCCCACTCTGGTGTGGAAGAGCTGGACTGGCCTGCACAGAGCCCTGACCTCGACCCCATCCAGCCAGCACCCAGCCAGACATGATCATCAGCATCAGTGTTGGAGCTCACTGATGCTGCATCCAGACATCTGGTGGAAAGCCTGAAAACGGAGGAGTGGGGGCTGTTATAGCAGCAGATTAATGGACGGCAGATAATAGACACATGGGCACAATCACCTGGCGTCCACATACCTTTGGCCACGAAATGGACTGCTTTTCTTTCCAGCCTTCTTTTACTCCCTTCCTCTCCCCTTCATTCCCACTCCTTCCTCATTTCCTTCCTTCCTCCTTTCTCCCCTTTTGCCCTTCCGTGTGCTTTTTTCCCTCTCTGCCTCCCTCTTTTCCTCTCCTGTTAGGTTTATTTCCTCTCTTTTGTCCCTCGCTGCTTGTTGTTGTTCCTCTGGTGGCCAACAGTAGCTTTTTGTCGCTCAATAGGAGGAAACTGTACAATATCCCTGACCTGACCTCTGTATGTGTGTGCGTGTGTGTGTGTGTGTGTGTATTTGCATCTGGATGGGATGTTAACATACAAGCACACACACACTCACATCCTCTGCCTCTGAGAAACCAGAAACAAAGTGATATTTTTAGATCATGATTTGCATGAAGCGCAGAGTAGTTTTCTTCTTCCTCCCATGTTTCAAACCAAGCAGAAGGTCACAACCAACACGCTTCCTTCCCTTTCCCCGTCTTTCTCTCCCTGTAGTGATAAATGCAGGAATGAGGAAGTTTTACCTGCAGGCCAACGACCAGCAGGATTTGGTGGAATGGATCAGTGTTCTCAACAACGCCACCAAAATTACTGTGAGTCAAACACACACGTGCTCTGACGGATCAATAGGTGACCCTGTTTCTGTCGTAAGCCGCTCTGTCTTCTGCCTCAGGCTGCAGCCGATGGAAAACTACCCATCAGGCCAGAGAGATAAAGTTCAGTTCAAGCTTAACAGAGTGTGAGTGGAGAGAGGACAGGAAAGCCGGGTTTTTATATCCACCTGCAGCTGTGGTGGTCTATGGTCAGGGGATTTTTTTATTGTTTATTGTTTAGTATATTTTTATTGCCTTAGTATTTTTTCATTCTGGTATATTTTTCATTGCATTTAAGAATATTGTTATTATGGTTTATTTTATTGTAGTTATCTTAATTTTATTCTTTCTAATCTTTCTCATTATCTTGTTTCTAACATGGGGGTTGCAATGCAAATTTCATTGACATGTAATGCTCAATGACAATAAAGAATCTTGAATCTTGAATCTTGATTCTCTCGCCCTTTAAGTTATTCATGATTTCATGGTATAAATAACGTGAATTTGACCTGTGTTGTTCGTCAATAGAGAAACACAGGTGACATGTGGGTAGTTTATTTCCTTTTCTTTTTTCAAAAGGGTGCAGTAATTTCCTAAAACAGCTGGCCCCTGTTGTTTTTAGGAGGAAATAGTGCATTTGTTGGGGACTATTTTCAGCTGTGGATTAATACACACTTGGGGCTGTAGTGAGTATTTTGGGCGGCAGGATGGTGTAATGAGGGAACATGTAAGCCAGTGCAACAGGGTGTTTTTAGGATGAGGCTGGGATAGTTTTTATTATTGTTATTATCAACAGATTCCACAAAAAGACCAAAACCAACAAGGAACTGGTTTTACTAACAAGTGACATATCCTCTTTAAAGCTTCATTGTTGTCCAAAAAACTATTAAAAGCACAGAAGCAGAAATTAAGCTGATATGGGTGCTGTTTGTAGATGAAAAACAAGATTAAAAGATCCTTGAAGAGCTACAAAGATAAGCTAGTTTAAACCTTGAATTCTTAAAAACCTGTGTGTGTCAACAGTGAGCTCGACAGACAGGACTGTAGTTGATCTGTTGTTGTGTTTTCAGGTGCCAAAGCCGGGCGAGGGCCACACCGCCCACGCAGAGACTCCACAGGAAGCACACGGAGCCATGAAGCAGGTCTCCTACAAGACTGAGATCATAGGTGGAGTCCCTATCATCACTGCTACACAGGTAACACACACACACGCTGTCATGCACGTTGGGTTAGCAGCCGTTTGGCAGGTCAGGTCCTGTCTGCAATGGTATGCAGCCACAAACACTTGATCCAACACGCATCAACGCAGACGAGTGACGGCTGGTTTGAAAAGTGTTCAGCAGGAGAACATCTAGACTCAACTGCTGGAAAAGCTACGGAGCCCAGTAAATGAAACACTGAAAGTCTGTTTCCAGGTCTCGGCGAGTCCTGCTGCATGTGTAGAAAAAAGCGGTATAAAGATGCTCCAGAGGGAGCTGAGTGGCCTCAAGTCATGTCACTTGTCACCTGAATGAAGTGGGGGGGGGGTGTGGAGTTAGAAAGAAGTGAGTTTACCAGACCTCACTTCCCTCTCCTAGTCTCTGCTTGAGGATAGCAGCTACTAGCTACTAGCATAGCACACCCACCAGGTATTGTTAAGGAAGAAGAATGCATGGAATGAAAAAGACGACGGCTGTTTCTGCTTTGACTGTTTGACAAAAGAAATAATCTGAAGACATGCTGATGAACGGAGGGGAAATGAGTCATTTTGAGAGTAATTCAGTAAGTTTAGGATACAATTTTTTTTTGTCCTAAAACCAAATTACAACAACTGAATTTAAATGACGTGTTGTCATGACTTTAAAGTGGCTGTAATTAATATTTTTACATTAATAATGGATCACATGACTATTCTCGTCTCTCGTAGTCTCTTGCAGCTCCCCTCAGCTCTGTGGGGCATTTTAGCGTCTTTCAGCTCAGTGTTTTGCACAGTTAAAAGGCCACCAGACAGTAGACAGACAAAGCTAGCGGCTAGCATTTAGCATCTGAAGAGTCAAATATTTAAGTTGGTGGAAACCAAATTGAGCTTAAAGGAGAGTGACTATTGGACTGATGGACATTTGCTGAATGTGTAAATAAGCAATGATCTAACACATTTGCTGCATCAAAAATATCATGAGACAGTGCTCCCTATACGTTCTATGTGTGTGTGTGTGTGTGTGTGTGTGTGTGTGTGTGCTTTAGGAGCAGGGGGAGGGGCAGAACGGGGCGGAGCGTGGAGGTCTGAAGCGGGGTCAGAATCAACTGCCCTACTTCCTGTCCAGAGGAGCGCAGGACCAGGCCATCATCAAGGCTGGATACTGTGTGAAACAGGGAGCTGTGGTGAGAGTACACACACACACACACACACACACACACACACACACACACACACACACACACTTTGTGGGATGTAATTGACGTTGCAGCCTCTGGGACACACTGCCTGGAAGTGTTTTCTCATTCACTAACTCCATCATTTAGTCTTTAAAATGCCAAAAAAATATTGCCAGATGTCCTTCACAAGTGACCAGAGTCCATGTTGTGATGGTTCACTGGCAGCCACGTTAAATCAGCTCTGTGAACAGCTGAAGTGTTTTTGTCAAATGCATGATAGCTCTGCTCCTCTTCCTCAGATGAAGAACTGGAAGAGGAGGTACTTCATGCTGGATGAAAACGCTGTCAGCTACTACAAATCAGAAATGGTGAGAAAATGTCTTTTGGTTATTTGAGTGACTAGTACTGTGTGTGAACTGTGTGTGTGTGTGTGTGTGTGTGTGTGCGTGCGTGTGTGTGTGTGTGTGTGCATGCGTGCGTGCGCAGCGAGGTTTGTTTTGCCCTCAGTTAGTTGTTGTTTCTACACGCAGTGGCATGTGTTCTGAATACCTCCTCATATGATCCACGTGTGCACAGATTAACGCGTCCTAACCACATAAATGAACACACCCTCTGTGTGTGTGTGTGTGTGTGTGTGTGTGTGTGTGTGTGTGTGTGTGTGTGTGTGTGAGTGTGTGTGTGTGTGTGTGTGTGTGCGTGTGTGCGCGCACGAACTGGCTGTTTGTTCATGCCTTCATATTTTTCATTGTAGGTATTAAACATTCCTGCATGTAAAGTGACGTAATGAGTGCAGCCGTTGAGAAAAGCATCAACTGTTAATGAAAAGCACTGCAGGTCATTGTCTGAGACCAAACTATATGTGTGCATTTATGAGGAGACACGTAGAGAGAGAAAGAGACAGAAGACGTATGAGCTGAGGTTTCTCCCACTTTTCTGTTAAATAATTTAACAGTACTCGTGTTTCCTCTGTCAGGTTTGGTGGATGGCTCTTAATAACACGATACCCGAGAGTGAAAACATGACAGCGTATCTGTTGAATCCATCCAAAACTGACCCAGAATCTGCTAGTGTACTGATTTAAACTGCTGAATGTTTCATCAGGTTTCCACAACGTGTAATCTTCAGCTGCTGCTCACAGAATATTGAGCTCTGTGATTGGATGTTCTTGTCTTTTCTCCTTTCATTATGCATCCACAGTCTTACATCTTTTATCAAAAAAACACATTTCCATCATAGTTGTCCATCTTTTTTGCTGATGACTCAACCAGAAAATGCAGAAAATGAGTGAGGATACAACTTGTGGAACATTTGGTGTCTGAAATAACATTTCTCTGTCATTCAAAAATGTCCTCTAGCTGAGTTAATTTAAACACAAGATACTTGTGCTCAAAAAGAGGATTCATTCTCAGTGAAGAACCTTGGAGCTCTAATCTGCCTCTATACCTGCCAAAGAGCAGTGATTCCTAACACGTCTCTGGGGGTCATCAGGTGGAAACCTCCCTTCAACAGTGTTTCGCCTACTTAGTCCCACGTCACCTCCAGGAGGGTAGGCGGTGAACTCCAGCGTCCCAGAGTCACCCCCCCTAGTGCCAGTTCACACTGCTCCTACACAATCCAAACAGCACCGCCACGTTCAACTGACCCAGAGATGCTCCAGGTAGTGGCCAGTACCGATGCTACCATTTAACTATTGCTAATGCTAATGCTAACCGCTAAGAAGAACAGAAGAAGACAATACAGTTCCGATGCTACCATTTAGCTAATGTTAAGTGCTAACCGCTACCTGCTAGGAGGAACAGAAGAAGACAATAAAGCTAGATTCACCTATACTGTTAATGTTAACTGCTAACTAACTGCTAAGATAGTATCATACTACCACCGCTTTAGCTATTGTTAGCTGCTACAATGCTACCACAGGCCTAGATGCCACATGTAACTGCCGATTGCCACACTACCATCATCTACCCCTGCCTCTCACCAACTGCACCAATAAAAGCGGGGTGGGAATACAAACCCTGGTTCGGGTAGTGGGTAGAAAATAAAGAGGTAGAGTCAAAATGAAAATGTCCTGAAGTGTGAGGACAGCGAGCTAGTCGACGACCACTTCTTTCCACAGCTGCCGGCTGAAACTATGAATGACGCATTCGTGTCAGAAAAACATGCTGTATGTTGCCCCTGTGTATTACAAAACACCCCGATATCGCTTGAAAATGTCAAGGCACAACCCAGTTTCAGCTAAAAGCCTCTTCACCGCTGCAGAAGACAAACGGAGCTTTACTGTAAAAATCACACGTCACTAACACAACGTCTGAAATGAGAAGGAGCATTAAATGCAGCGTACCACACATATAAAAGTTCTTTAAATAGCCTGTAATTGTCAACTGTGATGAGTCAGTGACCAGCAGAGGAATGGCAGCGTTGAGCCACTCACCAAAGCCGTGGGCTGGATTAATAACAAGCACACAGTTAGTGCCTCTTTTACCGCTGCTGGTTGGGGTTGGACGATATGACGACATGTACTGTGAGAAAATAGAAATTTGCCAACAGTTGGGTATTTTTCTATACCCGTTAAGCACAGTATCTCTTTAATCTATCTGTTTGTATTGGTAATTGTGGGGAATGTTGCAAATCAATGTGCCTACAGGGGCTTTAGTAAAGTTCAGGAGCTGTAATCCAGCGTGTGCTTACTCTCTGCATTTTTCTATAATGAGTCTGCTATTCTAGACCTGGCCTTAAAACTGGGTGTGAGCACAGGTGACCTTGGTTCCCCTCTGCAGACTCATGCAGTCAAAGTGTTTTGCAGAACATTTCCTCTTCCTGTCGAGATGAAAAGTCAGATCGTGAAACACAGAACACAAATAACTCACAGATTTTAAATGTTCTGTTGTGTCCTCTCTTCTTCCTCGCAGGAGAGGGAGGCACTGAAAGTCATCCAGCTGAAGGAGATCCACAAAGTGCAGGAGTGCAAACAGAGGTCAGTGAGCTCTCTTGCTGGCAGGTGAATACCTGCTGCTGTCCAGGTGTTCGGATCGATTCAGCCGTGACGTCGCAGGTGATTAAAGACGCTGCTGCTTTGGTGTCTGTTCTGTTTCCTGCAGTGAGCTGATGATGAGGGACAACCTGTTCGAAATGGTCACCAGCTCCAGAACCTTCTACATACAGGTAACACGCATGAAGAGGACTGAGGGTTGTGTCTAATAGTCTGGGCAAAGGCAACAAAAATCCAACGTCCAGATGGAGACGCTGGTGTGGACACATCAGCCACGTCCCACAGCATAAACCAGGAGCTTCACACAGACATGAGCAGCAGTCCAGGATGATGCTGGAACATAGAGCAGTGTGGTTTCCTGACGAGTTGACGCGTATTAATCTGTGATGACTCTACTTTTAACTAATTTATTTTCATTTTTGCCTCTTTAAAATGTGTTTTTAGCCATGATAGTGAATGTCCTGATCTCTTTGGTGCCCTCACTTCTCCTTCAGCGCCACCGGCAGGTTGACATTTGCGGTTTTGAGTGATACGTCTCGACAACTTTTGGATGGATTGCTGTGTAATTTGGTGCAGACATTAATGTCGCCTCAGGGTGAATCGTTTTCACTTCGGAGATTAAGTTTTCCATCTGGTGCCACCATCAGTCAACAGCTCAAATACCAATGACATTCCCATCAGCCTCAGCTGTACATTGTGCTTAGTGCTAGTTAGCAAATGTTAGCATGCTAATACACTAAGATGGTGAACATGGTAAACATCACCTGTGAGCATGTTAGCATGCTAATGTGACTCTCACTGTTCCTTCCTTACAAGCACTGTATTATGAGCAGTGCAGCAGTTATATTACTTTATATATTTACAAATGAGCTCCTTCACATCCCAGTTCAGATGCACCTTTGACAAACAATAAAAGAAAAAATGTTGCATGAATGTTGTCTCTCTCTCTCTGTCTGTCTCTCTCCCTCTGTCAGGCTGACAGTCCAGAGGACATGCACAGCTGGATTAAGGCCATCTCAGGGGCGATCGTGGCTCAGCGTGGCCCCGGACGCTCAGCTAACACTGTAGGTGTCCTGTCAGACTCATGTTGTACTCATGATGTTTCAGAGCAATGCTTCAGTACATTTGGTATAACAAACTCTTTCTCTCTTTTTTTTGCTAAACTAAATACAGAACAAATTAAATTTGTGTCTAGTTAGAACATAATTTGTTCATGTTTAATGATTTTATTTAATAGCTTGATTTTTATCCGTTGCAATTTAACAACACAACAAAAACATAATAAAAGAGCAAATAGCAGCACATACACATAGTTCCTATAGCAACCTTTCAGATAATAAGATAAATTTATTATAAAGAGTGTGTTTAACTTTATGATTCCTCCAACTGATGAGCAAAGTCACTTCAGACTGTTGTTTTGGTGCCGTCGCTGGATGTCAAGAAGGAGCTCCCATGTTGTTCATGTCCAATCAGGTGAAGCAGCTCCATCTTGTGGCAGTAAGAGTTACTGCAGCAGACAAACAGTTTCCGGAGGTTTAAAACCTGAAATATTTTGATTAGATTATTCTCATTTATTCAAAGAAAAATAATCTTTCACTCAGTTGCTCAACTTAAATCTCACCTTGTCTGTATCCCATATTTATAGTTATGGTTAGTTCATAATATGCCCGTCTATATAATGTCAATATAATGTAGTGTGAGCTTACATATTGCACAGATTCAGTCCATGTTTCATCATTTATTTTCCTTTTTGTAGGGGTTCCACAACCTGATGATGATGATGATGATGGTTAATATGTGTTTTCACACACACTCGCTCACACAGCTGCTGATATTTCTCCCTGTATTTCTCTTACTGTCCCTCAGTCTCTTCTCTCAGTTTGAAGAGTTTCCTTCTAAAACCACACAATGAACCTCCAGAGGAAAGAAGTAACAAATAATAAACCTCTGTAAAATAAAACAGTTGTCATTCATGAGTAACCGGTTTGCATTACTCCAATGTTCTGTCTGCTATCATGAAAAAAAATATATAATCAGTATCACAAGTTAATGCAAAACTTGAGTTAATGCAGACTAGTTGCAGAGGAATGTTAACTGGTGACAGAGGCTGATCTGATTGGACGGTATGACTCTGTCCAGAGCAGCAAGGCCTCTGTGGATGGATGTGTGGTGTTTTGGAAAGGAGCTCTTCACATCACTGTAACTGAGCTGTGCTGTAAATTGTTGTTTTCAGATACGTCAGGCCAGGAGGCTGTCCAGCCCTTGTATACAGAGGTATACACCATTCTGCAGTGGTGAATGCAGCACGTATGTGACCCCACGCCCTCCCCCCAAACCCTGCATTCACCCCGGCCTCCACTTACTGAGCAGTAACCATGCACACTGCAGGGGTCCTCTGGTTCTGTGTGTAACTCCGACCTTTGTGTTTTTATCTGGAAGCACAAACACCAGAGTGAACCCTGTAGTGTTCATCCATCCCAAAGCTAATGCTAGCTGTATGGTTTGAATAGTCTGGCCTCCTGCTGCTAAACAGTGGAACAACCCTTTAAAATCATAGCTGGAGTGTGTAGGGACAGTAGATAGTTTGTAGATTTGGCTGAACTGTATTTGAGATTAATTTCAAATACAGGCAGAGTTTGCTTGAGAGTTTCTCTTCAAGCTGAGCAAAATCTGAATGTTTAGGACTCTGTACTTTCCTTTCCACTGGCATTAACAAGCATCTTTTTATCCCAGAATTCAAAATAAAACCTCTTTTCTCTGTACTTCAAGAGAATGCTGATTGTCATAAGCATCACCTTGGGTTCTTCCTTTAAAGCTGATAGTAAACTTTGTCTCTAGCCTCCATCACTCACTGATGAAACAGATCTATCTGACCTACTGACAGCTGCAGGTCAGTGTCTCTGCACCTTGTGGTAGAATTTATGGGTAGTGTGCAGGACTTGAACTGCCATCCACACCAATTTGATGTTTTGCAGATCTTAACAGTTGCAAAAACAAGCGTTATGGTTAGTATAGCGTGTATAAGGACATGTCGGACGCAGTTTAATGCAGGTGGAAAGTGAGTCCTAAATTCGCTCAGGAGCTATAAAACAAACATCTAAAAGTATATGAGTGCTGCATGAAACAGACCTGGTAACTGACCTCTGACCTCTTGACCGAGGCTTGTATGCAGACGTGTTGGCTCAGCACTGATGATCATTTCATTCCTGAACCATGTTTGTTTGCAGCATCCTCATCCTCCGTCATAACTCGTCCCACCCAGGCATCATCGTCCTCTTTGGTTAACACACTGGTCCATTGACATCCCAGCTTCTCATCATTTTTTTTTTCATTTTTTTTCATTGATATTTTTTGACATGTGGGCTGTAAAGTTAGAGGTCATCCATTCGTCCACACATCAGGTCAAACTACACTTTCCCTTTATTCTCATAACATGACCATCTTATCTTATATTATCTCTGAACTTTTTACGTCTGTCTTCACTCTTTTTTTCTGTGTCTGAGCTGTTTCCTTCATTTGTGTGTCATTACTCACGTCTTAATGACATTTACAGCGTTCCCGGTTCCCAGCAGGACTTCGTAAAACCAGCTTTTTCTTTTTTTTCCCGCTAACCCTCTGTCGTGTTGTCTTTGTCTTTCTGCGTGTTCGTGTGTGTGCGCGTGTCTGCTTTTCAGAGAGTGAGGTGTGACAGTGACGTACTAACCTTCCCCAAATGAGCCCTGCTGCCTACTTCCTGCCCCTCCCACCGCTGCTCATCGTCCAATCACCAAGCCCCACTGCCTCTCCGCTTCCTTAGCAACTGCTGTTCGATCCTGCCCCGCTCCTTGGCAACTGCAGCATCACTCGTTCGTACGTGTTGCTTGTAACTGCATGAACCCCGGTGTTACGGTCACAATTCACAGCATTTTCTTCGGATGGATATTGTGTGACCCCCATACCTCAGCAACTAAGCTGGCAGGTAAAATGTAAACAAAGCTGGATTAATGAGCGAGGAAGTTTCAGAAAGGAGTTCAATATAATAGATTGTATTTGCGATCTCTATTTGATTTTGGTTCTGGATGTAAAAGACTGGTTCATATTCTGTATAGATGGACTTGAATGAAGTATTTCAAGTCTTGGATGGAAGTGAATGGTTGAATCATCAGAACGAGTCACAGAGCTAGTTGAAGTTGTTCAGACCACTTGAATTAACTTACAGTTGTCCGTGGATGTATTTCCTGTAATCACAGCTGATGCTACACTCGCACCGACTTTATGTGTCCTCGCTTTAGCTAGTGGTGCTACACAGATGCTACAGATGCTAGAGCTGCAAATAATTTCTTCTCTAACTAATGGGTAGCCTTTCGGTAACGCCCTTTGGCAGCCATATGGGAGCTCCTCAGTATCTGTCAAACCCAGATTTTGTCAGCATTAATCCATCAACGTATTCTGTGTTAAGATAATCGTCTGAAATCTCTTTGGTCAAACTCTTTGGAAACTTCCTCTTGTGGTTCCGTGTTGAAGCCAAACTGAGCAGCTCCTGCTGAACATATTGCAAATACTTCTGTCATGTTGTTCCTGGCTGCTATTGCTGAGCTTCATTTTAACCCATAAAACCTGATGTGCATGCTGTTTTTTTGAATGTCAATCAAACCACGTGCCAGAAAAGTGCAAATGTTTCCTTGATCACCAGCAAACATAAAACATTATGTGAACGTCATCAAAAGCTAATTGTTTCTTTAATGATGCTGTTAATTCAGGGTTGGATGCTAATAATGACTCGCTTTGTTTGATACTGTTTGTTACTGTCTGCAGATCTGAAATCTTCCCATCTATTGATCTGCAAGCTTTAAGCTAAATGCGTTTACTGGTGGACAAGTTGAAGCAAAGTTCCACATGTTGGTCTGTTTTTGTTTGAGCAAAGAGAAAACATCTGACAAACTTTTTATTTTCTCCTCTCTTCTCCTCACACTGCACTCTTCATCCATCCATCATCCATCCACTGAGTCATCCCCGTGCTCCATCCGTGCACCCATTCATCCGTCCGTCCGTCCATCCGTCATTCACAGTCTTTCTCTTCTGCCTCTCACGTCCTCTCCCCCTTCTTTCTCTCCCCAGGAGCGCATTGACCACTCATCTCCCTCCCCAACATCCTCCTCCACCTTCTACTACTCCCTTGACGAGGAACTACAACACCCACAATCCTCCTCCGGCACCGCCTCAGCGGGCCCTCAGCCTCACGCTGGACACACACCACCAGGACAACTTCCTGGGCTTGCTTCCGTGGAGACTGAGTGGCGTCCAGTCCGTGATGATGCCCCTCCCTTCGGCGCGCTCCCGCCTGTCGCTGCAGGAGACGGTGCAGCCTTCGAAGTAACGGAGGAGAAGGAGTCACCGTGGAAACGGCGCAGCGAATTGGGATTAGTTGGCAGCGGTGGCGGGGAGGAGCTGAACAGTCACACCACTGAAAATTCTGACCTGCAGATGACCCTGATTTGACGATGACGAGCGTGATGATGATGATTGACAGTCTCTGAAGAACACACACACACACACACTTACACACCTCTACACGAGCTCCATGTGCTGAGACCACTCCTACCTGACTGGTCAGATGATCCTTCTACAAAACTTCCTGGGACCATTTATTGTGCACATGTGGAATCAGACCTTCTCCCTCTGCCGTTTTTCCTTTACTTTTGTCTTCCTGGTTATTATTTTGCAAAGTGTTGCTGCCGGCAAACAGACGCCATGCATTGTCATGCAAGGAAAATTAATCTTGGATATTGTACAGTGACGTTTTGACATGTTTCAGTAGCACAAGAACCTTGAACCCTGCTCATTGCACCGTCATGGACAGGTTTCATGATTCATGTAAGAAACAGGCAAACCAAATTTTGCTGTCGATGTTTTTCTACGGCAGCAGCTCAGATGTTACAGGCGGTCAAAACCTGGAGGCGTCAGCTGTCTGTTTGACTCTGCTGAGAGACTGATTAATCCAGCCTCTCAGATTTTTGAAGACAATCCTGCTGAATATTAGAAACTCTTTAATCCTGAATTACCACTGGGGAGCTTTTACTGTCTCCTCTATCTCATCTCCACTTGAAAAGGTTATCCTGTCAACACGTGTTAGCGCTTTAGAGCTCCGAAGTCCAGATTCACTGCAGTTGTATTTCCAGGGATGTCTGCACACTGTTTTCATCCTCTTCACAAAGAAATTTCCTGCCGTCTGTCGGATGAAGACTTTGAATCTCTAAAATGTCAGAATTCCAAAAATGAGAAGGAACAAACTTGTCCGTGACATCATGCTCTTTTTGAACTTATTGAATTTACATAAGCCAGGAGACCATCTGACTTTCCAGAGCCACAGTAAAGGCCTGGTCACACAAGCATTTATTATAACATTTAAATACCAAAAAAAAGGTTCATTTCCATGTAATCAGTGGTTTCACTTGTGGAGGTGAAGTGAATCTGGATGGAGCTTCTGCATAGAGTTAAACTGTGAACTTTGACACACGGTTGGCAGATGTGACCTTTGAGAGAAAAGAGAGCTTGGGAGTCCAAAATGGAAAAATCATATTTGCTGTGTTGCACCGTCCGATTTTCTAGAACCCATCTCTGCTGGAGTGCAAACATGGTTCGAGTGGATGGTACAAACGTCTGTTAACATATTGTGCTGCCAGTAAATGTGCCAGCTAGCTTGCTAACTGTAGCTTCCTGGTAGCAAGCCAGCTAGCAAGCTATTTTGGCTGCCTGGCATCAGCATGTTACTGGTTGGCTTGTCAACAAGCCCCACAAGTACTTAATATGTCACCAAGCTTCCAGCACCTACTCTGCAAGGACATGCACAGAATTTCTTGGTTCACTTTCAGATTTAGCTGTGCATCAAGATGCATTTAGTTTGTAAGATTAACTAATAACATCATCAACATACTGTATCTCCAGCAGTAATCTGGAGCCATTCACTGTTTGAGGAAATGTCCCAGGTATAAAGACGTTTATCTCCCAAAGAGACAAAGAGAGGAGAGCTTTCAGCTGCAGTGCAGTCATTGCCTGCCTCATCTGTGGTTCCAGTAACTGTTACAGTATTTGGGTTTTACATGCAAGTGAAAACATTGTATTTGCAAAACGTCAGCGTCTCTGAATTATCAACAGGAATTCAAGTCTTTTCTAAATCAAAGATTGTAAATCTTTCAACTGAAGCAAAAACATGAAATTTACCAAAGCGGTGTCATGGAACAGATGACTTTGATAACATTGTGCTCCAGAGAACCTGAGCTGAGCACAACAATTAAATGTTTCTGGTGAAAGTACCAGAAAAGACGAGTTAAAGGCGGGGTGCGTCATTCTGGAGAAAGATTGTTGGTATTATCATCTCTGCTTCTTCGTCCCTCTCTCTCGCCCCGTCTCCCCCTCGGCCCGTGGAGCACCAACACGCCACCTCTTGCTGATTGGCTGGCTCAGTCCCATGATTATTTTCGACGTACACACAGAACGGACAGCCAGCAGGCCGTGAGGAGATATGATTCCAGCAGTCTTTGTGCAGAATGACTCACCCCGCGTTTAAAGCAGCGTTGATAAAAGGACGCGCTGCTGTGGACTGAAGTGTTGAAGAACTGATCTTCATTCTGCTCACCAGCTCAACTCACCTCACCTCCTGCACTGTACATCCATGTTACCGTTCTTTTGTAACTCTGTCAGATGTTGATGTATTTGTTTTAATGTTTTTGGTTTAAACATGTAGGGAGACATGAAACCATATTGTTGATTTGTTGATCTGTAAATGCTGTTTTTGGACTTGGGAGCTGCGAGCGGGTTTGGAAATCCAAACCATCCATTTTTTCTCGTTTTGTTTGCTTCCAGGCTGCGAGCACCGGAAAGTGCTGGAGGCTGGTTTTGGGTGTTTTCTCTGTTCAGATGTGCTTTTAGTTTTGATGATATTATTATTCACAGTGATGAGATGCTTTTGAGGAAAAAAAATCTCTCTATATATGTTGTTTACTGATTTTTATAAAGACGTGTGCATGATTGCATGCACACACACCCTCACCGTCATTGTTCCCTGATAAACATAAGCTGGGTAAAGTGCCTGCGTTGTTCTTTCTAAAGAGTTGATGAAAAATGACAAGCTGTTTTGACCCTTTTTAGTGTGTACTTGATTCTAAGACCATGTGCTCTGTTTATTAATAGAAATTTGAAAATAATTTTAACTGGTTTCCAGTGTCTTATTTGATAACAGGTGGACTAAAGGAGCGTAGCAGTGGCAGGCAGGTTTACACTGCATCTAAAAGCAAATGTTGCATCTCATTTCAGATTGGACGTTTGTGGAGGACAGTAACACATACAAGTTAAAGGAAAAGGTTGGCAACAGAAGAGTTGAAGTTCTGCCACATATGGCTTGTATGAAAATGTATAGGTGTCTGACTGTAAATGTAGCTGCTTCTATACACTCAACAATGTTCAATAGCATCCGTTTTTTCCAGATGAACACATTTGGATCATGACAGGTGGTGAGTGGAGGCAGTATTTGGTGTTCGATTTGTTGGCTCTGCAGATGAGTTTTGCTGTTTGTGTCTGGACAAAACAGGAGCTAACAACAAGTCAAGGGCTGCAAATTGTATTTTCATCGGTGTGTCGCTTTTAAGAGCAGCATGCTGTCAAGCAGTATTTCTCTGGCCTCCGGTTGAAAGCGCCCTGCTTGTTTCACCTCTGCCACTGCTGGGTGTGGTTGGGTGAGGTCAGAAGTGTGCTCTGTTACACTTGTAACAACATCCAATAGTGATGTCACAGTGTCCTGAAGTACACATGGGCATCACTGCAGCAAGGTGAGAAGGTAAACCGCTGGAGCTCAGCAAGAACAAGGATGAATCTGAGTGAACAAGAGCAAGATTTGATGATGAAACCAATAATACAAACTGGTTATTTAGAAACCTCTACAAACCTTGGGGGGTCTCTGTTGGTCTTCGTTGTTGGCAGTAGAAGTGAGTCTCTGCTATCATCTTGTGGGTTTCAGTCCTTCAATGAGGAGCAGGTCTGTTTATGTCCACCAGGTGTCACTGTTTCCAAATACTGTAAATGTCCAATATTATCTCATTTGAGGCAGGTTTGTCCTGATTTACGGCTGGTGGAAGCCTCCATTCTTCATGCTGCTCCTCATCGGGTGGAGGCTCTCCAGATAAACTCTACTGAGGCGGTTTGTGGTCATTAGGTCATGATTCCTGAACGACGGCTGCAGACTGCCAGTCCCACAGCACTGTAAATACTGCAGTCCCGTCCCAGACCTCGAGGAATTACGTAAGACGAACATCATCAAGGCAGAGCGTGATTAAGACATTTATCTGAGCTGATGCACAGTGCTTGGTGGTGTCTCTGTTGGATAGAACACTGAACAATCCAGTTTGAAATTACTTTTCTTGTAGAGCCCATATATTCTCTCAGTTTTTTATTATCATTATCACTTTTTACATTGCTGCTTTTATCTAATCTGACGAGTCAGACGGTTTCTTGCACCGAACCATCTGGGAAGTTGTCCATTAAAACAGTTGGAGATTGGCAGGTGAATGAATGAACCGTCTGTCTATCCCCATCTATCATAGGCTACTTTAAACCAATCAGATCAATGCGCCATATGTTGTAGTAGGACTCTTTCCAAAGCCAGTTTCCCAGAGAAAAGCCTTCAGCACCATTCTTTGCTCTTTTTTCAATGAGGAAATTCTCTGCAATTGTGATGCAACTGATGCTATAGCCGCATCGACGCTAACCTCTTTAGGTGCCATTATTAAGAAAACAACGCCCACCCGTAGCTGCCATTAGTTCCTCATGGGACACCAATTCATCTGAATCACAAACACATAGCCTGAAGACTGGCAAGATGGATTCTCAGCTCTCGTGATATTGTGAATCCAGCTGCCTCGCGAGGTCAGCTTTTATCTGTTTAGGAGGGCAGGGTTTTCTATTTTTCCACCGTTATTCGTTTGAGTTCAACTCCACTGCATGTTCCTCAGTGGAACAATAAATCACAGAATCATTGTTTAACTGCTCCCTGTAGTCATGTTGCACTTTGGCCACGTCCCAATCAGTGATCTCAAAGCCTGTCCTGTTGAGTATTAGACACAGAATGTGGAAAGCCTCTCACTCTCACACAAGCTCTGTCACATATTTATTGTAAGTAAATGTAGATTGCGGCTTATTTTACTTAACTTACTTGCTTTTAGCTGCTTCAGTTCCAGAGCTCTGGTGTTATGCATGCTGGCTCAGTCTCACACTCTCATGGTTTACTGGGAAACTCAATAGAGTCAATAATTTCATTAGTAACACCAGTGCTCTGACGGTCTCATCAAAAAGGAGTGGGCATCCTTCCTAGAAATATACGACTCCCCAAAGTAATCAGCAACTTTTGTGTGGGAAACAGCAGATTTAAGAGAGTTTTAATACTTTTATTTTCCATTCATTAAAAAAAAATGAAAGAACAAGAAGCTGAACAGGAACAAAAACAGAGGAAATTCAGAATTAAATTATGATTAAGAAAACTCAATTCCTGATTTTCATTAAGAATATTTCCAGCATAATAACAAATGTTGTGAATCAAATTAAACCAAATGAAGAAAAAAACAACAATCTTCACCGTTAAGTAATCAGCAGGGAAGCCCATATATTCACACAAAGAGATAAATAAGAGAGATGTTTTGCCAATACCAATCTGTACTCACCTGAGGACCAGAGTCAAGAGGACATCAGTTCATTTTTTAACAGCACTGAGTCATTTAACCTATTAGTCACCCAGATCAAAGTGGCTTCATGAAAGGTAGACAGTCATCCAGCAACATTAGCGTCGAGTTTTTAATTTAATGAGTCATTACAACAAGCAGGAGCCATCGTAGCCACCTTAGAAAAAAAGCCTTTAACAGAGTTAACGCTGTGGGGAATCATTTATTAGCTGAGTCTCACCTTCAGTCGCTGTTACGACCAATGGACAAACCTCACAAAGCTTCGAACTTCACAGAGGAGCTATGCAAAGATGCCCACTCCCTCCCTATTCACCATTTTCATCAAGCTGTAGCCATTCGTCAGAATGATAAAGGCTTCATGAAAGGAATCTAAACACTGTATGCACATCATAAGATCAGTCTCTACGCAGACGATGTGTCAATGCTCCTATAAACTATTTCTCAGCCAGTCCATCAAATGGCATCTTTGTTTCACAACATTAACAACAGCAGGATCTCTAACAGCATGGGGGAGATTCCACAAGATCACAAACACCACTTAAATTTAACTCCCATCTGAAACAATCCTGATTTTCTAAGTAACAATAAACTACTCCTCCACATGGTTCGAAAAAACACATCGTCTCCGTAACGTACATGCAAACATTTATCGACATGTTTTGTATTTTTCTATGTAGTCACCACTTCACACCCTCACCTTTTTTCTTTTAATTTCATTCTTTCCTAGTTATTTGCTTCTTTATTATTTTTTATTATTATTTTTCATTCTCTAATACTCCTCCACCACCATACAATTCTAAGTACTGTCGCTGCCATGCTCCGCCCTGTCACAGCTAACATGACTCTGTTCTGTTATTCTCTCAATATTCTTCTCTTCCTCATGTTGTTTACTCAATCTTTTGTCTTGCAATAAAAATTTAAAAAAGTAATACCACTCTGACCAATCAAAATAATTCATTTAAATCAGATTCATCAGACTCAACTATTAGTCTGATCATATTGTTGGAATAATTATGGAGACATGATACACACTCTCTGAATGCTTTCCCATTCTGTGTTTAAAGCTGCCAAAACTGAAAATAAACAGGCAACATTACTTTTTCATTGTGTTTGGCTGTTTGTGTGGCCAGGATGCATACGTCCAAACACTGCCTTCACTTCATTATGTAACATCTGTTCCTCTCCACCTGTTACAGACAGCTCTGTTAAAATATCAACAAAAGTGTATCCTAATCAGATTGAGTTTATGTAGACTGCTGAGGACTTAAAGAGAAACTCCCCTAAATGACCCTCAGTTATTTAAACCTTAAGGTGAATAGCCTGATGTAGAGACAAGGACGTCTCATCCAGATGTTTCCAGCAGCTGGAGCAGAGTTTGATATCAGAAATTTGCCGTAAACATTAGATGTTTGGATTCAGTTCCTCAGAATCAAAGAATGAGAACTCCTATTTTGAGGGTGAAGCTGTCACGATCACGCCCACGAAACTCTGATGTGAAGCAAACTTAGCTTTGTGAGTTTGTGTTGTTTCCAGATGTGTTGAATTTCTAATTGGATTTACAAGTTTTGAAAATCAACTCCTTTTCCTTTCATTTGGCAGCTGAAATACAGAATATCTGCACCTAAAAAAAATCAAGTGAAAAGTATTTTGACAAAGCAACACTGACATCATATCATCCAACTGAAACACCCCCGCTGGTTCCACTGTAAGATCCATATCAATAAACTCTTAAAAAGGAAAGGTTTATTTATTTCATAAGCCAAGAATTCCTGACAAGACCTAAAATCAACTGTAACTCTTTCATGTTCTGCAACACTTGTCAAATGAGGCGTGGATTGTTTTAATAACAGATCTATTCGAGGGATAAAGTGGCTGAGGTTCACTTCAGGTCGTCCCCTCTGCTCAGCCAAAGACAAGCCTGATCCAAAAACCAACAAAACAAAAGTATCACTTTCAATGGCGCATTTGATGCGAGCAGCCGTGGTTTCAGTCGCTCTGCCCACACTGATCGCCTGCTTCTCCTTGTAAAAATGCTCCAAACTCCCCCAGATGAAGCTTGGATGGGGCTTGTCGGTACAACAAGGAGGTAGTGCAGTGTTTCAGCTGCTCTGACATGTAGAAAACGCGTCAGCCAACGTGAGTTTACAGGAGCCTGTTCCACCTGTTGTGACCCCCTGTTAACCTGCAGGACATCCTGCAAGAGTCTGCAGAGCGACAAGAAACAGAACATATATGACAAGGTGTTCCCATATACAACCGTACAATTATCATAATACTGCACTTACACAACATTGTGTTTCTTATTTTCCGCTGGCTGGAAAAAGTCTTGGCACCGATTCCTCTTCATGAATTTCTTCAAACGTGGGCATCTTTTGCATGCAAACAGACTTATGTTAGAAAGATTAAGTGCTATATGAAACTAAGATGTGGGAATCTTCAAGAATGATGCAATTCGTAGCCCATACTGGATCTGAAGTTTATAGTTCAAGCTTTTAATAAGATGGAACAAGTAAAATTTCAACAAACATAACTTCAGCGGAGTGAAATAAACTTTGAGACAACTTCTTATTACTGTTTCATAAAAAGATAAGACTTTATTAATCTCATAATTGTTGCAACTGTTACAGCAAACAGTATTGGATCAGAAAATACAAGGAAATAAAATGTATTGTAAATATTGTAAATAATAATAGGACAAGCTAAAAAGTCACATTTCTTACGGCAGACTGTTTTATTGTTCAGACATGCACATTGTTTGATTAAACCGACTGGAACTGTTTTATTTTGTGCAGCCAAACCTTCACCAATAAATATGATCTGCTGTTACACCACAGGATCATGTGATAGGAAATCAAGCATCCAACAGTCATGTGTGAGAAGAAGAATCACATTATGTTCATTCCCCCAGTGTATTTATCATTATATAACAGAGCTAAGTCGCGCTTTAGAAACATTAGACCACATATATTCTTGGCAAGGCCTGCGTCTGTTAAGTTGTTCCTCATGATGCTGGGAATCCCTTCAAGTGCCACGGAAACTCCTCCAAGGATCCACAGGACTCCTTCAAGATCCCTTAAACTCTTTCAAAAGCCAGTCAAAATCTTTCAAAGGGCCAGTAGGACACCTTCATGAACCCCTTGAACCCCTTCAAGGACAAATGGGATCATTTTGGGAGGTCAATGGAACTCCTTCAAGGATGTTTGTAACTCCTTCAAGACCTCTTCGACTACTTCAGTGGCCATTAGCACCCCTTCATAGTCCCCTTCAATGACCACTGGAACAGAGGAAACAGGGACACCTCTTTGTTCTGCGGTATAGTTTAGTTTTAGGTCCCAAAACAGTCCTGCTCTGGTGTAGTACTAAAACCCAGCATCTTCATTTTTAAAGATGTGGTTCCTTAGTTCCTGGGACTGAGGAACTGACTGTCGAAAAAGGCCTTTGTTGATTGCATGATGTATTTAGTCCTCAGTATCAGACCTCCAAGGAGATGTCCCCTGAATTATGGCAAATGAAAATGGTCATTTTTATTAGCTATGAGTTTGTCTACTTATTACACTAAGCTAAACAGCATGTCCTGGCTGCAGCTGTCTCGCCTCACACATTGTGTCCTGTACTTCCTGCTCTGATTCTCCTTCCAGCCTTCCAGTCAGGTTGCTGCGATCTCATGCTGTTAATCTTACACACTCCCGCTGAAGCACCAGAAAACTGCTTTTTCCCCTGTTACACAACCTGCCATCTCACTGTGATTTAGATTGAACAGTACACTGACGCATTATCAGCGCTGGCCTCGGGATGGTCTGATGCAGCCACTGCTGCTCAACACCAACAAGACAAATGGGAGTGAGGGAGGAGCTGGCTCTATTTTAAATGAGCTGTTGCAGATAGACTTCAGAGGAGTGTGTGTTCCTTCACAGAGAGAGAAAGACACCAACCCGTGCTGCCAATTTAGGATTTAAGAACAAGCTGTGACGCTGCCTGCAAGAACAACATAAGAGCAAAACAAGGAGTCCTGCACTTGACGACCCACTGCAGTAAATTCTGTCCAAACCGTTTACATCAAAATGAAAGCTGTGCAGCAACATGAGTGTAACATAAATGTTAACCCCTGGTGTTGTGCTTTAAGCTTTACACTTGAACGCTGATTGATGTACCTGCACCTCAGCTGGTTTCAGTTGGCTACTTTGTGCATAGTGCTAATTAGCAAATTTTAGCATACCAGCATGCTAAACTAAGACGGTGAACATTATAAGATTATACCTTCTAAACATCAGCATGTTGACACTGTCTCTGTAACAACAGATATTAGCATTTAGTTCAAAAAATACCCTCACAGGCATGCTTGCATAGCTGTAAACACTTAACTTTGTTAAAGAAACAGGCACAATCACGATGAAGCAACATCCAAGTCAGCATTCCTCATGTAATCAGATTACCTCATGTTTTCTCAGATCCTGTCACGTCCAGTCCAAATTCTGCACACACCTTAGACCCTGGAAAGTTTAAAGGGCTAGTTTGGATTATTTGAAGTGGGTTTGGATGAGGTATTTATCATCAGTCAGTGTGTTATCTACCATAGATGGTGGTTAATAACATATATTTTAGTAACCAAAAAAGGCCCACCTGAAACAACCAATATAAGTTTAAGTGTACACTATATTTAGAATATTTTCACTGCTTTATGTGCTGTCAGACAGCACTTTTCAACAGGAACTCTGTCCAAAACCATGGTCCAAACCAGACTCCTTTGACAAACTCAGTAATTTACCTTGCTGCTTTACTGCTGTCTTGACTGGTTAGTATCTTTGTGTTTTTGTGTGACATCATCAAATCCAAGCTAACCATTTAAGACAATGAACTCAACTTAAAACACTGAAGTCACACCATAACACAAACTAACTGATGGAGCCAGCGGGAGACCAGCAATTCCCACGTTGTGAGATGGACCAGAAATGGTTGGCCTAATAACTGGCTCAGGTCAGGTTAGGTTCTTGATATGCCATAGTTGTCTAAATCCAGCTAACAATCTGGCAGAATAGAACCAGGAGAATGTTTTCTACCAAAGATTTTGTATCACTGCTGTTTTCATTTGGACAGTTATCCAGGAAGAAGTGTTCCTGGTTCTTCTGTTGATCTGTTCCAGGTCATAGATGTGTCCTGATCTGGAAATGTCAGATTTATCATTGTTGCTCTACCAAAGTCAGCATCACTTGCAGCCACTATCTGATGCAACAGGGAAACTAAATATTGCAGTGCGGCTGCGACGTGAGGACTTCACTGGACTGTTTGGAAGGATGGGAGGAGGCCTGAGTCATCTGACGGACATAAACACACATATGAACACACTCAGACATGGACACAAGCACATTCTGTACACGCCTGGCAGCTGCATGTTCATATACGCCAACTCTGACTTTGTTGTTCTCTCTTTTGTCTTTTTCACGCTCTCGTTTTCCAACTCAGACACGCACATGCATAAATCAAAACATTATTTCTGACTGACTCAACTTGAGTGGAATTAGATTGATGCTTTGCACACATACACATGATGTGAGTTTCCAGGAAAGGCAGAGCAGAACGTTTGAATGGCCTCCAGCAGACTTCACATCATAAACAGGAATGATGAGCTGTCCAATCGACGCTGCAGCCAAAGAGAGGCCGGCAGGCAGAGGACACGTCCACTGGGACTGGAGTGTTTGTTCGTTCATTACATGTTATATCTATATAATGTTAAGTCTGACTCATTTTACATGCATGACTCACAGTATGCATTTTAAAATCATGTTTCCAAGGTGAATAATAAACTCTAAATCTAAATAATTCATTCCTATTCAATTCCAAAGTTCTCTTCCAAGCAGCACAGAAAAAACTGGAGATTCACTACAAGTAATTATGATCTACAATTTGAGACAAATATTGTGATATAACTGCAAATAATAATAGGACATGGTAAGAAGTCACATTTCTTTCTGTTTTATTTCTCAGCTTCCTGTGGTGCATGCAAACAAATAAATGAAGACTGCTTTAATTTTCAGAAATGTACATATTTTCATCGAATGGAGTGGAACCGTTTTGTTTTGTGCAGCCAAACTTCAATAAATGTTCTTTGCTGTTATACCGCAGTGTCATGTGACCACATTATGTTCGTCCCCCTAGCGTTTATCATTATATAACGGAGCTAAATCACGCATTAGAAACATTAGACGACATATACTCTTGGCAAGGCCTGCGTCTGTTAAGTTGTTCCTTATGATGCTGGGAATCCCGTCAAGAGCTACGGAAACTCCTCCAAGGATCCACAGGACTCCTTCAAAATCCCTTAAAATCTTTCAAAGCCAGTCAAAGCCTTTCATAGTACCATGAATTCCCTTCAGTGACGACTGGAAAACTTTGGGGGTCACTGGAATTCAAGGGTTTTTGGAAGGGCCAGTAGAAGCCTTGTAGAGCCATTGGAACCCCTTCAGTGATCACTTAAACCAGTTCAAAGACCCTAGAACCTGTAAGAAGACCATCAGTAGCCATTTAAGGAACCCTGGACCTATTCAAACACCACTGACTCTCCTTCAAGTGTCATTGAAGCTCCCTGGAGGATCTTTGGAGTTCCTTCTAAACCACTGCAAGAATCCGTGGAGAACCTTGAATTTCTTTAAAGACCCCTGGAACCCCTTCAATGACCAAAAGAGCCCTCACAGTCGCATCACAGGCCCCTAGAGCACTGTAAGGGAACATTGGTTTGCCCTCTATGATCCAAAGACCTCTTCAAAGACCACTGGCTCAAGTTCAAGTCTCACTGGAACGTGTTCAAGGCTCTCTCGAAGATCTACAGAGACCTGCAAAACTGAACACTGGAAACTCTCAAGGGATCACTGGAATCCTTTCACAGTCCATTTGAATGCTCTCAGAGACCTTTGGAACACAATCAAAAAATACTGGAAATCTCTCAAGGGTTTTGAGGAACTATGGTGAGCATACACACATCCTCCTCTTTATTCAGCTAGAGTTTTGAGATCATCGAGACAGCTCACTCTCTCTTAAACCCTCTCGACTAAATCTCTATGGCAATGCGGGTGACAACCGCAACACAAACAAACAAAGACGGATGAAAATCCCCTTTGTGTCACGTCTTCTCTCGGACTGATGGGAGCAGCTGAATGGCCCCGATGGTTCAGAGTGATCGAGTAATCTGAGGAGTCCAGAGGCTGTGCTGCTCCTCATTTCAAGCTGTACGAGGAGTCTGACTGACCAGTTTGTGACATGATTTAAGAGCCTGGTCCAGTGCTTTGTCACGGCCCTCAGTGTCTCATTACAAGAACCGGGCTTTCAGCTAACTCCACTGTAAACTCATCCACAGCAATATTAGAAGGAGCGAGATAATGTGGTAAAAAGAGCAAGAAAGTCCAGAAATGGAGGAGGGTGGGGTGGATGGATGGATGGGTCAAAAGAAACACATGACTTTTACCCAGGAGAGAAGATGTGGGCCAAGAGACGCCACATATGTCACAGATGTCTCAGACACCCATTCTCTGTTAACATTGGGCAATAGACAGGTACAGCATTTACACTCACATTCATACCTGCATGTCTTTGAACCATGGGAGGAAGCGGGAGCTCAGGAAGCACACACAGGCATGCACAGTCCACACAGAAAGGTCGTAGCTGGCTGACAGGTACGAACCCACAACCCTCCTGCAACAGTGCAAAGCACTGCTGTCCATGTTCCATACAGGGGGAATGACCAATTAAGGTAGCTGAGAGGTGAGTGAGTAACACAGTTTTCAGTTTTCTGCAGCGTTATTGAGAGGAAAACGTTCAGTGCTGTGTTTTTTTGTGGCAGCATGCAGTGACGCATGTCGAGCTGCTGCCTGTGTGTGTGTTCTCCTGGTTTTCAAACACAAAACCAGAGTGACAGCAGTGTTGCAGAACTTTTCTTCATTATCTACAAATGAAGATATTTTGTTGCTCCATGAAATAAACTCTTCAAAAGTCAGTTTGGAACAGTCGAGAGTTTTATGACAAGTTGTGTCTTTTCTTCATTGAACTGTTAACAGAGAAAACAAAAGGTGAGAGAAGGGCATACATGCAACAGAGGTCCCTGTCTCGAATCATATCCGGGACATCACCATGACACCCCAAACATTCAGGTATTTCAGAAATAACATAAACACAATTTGGACTTTAGTTTTCTGCTGCTTGTACATTAAACACACACATATGCACGACATTAAGTCATGGGGTCAGACGATTTCATAACACACGAGAAAACACATAAAGACTGAGAACACAAACTGTTTGAAGTTGGTTCTGATATTACTGACGGTATAAATAATGGCTCTCACTTTCATTCTCCGCCTCTCTCTTTATCACTCAGATTTATATGTCACCACATTTATTCGAGACCGGCACAAACACACACTGGAACACACACACCCTTCAGGGATCAGACTCTGGGTGGATTTTCTTGGCTTCCTCCTGCAATAACTCTGAAAACTCAGCGGCCACTGGAGCCTTCTGACACAAACACAACAGCAGCAGCACTGTGGTGAGTCCAGCCGGACGGGAAGGAAACGAGCCCTGCAGAGGCCGGACAGTCGTATCACACAGTGCGGAGGGACAACTGTGGAGCTGATTGTTAGTGAATTATGTGTAAATATTCACCACCGAGACCAGTAACGGAGAGCCGGGTGGAAAAGCCTGTTGTGGTGGAGCTGTAAATACATTCAGTAAAGCTCACAGTGACAGCGAGCAAAACATGTGGAGGACAAAATCTGACGTATTCAGAAATATATGCACAGATACTATTGTCTCCCAGAGGCTGCAAGGTTCATTGTACTCTACAATACTACAGCAGTGGACTGAGCAAACGAGACACTAATGATTTCTTTAAGCTTGCCAGCAGATAAGCCAAGCCTCTGAGCCCCTCAGAGCTGTGCAGAGATTTTGATGTAATGGCCACAGTTGGACTTGCTGGTCATGTGATTTATACTCGCCCAATTAAGATGCATCAGATTAATTTTTGGGTCAGGAAGCCAGCAGCCTGGTGAAGCAAGGACTCCAACCTGCTCTTTGGGCTGGAACATGAGCACTGAACACGCCGAAATGAATAAGAACGTTGTTACTGTTTGTGGTTTGAAACCACTTTTAACAGCAGGAAGACAAATTATTTATTTCAGCAGTGTCATCCACAGCTGCAAGGATCTATTAGATTGAGTTTCCTTGAATGTCAGATAATTACATAATAATCACATGTTGCCACATATGATGTAATAGAAACCATGACATTGAGGGTTTAGTGGTTAGAACAATTGATCATTCCTGAAACAGAGCTTTTGCATCAAGCTGCCAATGACGCGACTGCTCTGCTCTGAATGCAGGTTACTGACGTGGTGACTGAGACTCAGGGACAAACCGTCCATTTCGAACCACTCACTTCAATGAAGTGAAGGCACTAATTTGTGTGTTTTTGAGTCAGAAACGAGTGAGTGAGCTGTCATTTAGAGAGCTGGGAACATTGTTGTGGTGTCAATATGAATATGCACAAACGCAGCTCTGCATCAGATGGAAAATATAAAGTAACTTTAAAAAAAATAAGTGGGGAATTCCAATAAAATTGTGAATTTCATTATAAAAGTATGGAACAGTTACTTATAACATTTATAATTTTATAATCAATTCACTTTAATGTTTAAAGGAGACAAGCACAAGGCCAGAGTTTTACACACAGATGACACGGTTAGAGAATAGACAGCACAGCTTCTGTCAAGATCTCTTCTGAAAGCATTTCCTTGAAAAACCTGAAAAAGTGTCATTGTGACAGAAAATGTGACTCTGATCCGCTATGAGGGTTCAAAACAGACAAGTCTGAAAACCTAGCAGAACTTTTCAATCACTGAATTGAATTGTCTCTTACTGGAAAAATCAATTGTTGCACACCAGCACTGATTGACTGGGGGTCAATGGGAACGTGCAGGCAACAGAGTAGGTGATTATGCAACAGACTGAAGGACATAGAAGGTATCAGTAGACACAGTAAGGAGAGAAACAGAAACCGCTGTCTGTAGGAACTGAAAAATAATAAAACTGCACACTTTTCTCGGCAAAGTCGTGACCACATATGTTATGCATTGAGATAATTGACAAAAACTTCTAATCATAAACTTCCAGACTGACAGCATGAGCAGCTTTGCATGAGGAAAGTTTTTGCTGTGATGAAGCCTCCTATAGTATGTGTGAAGCTGCCTCATCACTGACTGTCTTCATCTGAAAAACTAGAGCTGGTCACTGTTTTACTTTTGTTCGAGAAACATAATGACTTCTCACAGCTTGTGCTTGTTCCCATTTGAATTAACTGCTTCAAACATATTTCATATTTGGGAGCAAAAAGTGACAATTCTATCATGCATCATCAAAGAACAACCAACAGTGTGTTTCAGTCTGTTATCTTGTTATCTGAGCCTAATGATTACAGATGATAACAGATGATCTCGGCAGCAACGAGCCAGAAGAAAATGACCAAAGTAGTTTAGTTGGAACATGCACACACAGAATGTGCATGTATGCTGTTGTCATACAGTGTGCAAGGCAACATTTTATCTGACTTTGGAGCCTGTTAAGGGGAAATTTAAGGGAGAAAAGAGGCTCAGTTCAGTCAAGGGTAACCTGTAAGGATCAGCCTGAAGTACATGTGCATCAGAGTGTTATGGTCTGTATGATTCCACTTCTTTTACTCTGAGTTATTCTCAGGGTTGGAATAAGTATTATTAGTATGGAAAAATGCCCCAAAGTAAAGGTGCATTAAAAGTTTTCCTCAGCTAAAAGTAGGCTTATGCTGTAGAAGTATTATCAGCAAATGTACTTAAAGCACCAAAGGTAAAAATCCTCTGACTTAACATGTAAGCATCATTTACTGCTGGATAGTTCAAAGACGTTGCATATAAATTAATCATATGTACACAAGTATTCCGGGCCTAGTGGAGAGAAATGCACATTACTTGAAATATTGTTGCAGTATAAAGTAGCACAGAATCGAAATACCAAAGTGAGGTGCAAATACCTAAAAATTCCTCTTACTTGAGCTATTGCAGAGGTACTTTCCACCACGCACAACTTTAATCACATACACACATCTCCACCATCCTGCCATCCCCTCCTCCCGTCTGCCAGACGTCACACAGGCCCACCAATCGCCTCCTGTGTTTATCCTGCAGCTTTTATAAACCGGGACAGCCGGAGACAGGAGCCCTACACTGCATCAGTTTGTGCCGGTAACGGAGAGCAGACCTGCACACTTCTCACCAGCACACTTTCAGTCTACGACACTATAACTTAGCGTTTCATAACAATTCAAAGTCCAGCTTCCAGTTTCTTCTCCAGTTTCTTTTGGACTGTCCCATCATGCGTCTCCAGTTTGCCTTCTGCGTAATGACCCTGCTCGTCTGCCCATATCTGTTGGCCGAGGCGCGGATTGCCAAACGCTTCGCCATCGGCTGCCCGGAGAAGTGCGACAAGTCGCAGTGCGCGCCGATCCCCGCTGACTGCTTGGCTGGCGACGTGCTGGACCGCTGCGACTGCTGCCCGGTGTGCGCGTCCGGCGAGGGCGAGCAGTGCGGCGGCACCGGAGACCGCGAGTGCGCCGAGGGGATGGAGTGCGTGGTGACCGACGGCGTGGAGGTGTCCGCCACCGTCAGGCGGAGGGGCAAGGCCGGTGTGTGCGCATGTACCAGCTCCGAGCCGGTGTGCGGGAGCGACGGCGTGTCGTACCGGAACATCTGCGAGCTGAAGCGCGTCAGCAACCGCGCGCTGAAGCTGCAGAAGCCGCCGGTGATTTTCATTCAGAGAGGAGCCTGCGGGAAAGGTGAGAGCTGAGCGCGCGTGTGTGTGTGTGTGTGACACACAGAGAGAGATTGTATCTGTAACAGAGAAAATGAAGAGGGCAGGACTCCGGAAGTATAACTGCTTCCACACAGCCTAAAGTGTGATAAGACAGTGTGTGTGTGTGTTTGTGTGTGTGTGTGTGTTTTGAATCTGAACTTGGATGACCTCAGCAGCGGTTCACACACAGCATGAACTTTCTCATCTTCTCCAGTCTCCATCCACACTTATTGACATATTCATGGAGTGCACCATGTTTTGTGGCCCTGACCCCATCAGTGTCACCATGACAACGCGCTGAAATGGTAGCAACTAGCAAGCCAGGTAAACTAGACCACCAACTGCAAAACCTCATCATGGCTAACTTTATATTAAATGGTTTGCAAAAAACAGATTTTTTTCCCCGATGCCAGTGAGGCTGCAAGTAGCGATTCAGACATTCATCATTGAAGAGATGATGAAGAGATCTTAAAATTTCTGTCCAAAACTCCAAAGATATTCAATGACGGAAAAGCGACAAATCCTCCACAAGAAGATGGAACCAGAAAATGTTTGCAGTTTTCATTTGAAGAATGGCTTAAATAACAAACCGATTATCAAAAATGTTGATTCACTTTCTACTGCAAATCGTCAAGAGTGGAAAAAGCCGAAATATGCAGTTCCACTAATGGCCACTAGATGTTGCTCCAGTAAACCAATGGCTACATTGAAGTAAATGGAAAAACTCCCAACTTCTCTCCACAAATGCAAAGTCACTCAAATTGTTTTCAGTCTGGGTCTCAGTAGCTAGATTCATTTGCTCCATTGTGTTTCTGAGCTGAGATAATTGTTTCATGAAAGACTGGCTGGCTGTTTGCCTTTGGTTCCAATATTTATGTTAAGCTGAGCTAACTGCCTGCTGGCCTCAGCTTCATATTTAATGGATAAATATAAGAGTGGTATCTCAGTGTCTTCTCATCCAATCCTCAGAAAGAAAATGAGTCAGCATATTTCCCAAAATGTCAAACCATTCCTTTCCTTTACTCGTGTTGCTGCAGCTTTACTCAGTCTTGTCTGCCCAGCTGCTAATTTTAGCAAACTTCAGATCGATATCTGTGTGTAGCTGAGATCACTGAGTTTTAGGATTATCCTGTTATCATCAGATATTTCTGTCAGAATCCTCCAGGTCACTTCACATAATGCTGGAATGTTTTTCTGCGTAACAAAAGAGTTGAAACTGGATAAGCAGAATTAGCAGTGATTCAGTGGTTTGGGTTTTGGGACGCAGCTGCAGGTTGAAACAGAAAAACGCTTTTCATCACAACTTCCACTCATGTAAAAGGACGTTTGGATATTTTACAGCATCAGTGTTCAGTATCTGACTCTGTTAGAAGCTGCTTTCACATGACATCTCTCACCTTCCTCTCTGTCTCTCTGGCTTCTTTCCATTCGCTGATCGGTCAGATCTGCATCTGCGTCTCACACTGCACCAAACTCTCTCTCTCTCACAAACACACGCACATGCACATCCACGCACGCACACACACACACACACACACACACACACACACTCTTTATGTTATCTTTACAAAGTTATAATGTCTTGAAATTAGGCCAGGACATCCTGAGAGCCTGCCCTGTGCTACAAAAACAAACAGTGTTCCCCTATGAGTGTGTGTGTGTGAGAGAGAGAGTAATGAAAGCATATTACTGCCCAAAAACACACACACACATACACACACACACACACACACACACACACACACACACACACACACACACACAGTCACTGTGAGGCTGCAGCTGTGAACACACCAATCTGCTGAGAGCAGTTTCTTTCTGACTCTTGGAATTCAACAAGGTCAACCTCTTTCTTCTTCTCCTCCTCTTTCCTATCACTATTTCCCCCCCCCCTCGCCATCCTCTTTCATCTCCTCCCTCTTCACCTCCCCATGTTCCCTCTCCTCCTTTCTCTCATCTTCTGTCCTCCTTCCATTTCTCGATCTCCCCTTCTATATAATCTCCCCACCTCTCCATCTTTCGTTTGCCACACTTTACTTTTCGTCTATCACATATCACCTCTTTCCAAAATATCTCTCCTCCTCTCATTCCCTTTCCTTTTCTCCTCATGCATCCCTCTTCTCCTCCCATATTTCATCTTTTGATCAAAGAGGGAAGTATAGCGAGTTATTCCTCCTCTTCATCACCTTACTCCTCTCATTTCTCCTCCCCTCTCCTACCATCTGTTCTTTGATTCCTTTCCTATCTTTCTGTCCACCCATCTCCATTCCCTCCTCTCATTTCCTTCCTTCCTCTCCTCTCATCTTTCATCTGTTCAACCAGGAGAGACAGCCTAGTTTGATTTGAACTTTTTGAGCTGAGGAAAGAAATCTGGAAGATGTCAGTGACACATACACACATACACACACACACACACACACACTCACACACACACACCAAGTCTTGTCTCATGATTCATCTCTTGGAGCTGATTGGTTGATTGTGTAACTTCCTGAAAAGACGCAGATCTAGGTCAAACTGTTATTTCACCCAGATTTGAAGGGATCAGAACTGTTTTTCCTTTTGTCATTTATCATTTTTCTTTTATTTTTTCTGCTTCCTGTGCAGACCTGCGAGTTCTTTGTCCGATTGACAGGCTTGGATACAGCATCAACAAAACACGGTTGCACAGTGACTCAACTCTTTCAGGAACTGGAGGAATTTTTCCCAGTTCAGGCTCGTCCAGCTTGTAATGAGATTTCACATAAAGTACAAAACAGGGTGTCGTTTTATTTTAGGCGAAGCTGCAAAAATGTGCTGCAGCTTTTTTGGTGTTATAAGTGTGGAACTAGTTAAAAAGCCATTTTTATTGATCACATAAATGTTCCATGGCTGCTGATCATTTCACCAAAATCAGTTTTTGCTTGATTTTCATTCATAAGAGTTGCAGATACAAACATAGCTGCAAATATATATCAATTCATTTTTTTTTCTGTAATTAGTAAAGAATGATACAGGTATTATATTATATTATTCTTGTTGTTGACAAATGTCATGAACCAAAGACCAAAACCAACAGTGTGCTAGTCCTTCCCACAATACTTGCTAACTTCCCGACCCTGTTTGTAGCTCTCAGCCCCAAATCCATTGCAAATCCTACTGAAGACATAAATATTTAAAAACACAAATATATAGCTTCCTTTTTAAAATAGGCTCAGTAATTTCCAAAAAGTTGGTCACTGCAGTTTTTGCTAACGTTTCTCAGACTGGAGGAAATATTGCATTTATTGGGGACTATTTTCAGGTTATTATTATTATTATTATTATTATTATTATTATTATTTACTTTTCTAGTGAGCATTTCCAGCAGCAGTTTTTATTTGAGTCAAAATAACCTACAGTGTGTGTGTTCATGATATTGAAGGAACATATCACTCAATGCAACAGTATGGCTCACTGATGATGTAGTTTTCCATTAACAATGGAGCTCTATGGCACAGAGGTAGAAGATCTATCAGGCTGTGACACACACATGGTACTGCTTTAGCAGACACTGTTTTGAACGCTCCTTGGTGCATTCAAGGACACTGATACCTGAGCCGTGATCGTTAAAATGTACCTGCTGCTGCTTTTCTGAGTGCAGTCATGTTCAGTGTAGAACTGACCCTTCTTGACCTTCAGTATACAGTGTGCAGGGCTGTTACCGACACCTGCAGTGTGGTCGCTATGTTTCCTCATTCATCTGACTGGCTCCTTTCAGTTTACTTCAAAGCTGCAGCAGCTGGCACACCGCTAATCCTCCAGCCAAACATCCAGCCAGCCAAACACACACACACACATAAACACACCAGTGTCTTCCAGACGCTCGGCTGCACCTGAGGTCTAAGTGAACATTCAGCTGCTCAGTCAGATTCTCAGAAAACCTCACCTCGAGTCATGTGAGTTGAACAGCATGAATGACAGAAGTTCAAACATGAAGAGCCTCGGCCTCAGCAGTGAATGCTGTTCAGAGGAAGACCAGAACTACCTCACTAAGTGGTGGCAGTGAAAATGTCCAATCAGGATTGAGAGTTCACAAACAAAGCCTCTCTGCTAAGTTTGCATTAAATATGTATTTTTTGAAATGAAGCTCAAACTGTGTAAAATGTCAGTATGCTGAAGTAAACTAAAGAAATAAAGCCAGATTTAATGTTAATTCTCATGATTCTGACACACACTGGCCTTGTTTCATCATTTGACACCTGTAGCACAACCCCAATGTGCTGCAGAGACAGAAAATAATAAGCGTGTTTTTTCACTTTGTATAGAAATATTGCAGTTTTCCAAACAGCCATGTTTGTTTGCACCATGGAGCATATTTTACATGAAGTGCCTTCATTTGCTGTTGAGTTGCAACTGGTCACATGTTTTAAACATATGTGCATCAGCCCTGGCTGCTTGTGATTGGTCAGAGATTTCATCGTATAGCAGCCGTGGCTTGGTTTAATAGTGTGTAAAGTCTTAATGTCTCGTCCCACGTGCTGCTTTAAATCACTCTGCTTTGAGAAAACCAAAACACACAAATGTGGGAAAGTGTCTTCTAACTGGTCCCAGCAGGTGGGAGTTGGCAGGACCAGTGACCAGTGAAATGAGAAAAGAAAGTAGCTGTGACAGATGTTGCAGCACAGCTTAAGTAAAACCAAAGTGTGGTTACGCATGGACTGTCGCAGTTTTGTCCAAAGATGTCCGAACATCCCTCTCCTGCTATCTCTCTGTATCTTTTGAGGCTCTGAGTCATTTCCTTTGTTTTATAAGCATCGGTGGGAGCAGCAGACGGTTTACAGCTGCTCTCAGACCTACAGTTAGTATACTGCACCCCACATCTGGATTCAGTTTAAAACAACAGCTACAGTTTGGGTCCCTTCACACCACCCGGCACCACGCGCAGTCAGGATGCTTCAGATGAAACTCAGCCAACTCAGACATGATGTGGCAACACAAGCACACAGTCTACTCTGTCACATGATCCGACAAAGTTCAGGTTTATTTGAGACAACAGATGATTGACAGTTCACTGCTTCATTCAGAGATTAACATGAAGGCGTGTGTGTGTGTGTGTGATGCAGTTCACTGACTTTGTCTTTTCCCTCCTCCAGGCCAGCAGAACCCTGACAGTCTTCGTTACAAGTACAACTTCATCGCCGACGTGGTAGAGAAGATCGCACCTGCCGTCGTTCATATTGAACTGTACCGCAAGTAAGAAAAACTACCTGAACAACAACCTACTCACAAAAACCCTTTGTTTGTTCATGTTTCCAGTTTTTTTAATTATCACTTGCTACTGCTAACACACACCTGCAGTTAAACCTGTGATAACTTTAGTGCAGAGTTTAGAAGTAATGCTGTTTTCAGTTAACATGAATTTATATGATTATGTTGGATCAGTGTAGAGGTAGAGCTCATGTTGTTGTTTGAGGCTACAGTATAAGTCAGAAACATGTTCCCGTCTCTTCCTCTTTCTGCTCAGGATGATATTTTCTAAGCGGGAGGTGGCAGTAGCCAGCGGCTCTGGCTTTGTTGTGTCAGAGGACGGACTCATTGTCACCAACGCTCACGTGGTGGCCAACAAGCACAGAGTGAAGGTACGTAAAGCGGTCAGTGCAGGGGACAGAGAGGACTTACATCACGTTTTTCTAATAAATTGTGTTGGTGCTAGATAATTCTTGTAATTTCCCACTTCATGGTTTTGTTTCATGGTTTGAAATGACTGTGATATGACAGGTGGAGCTGAAGAGCGGAGCCACGTTCGACGCCAAGATCAAAGACGTGGATGAGAAGGCCGACATCGCTCTGATCAAGATCGATGCACCGGTGAGTAGCGAGAGAGGGATGGAGAGAGGGATGATGGGACGACATGGTTCAAGTTCAAGTTTTTAGTTGTGAAAGTGGAGGGCAGTCAGAAGAGTGATCAGGAGTTGACCGGCTGGGAGGGATGGAGGTCCTTTCATTGTCCCAGAGTTGGTTACCTGAACTGTTTATATATTTGTAAGATTTTTCAGAAAGTCTGTGGGAGTTATGAATCTCTCCTGTGTCTGATATCATCTGAGACAACACTGATTTGATTGTGACAAAACTGATTGATGCATCTTACGAAACCTCATCTCACCTCGATTTTACGACGCAGCTCTCCAGAAACGTCCTCTTCTTGTGTCCCCTCGTGCCCTTTTTCTTTTTCTTCCCCTCTCAGACAGACTTGTTTTTTCCTCTCTCTCTCTGCTCCTCTCTTCTCCTCCCTGTTTTTTTTTATTTTCCAAATCAAATTCAAGTATTTATTTCTTATGGAAAATATGTTTTTCCTGAGCGTTCCCAAAGCGGAGGGCCTGCTTTTAATTTTAGCTCAGTGGGATCTTTGAGGTGAGGCACCTCAGCAGAATACTAGCATGACTCATGAAAGTGGATCTCTGCGGAGCAGCTCAGGAGACAGAGGGAACTTTTTTATGTGGGTTAATTTGGGTTTTCGTTTTTCTCGCAGCTCTTTGTTTTGGTCCAGGGATGACTGAGCGGCCGGGTTCAGCTCAGGAAGTGAGGTTATCCGCAAGATTTATGCAATGGAAAAACATTTTTAGCCTAAGAAGGTCAATGTGTCTCATTTTTTTACAGACATTGGGCAGTCAGAGCTACAACATCCTCCACAAGGTCAGACACTTAAAGGGGAATGTCATTTACATGGGTAAAACTTAGGAATTTTGATGCCAGATTAACTCACAAGAACACAGTGATAAGTATGTATAATCTCTCCAAGTATTTAAATCTGTCCTGAGCCCTGAATTAGACCGTCCACTCCATTTGCCCTCAGTTAAAAACCCATAAAAAGAACCAAGACGTTCTGCATCTTGTTTGTGACTGGACATAACAAATTAAAGTTGTGGATATGTAAATAGACAGAATAAGAGAAAACAGGAAATAGGTTAATGGAAGTGATCCAGCTGTGCTTACAGAAGCAGACAGGATGCATCATGCAACTCTGATCTGGATTCTGTTTTCACCTTATTAAAAACTCAAGATTTGAGAAACTTTATGCCCTTTTAAAAAAGGACCTCCCATATTCCCTGCACAAGTTATTCAAGGTATCACTTTGACATTTGCATTGGACCTTAAAATGCATAAAGCATGAAGGCCAAATGGCAAAAACTCAAGATGTGGACAACCGAATATTTTTCATCAAAATAAGACCAGATAGTTTTTAACTCCAAGTAGGGGAGATGTGGGTAATGCTGAACTGTCTCTTTACCCCTCCAGTCTGTCAGTAAGGCAGGTTCAGACCTGTTAATGCCATCTAACATCCTCCCTGCCATCTGGAACCATAATCAGCAGAAAGCATGTTTTTCAGGGGGATGAAGATTCTTCCACAGAGTCACACAAACACGCAGAAGAAGAGCAACATCACCACAAGCATGACTGTGGGATCTTGGAGCTGATGTTTGCCCAGTTTTTTTTAAATCTTTCAATTTCATATTCGCATGTCAAACGTTCCTTCAGAGATGTCTTCCTGTTAGAAAAACGTCTGAAGTCAAGCAGTTTCACTGGAAAACTGCAAAGATAAAGAAATGTGATCTGTCAAAACTAGCAGCTACCAAAACTGTGAATCTGCCAAATAACAAATTACAGGTTTGACTATGTTATATAACTTAAAGAGAGGATTGCACTCACTTAAATGTAGGTTTTTCATATATTCATATATGGCAGAAGAAAGTATGAATATCCCCATGACCTCATGCAGGCTCCATATTTAGAGATTTGACAGATACTCGTTGAAGGTTCTTATATTTTCTCCAGAAACAAACTGCTGCTGCTGCTGTTGTTGTGTGCCTGAGGTTTAACTTTAGAGCCAATGTTTGATGGGCAGAATGAGAACGGCTTGTACACAGACAAACATTTATTCAATACGCAGAGACACTGACTCCGCAGGACGTGAGTTCATGTTTGCCGGTCAGACAGAGACCATCATGGTTTTCCTCTGCATGTTCGGGCGCGGCGCTCGGGCTTAACTGGAGCCTCGGGGCATGAAATTATGCAGAAATCCACAAACTGCTCAGCACTTTGTGGTTGTGGTTTACATGCACCCAAAAACCAAGAGGCAACTGTACTTCTGCAAAAATGACTTACAGCCCTCCACACTCCCACACATCCAACACACACACACACAGACAGACACACACACACACACTCTTCCAACAACTTACACTCGCTCGCACTTGTCTCGACCGATTGTTGATGTTCTGTTTTCGTCTCGTCCGATTAAGTTACAAAAACTGAGCGTGATGGCGCTAGTAGAAAACAGGAAGTATTTTCACATTAAAATATTGTGAAGAGCAAACCTGAGTGCACCCACAGTGACCACTGACACTGCTCATATTTCCCCACTCACCGACATTTCATGGCTGTCTGATAGAGGAAGAACTAGTGGTGGCAGTGCATTACATACAGTGCAGGTCAATGTTAAACAGCTTTTAGCAGTAATTGGAAGTGTTTGCAGATGAAGCAGTCAGACGTGTAGCTGCACGTTCAGGGCAGATAAGCTTCTGCTTCATAGCTAACAGAGCAGATTCACGACCAAGTTTTAGGTTGTGATGAGATCCACTGTAAACTAGCTGCTAACTGCCAGCAGACAGATAAACCCAGTGGAGCATTTAGCAGCTAAAGACACAGATATTTCTTTCAGTTTTCAGCAGAGACCAAAAATAAAGCTAAAAGGAGAGTAATATTGGACATAAATTCACTTAGGGGACAGAAGCAGGACTACAAATAAAAGGTAATGTGTCTCTGTATCTGCTTTCAACTTTAAAGGTGATAAAATGTTTTTACAGCTGGTTTCTGTTTCCCTTAAGTGGCAAAAAAATCAGTTATTGCACATTTAAAGCTCCTACACATGCACACAGGTGTTTTCACTCTTCTCAGGACTGTGTGGGCATGCATAAAGTGCCCTTCACATCATATTTCCACAGTAACCACAGCCGGCTTCCTCCTGACTAGACGTCTGATGAGGGAAGGTAAATGAAAACACCTGTGTGGGTGTGCAGGGCCTTTAAGACCAGATAGGATAACGGCCAGTCATTGGTGATTCTGTGGAGCGTCAGGTTAGCCAGTGAGGGCTCTGAGTGAGCAGAGCTTCTGTCCAATCAAACACTGGCTGTATTTGAAACTGTCGACTATGCTGGCAGCACGTTCACATTATGACCAAACCAGCAGGAACAACAAAAATACCAACTATAGTGACTTGTTCTTAACAAAAACAACAAAAACGAACCTAAGCCACTGAGGGGCTGCGGCTACCTGCTGGAATTAGTAATTGACGCGTCCGTCGTCTTCTGGGTCCAATGAATCCAACACTCGTTTGCAATCATCCACATTTATTTATAGATTTACGCTCTTGACACTATGCTCCGGTACTGAACTGTGCATACAAACAAATAGGCTCACATAATTTGCCACAACGCATAAAGTCGACAAACACGATCCGACGTGACGTGACGGTCAAAAAACTGTTTGCTCTCTCATTCAGCAGCACACCTGCTGAGTAATTACCTCTTACTCTATTTAATAATTTCTGCCCCCACAGTTCAGAGCGCCCCCTACTGTGGCTTCCAGACAATAAACAAAAAATAAACACAAATACACATAACCCAAAAAATGGCTCTAACACCAACAATTAACAAGTTTTATGAAAAGGCTCCGAGTTTGATTGGCGGGTAACAAGGATAGCCTTACATTTCCAAAGCAACAGAAATACCAGGAGGACGAGCTGCAACTCACGTTACAACAAAAGGCATTACTTCATTAGCTGTGTTATTGTTTACGTCTTCCATTTTCCAAAACCAGAAAGCAGCTGAGCCTGGCCTAGAATACTGCAAAATGAATTGATTTAACAGTTTAATTCTACGGACTACTATGAAAAACAGTGTGCATCCGTTGGTAGTATGTACGTACGACACAAATTTGTATATTGGTTAATGAAACTGACTTTTTGATAAATCCCACTGAGCAGACTCATGTTTTTTTAATGATTACGTGTGATACAGGTATGTGCTTCAGTCATCAGTGTCGGCCTGCGCTGCTGCTACTGAGGCTGGTTTCCCCTGAGCATGTGCAGACAGGAGATCTCTGCTGTTGTTTTGAGTCTTAACTCACCCACTGAAGCCTTACGGCGATATTCCACCTTGATCCAGCATTGATTGTTTTCCACGTCACGTGTCATGAGCGGCTTATGGAAACTGCTTTCGGCTGATCTGATCAGCTCATAGGATTTAACAGGCTGGGACATCTGAAGGCCAACAGCGGCATCTGATCCATACTGATACTACTAATACTTTTATTTACTATAATGGGGAGGAACTGCTGCTACTGCTGACACTGCCAGCTTTTTAAAGTTACAGAGATTCAAGTACAGCGATCAGGAGAAAATATCCACCAATAATTTTAGTTTTAGGAGCAATTGTTCGCACACAGAGTGAATTCTCTGCGCTGTCCTGTTATTTTTTAATTCACAGATTTTATCCCCTCAGCAAATTCCTCAGAGAGTTGGCAGCTCTCTGCTCTGTTTGTTCAACCGCACAACTAAACGGCCTCAGTCTGCTCGGGGTGAATAAAGCAAGACAGAAGGGAAAGAGTGGAAGACAAAAAGAGAATTACAATGAAAAGATGAGCGCTAATTTCCATTGCATGTTTGTCGTAGTTGTAGCTGGCCTTTTTCACAGCAGAAAGAGCACAGGTGTTACTAATAACACTAATGATGTCTCTGTTCTTCACCTCAGCATGAACAATACCAGCACCCTGAAACTGAAGCAGCAAAGTGTAATTCAGCCCCCATTAGTTTTAATATTTGCACCTCTGCTCTTCATGCTGTGACCTGTCAAGGTGTCTGTGGTGAAAAAGCCACATCGCTCCCCGGGGCGAGGTGGGGCTCCATCAGCACAGACGCTGAGTGTCTGCACTCTGATTCTTGATCAACACAAAATCGACTTTTAAAACACACCCAAGACACATGAGGAAGAAATAGAAGCAATGGGGAAAAAGTCAGTTAATGTTAGCAAACAGTTACCTGTTCACACATCGAAGAGGAGCAACACCTTTTTGCTCTGCTTTGGTCTCCACCAACTCCTGAGAAAAGTACTTGGCTCTTTAGCTGCTGAATGCTCCACTTTCCTCACCAACTCTGCTGTTTGGTGATGATCAGAGCTTTTCCTCCGAGAGCGCTGACAGCTCTGCAGAGATGAGGGGAACTGCAGAGTCACAAAGGCCCTTTCACCTCTGAGTCATTTGATTCATGGTTGAAATGGATTACAGCAGCTTTAAACTCAGATTCAGACCTCCATGTCTTAGGAAGTGAGCGTTCTACACCTGCGACATGCAGTTTGAATTAGCTTTTTCATTGGTTTGAGTGGTGTGACAGCAGAGGCGAAGAAACCTGGTTGCATGAAAACAAAACAATCTGCATGGCAAGATACAACTATGAGTGTGTGTGGTTGTGTGTATGTGTGTGATTTGAGCTAACCGGCCCTGTCACATGCTTACTGTACTCGAGGTTTTATACGTGGTGAATGAATGGACTGAGAGAGATAATGAGAAGGAGCGAATGATGACAGAAGAAGAAGAACAAAACCACTGCTTTGTTCCTTGTTGTGGTCTTTGTGTTGGTTGTTGTGTTGCACTCTGCTGTGCTGGCGTCTCTTAAATTACTACTGAATGCAGCCCCTCGGCTTTGTAATCGCACCCTGGGCAAAGTGCTGTCACCCTGAAAACCACAGAGCGAGAAACACGGTCGTTTTCCTGGAGGGCGGAGCTCAGCGGGCTGCGTTGGACGGCGGCTTCGATGGTTCAGCACAGGCAAACAGAGGAGCTTTATGTTGAACCGATGGAAAGCTCTGATTAGAGGAGCTGAATGAATCCATTCATAACCACCTTGTTTATGTCTCTATACGCTTGTTGGTGATTTGTGTGAATGTATGGGGCAGTGTGGGGACTGACCTCAAGCAGTTTCCCACTGAGATTTATGATAGAAGTATTCATCACATTAATCTGTCTGTGAATTGAGCTCAAACTTTGTTTTAAGTCTCTTGCCTTGCAGTCAAATATGTATTTTAACACTGATGAAGAACAAGACGATACACAAACTTTGCTGAATCACAATCAGGTAGAAAAAGAAACATATATGAGCTCACAACTAAAGAATGCTGTATATTTAGGTGAAAATTAATTAAAAGTATACACACACCATACTTAACACAATAAAAGTGTTTATATATAGGTGTCAGTGTATATGTTGGCAAATCTGAGGAGAAACTGGCTGTTAAAGTATTAATTGGGGCACCATCATGTTTAAAATAAACATGATTTCACTTTACTTGGCTGGAGCATGTGCAAGAGTTAACAGAGTAAAGTTATGAGAGAGGAACAGTGAGGCTGCAATGGAGACACACTTCAATCTCAGATTCTGGCGTCTGTTTCGGGCTCCACATTTTATTTTGCTGACTCATCCACGGGACACACTGTCTCTCTCTCTCTCACACACACACACACACACACACACACACACACACACACTCATAGACGCTACCGTACAAACTCCTCAGGTCAAAGTATGGTCGTGTACAGATGCGTTGAGCATACCTGTGGTTTTCAGACAAGCTCTTCGTGCATGTCAATCAAAGTTGTGCACAGAGTGAAAAAAGATTTGCATTTCATCTTCACTGGTTGGTCTGGAAATGTCTTCATCACTCCACAGCTGCCCTCAGATGTAAAATGCATTCACACGTGTCACATCTGCCTGCATCTCTTTCTCCGCTTCGTTTCATGTGCCTCTCACTCCTTCTCTCCTCTCTCCATCCTTCTCTTATGTTTCTACCCCTCTGACTTGCTAAAGCATACCAAAAGTGGGTCAGAGTCTCCCGGCTTGTTACTTAACAGAGGAAATGGGCAGCAGATGTGTCTGTCATCACCGGGGAAACAAGATGCACACACGCACTCATTGAGAGACAAACAGACGCTTGTCATGCTCGGTGGAGTGTGCCGTAGATGAAAGTTCGGTCCGAGCATCGCGGCTGCTTTATGTCTCAGTTTTTCTGCTCTGCGTCACATCTGGGGCTGAAGTAGGTTAGTAGGACAACATGCAGGAGGCCGGGACACAGCTCACGGATGTAAACCGAAGTGAAAAATAGTGATTTGGATCCGCTTCAGAATTTAATGGTTTCTTCCTTTGCTCGTGCTGCACCTTTCCACCAAGTTTCATGACAGGCAGGCACTAGTTTTTCCGTGATCCTGGTGAAGAGCGAACAAAACAAACCAAAAACATGACCTCCCCGACGAAGGTGAATACCTACGAATAAAGCAGGAGATAAATAGAAATACCACATAAATAACCGAAACTGCTCTAAAATCAGAAGCCGATAGAGAAAATAAGATTCAGAGCCTTTAGGCATTTATTTGAAAACCATTTTGGCAGATTTTTGCCTGAAAAAAGGGCAGAGTTTTATGACTTTAATATAATTTGACTGGGACTCATGTCACTCGTTTTTATCTTGTAAAATGAAGGTAAACATACGATAAAGCTTTAACACACACACACACACATGCCTTTGTGTGTGTGTGTGTGTGTGTGTGTGTGTGTGTGTATGTCGACTGGCTTAAAAAAATTAGCAGTGGCAGAGCAAACAGCAGTCTGAGTGTTTCCTGGCTGTAATAAAGTAGAGAGAGAGAGAGAGAATGGTAGAGTGACACCATTCTCTAATAAAATTCTATTAAAGTCTGTTTTAACAGATTATTACATATAAAAGTCTTTACTGCGCTCTTTGAGTTCAAACTTTCTGTGTGTGTGTGTGCGTGTGTGTGTGCGTGTGTTTGCAATAGTGGTCAAGCACCCTCGGCTTTTATATGACAGCACTGGAAACTGCTGTGGCTGGGATGGAAAAGCTAATAATTATGAGGCAGTAAATCCGACATGCAGGCAGATCTGCGACCTGCAGCCGCACAAACAACAGAACCAATAAAAATCTGTTGGATTCGTCGGAAAACCTCTCCAGCTAGACTTGTTCTGGATCTCTGTTCCCGTCTTTGTTTGCACCATCACATCACACTCATGCTGTAATGACACCTGGGTGTGATTAATCTCTTTGGCGAAGAGAGTGCACTTTTTTTTTCTTTTTTTTTTTGCATATTTACATACAGACAGGCTGGCAGAAAAGTGCTGAAGCAGCAGCCAAGGCAGCATTAAACTGTGGAGAACTGCCCACTGAACACATGTTGGTGAGAATCGATTGATATGATGGAAAATATGAGAAAACTACAACTGGGAATGGAAAATAGACCACATCCTGCTCTTGTGACATGTTATTTGGCAGGATTTTTATAATTTTTTAAAAATCAAATCACACTTTTGGTGATATTTGTGATTTTTTCAGTAGCCATTTAATGTTTGCTGTCTGTGATTGGCTCTCTGTATAGTAGTTTTCATCATCACTGGAAGTGTCAGGACATTGACAGGAAACCATCTTTAGTCTTCTGTATCAAAACGGCGTGAGACAATGAATCCTGTGTGACCGCCCTCTGAACAGATTGTGATTGCTGCCGTGGCCCCTCTTGGCGACCCCCCTATGATTTTTGAGGACACACGCCACCTCTGAGTGGACTGAGTGGCAGGTTGGACCGCTCTTACAAACTGAAGGAATTTAGAAGGCTTACAGATGTCCAACAAAGTCTGACTGACACGTTGGTCGGTCGTGGTGGAAACGAGGTTGCGAGCAGTCATGAATGGAGATTTAGAGTTTGGGACGTGTATGAAGAGAAGCTTCGTCCATATTGAGAGCTGACGCAGCTCTCCACAGGAAATCCTCGTCTGCCTCCAACAGCTTAGAGAGAAGAAACTGCTGTTTACCTCTCTCTGTGTGTGTGTGTCTGCATCTGTGTGTGTGTGTCTGCATCTGTGTGTGTGTGTGTGCCACCTGTCCAGTGACCTGCTGCTGTTCTTTCATTCATGGTTCATCATCTGTGTTCATTTGATTCTTATTCAGCTTTTATGGAGGACGGTGCCTTTTTTTTTTTAGCATCTCCAAACTGAAAACAGGCCAAAAGTATAAACCAGGATTGGATTAAACAGTGTGTTTACAGTATTTGCCTGTCCAGCTAACAAGCCTGTAATAGACCCGATCTAATCATTACCTCGAAGGCTAAGGAGCAACATTAACTAGCATCATTAGCGTGTACAGGTAATGTAAGCACATCCACAGGCTGGTCGTAGATGCTATTAAAGTTTCAGGTAGTGCAGATTGTTGCTAAGAGCTGTTTTGAGCTGCAAAAATGAGCACATCAGGCATTAAAAGTAGAAAAACAAACAATTCATGTAATTCTGTACATTAAATGTCCAATAATAACAGATAATACAGTCCATTTACTTTTTACTGTCAGCTGTCTTTGTTCACTCTTTCAAACAGCATTTGAAGACAGTAATAAAGCTCTGTGATTTGTGTTGATTCAGCCATTTTTTTTCTGTTTCCCTCCTGTGTGTGTTGGGTGGAGCAGATGAAGCTGCCGGTGCTGCTGCTCGGCCGCTCGGCGGATCTCCGTCCTGGTGAGTTTGTGGTCGCCATCGGCAGCCCGTTCTCGCTGCAGAACACCGTCACCACCGGTATCGTCAGCACCACCCAGAGGGGAGGCAAGGAGCTGGGCCTCCGGAACTCTGACATGGACTACATCCAGACGGACGCCATCATCAACGTGAGTAAAGACACGGAGGCGTGCAGACAGACGTGCCCCGAGGCGGGGAGCTCAGAGCGCTGTGGGGAGAACAAAAACACTCTGTGGCTTTGAGGAGGTTTAGCAGTTTTTTCTCACAATGGTCTCCAAAATTTGCAAAAACGTAACACGATCCAAATTGTTGGCATGTTTACATTCATGGTTACCATGTGTGTGCTAGACTTAGTATAAATAGATGTTTGTGGAAGTGTATTCAATGTTGATCCCGCTGTTCCCTGAATAGTTAAAACCGTTTGCATCGACCTGCTGATTGGCTGGATAGAAAAAGTGACTGAGAAGGAACTCAGAGCATCTTTTGATAAACACTATTATACAGCATGGTGCACTTAGCACGAGGAGCACATGATCATCATGATAAGGTCATGTAGACCTGAGATCATCCTAATTAATTGATGGAGAATGAAAGCAGTAGAAGTGTGACTACTCATTATTACATTGACGCCTCATTGTTTATCGATAGTTTATCACATTTCTCTCACTTTAGCAGAGATGTACTGTTTTCTTTCCTTTTACATTCTTTGTTTCCTTATTTGTTTTCTTGCAGTACGGCAACTCCGGAGGACCACTGGTCAATCTGGTAAGTGATGGAAAACCTGCTGGAGGAGAAACGAAATACAAATTTGCTTCCAAAATGAGATGTCGCCTGTTTGAAATGTATTGAACGTCTTGTATTTTTGTGGTGGTTTCACAAAGTATCATATACTCATGTCCTCCACATCTGCTAACTGTCTCCAATAAAACACTTTCATTTTCACGTTTGATTCGGCATGTCAGGAAGCCCTGCTACCTGTAGCATCTTTCCACGCTCACTTACATTCTGTAATGTTCCTAGAATCACAACCCGTATTTATTACACTTCATTCAGATTTTTCTTTGCTGCATAATTTCGCTTTCGCTACATCAAATATTAAGCAGATTAATTACAACAAGATGTTCAATATGATAATAGTTGGGCATTTGAATGAGCTTTCACTTGTTGTTTGGGCTGAAATTGAATGTTTTGGAAAAAATGTCCAGTCATGTGCTGTTTATATCACCCTGAGATTCAAGTTAATTTAATTCTTACATCACCTCTCTATCTTTGAAACAGGACAGAATCACAGTTTCTTATTACTGGGATCACATCCATATGTTGCGAAACAGAGATATACGTAATCTCATATAAACAATCACCAAGGCCCATAAAGTCCTTATTAGGAAAGGTAAATAAAGAGTTTAGGTAATGCTTGGCAAATAGTCCACAGCTGACTCTGATTAGAAGTTTGTTTTCATCTGGCTCGTTACTAAACGAAGAATAACGTGGCGTCAGAAAAACTGTTTAACAAGTTTCATGAGGAAATTTGACTTTTACTGCTGGGCGTTATCGATGGCAAATGAGTGTGTGTGTTTTTGCACTGTATGTGTGTCCCACAGGATGGAGAGGTGATCGGCATCAACACTCTGAAGGTGACAGCAGGAATCTCCTTCGCCATCCCCTCAGACAAGATCCGACAGTTCCTGGCAGAGTCACATGACAGACAGGCCAAAGGTTCGCGACACTTTCACTCTTTATGTTCTGAGTCGACATCAGAGACAGAGGGAGGCGGGACAACATGTGTCCACAGTATTATTTCACAACAGATGTGAGCTCATGATGCCTTTCATGTCAGAGACATGTTGTTGACTTCAAGTCAGGCATCACACTGACTACAAATTTCACAAATGATCCTGAAAACAAAGCTGCCTGCCCGCCTGCCCTTGTACTATTTTTTCATTTAAAAACAAATAAATAAATAAGCTGATAGAAGACGATGACAATGCTTACATGAACATATGAGGGAAGGATTTTCTCAACTATACAAGCGTTTCCTTCTGCTCTCCAGGTAAAGCAGTCCAGAAGAAGAAATACATCGGCGTCAGAATGATGAGTCTCACTCCAACGTAAGTTCCTGGATCTAATGACATCATAACAGTTTGGATTTTCATCAAATTACAATAAACATCTGTTTGGTTTTCATGGTGAAAGTTAGCGATTTTGGTAAGAGATTTGAAAAAAAAACACAGGCTTGAATATGTCAGTTAAGGTTTTGGTCGGGTTTTCACTTAAATTAATGAAAACACTGACTCTGTCCTTACAGTCCCAGTTTTTTTGGACATGTAGGGATAAAGTTTCATTAATGTATTTCTGTGAGATCAGACTGTTCAGTTTCTGAGTGTTTCTGCAGTGAGATGAGGCCGTCTGATTAATCTCCCCAGATCCCTGACGTTCAAACATAACAAGGGTGGTGATCGTATCGAAAAAGTGACCTCAGCTTCATATATGCTCTCAAATGATGAGTTTAAATAGGAATGTAAGTTGACGGAGGCCCGGTCCACAGCCTACAGGTCAGAGTAACGCCCAGGCTGCTCCTCCAGAGCGGATCGCTCCAGGAAACGCCTCAAAACACCCAAACAAGCTTCACTTTACGACAGCTTATTAATTTTAAACATACCAGTGGGTTTTAGCCCACTCACCCACCATATGTTACAATACTGTTGTTCTACAGGGAGAAATGAAAACTTTCCTTTCTGCTACATTTGAGGACTTTTTAAGGCAAAAAATGCCCCAACATTACATGTGTCTTGTCTTAGCTCATGAGTGGTTTTTGCCTGGTGAAAGTCATACACATCAGAGCATCCTCGAATTGAAACGTTTTAAGAATAGTTTATGCAAGAAATGACCATATGTGACCATTTAGCATCATTTTATTAGAAATGAGTTGCCTTGCTAGAGCCACGACACATGATCCTGTGTATAATCATGTGTGTTTCTGTGACTGTCTACACCAGGCATCTCAAACCGGTTCCATAACGCGTGGCTGCAGGTTTTCATTCCAACCCAGGAGGAGCACATCAGGCCAACCAATCAACATCAAGGGATCACTTAGTTATCAGCTGAAGACTGAGATCAGCTGATTAATTGATTCCAGCCTGGTGTGTTCCTCCTTGGTTGGAATGAAAACTTGCAGCCACGTGGCCCTTTATGGAACCGGTTTGAGATGCCTGGTCTACACAGTCCATCAGTGTGATGTTTTTTAGCAACCAACCCTCAAATCTCACAACAAAAATTAAAGGCGACTAAATGTGTTTTCATGGTTAACTGAAATGAACTAAAACCAGTGTTGCATAATTTTAGCTTCCTCCGTGCACCTGGATCTTGTTAGCGAGTGTCCACTAGAATCTGTTAAGCGTGAACAACTTGAATAAATAAGTACATGTCGACTGACTCATCCGGGTGGTCTTTGGACCAATCAGCACCAAGATGCTGAATCAGATCTGTACTGCTGAAGTTGCAGCTTTTAAAAGCTTAGGAGTGTCACGATTAATCAGAGCAATGCTTTACATGTTTGAATTTAAAATGAGTCACGCTGCAACCCCCCCCCCCCCCCCACTTCAAGTTGAATTAAAATCAGACTGGTGTGTGTGGACATGTAGTACAAAAGCTCATGTTCGGCTCTTTCCCTCGTCTTTTCTCCCCGCAGGCTGGCGAAGGAGCTGAAGGAGAGGCAGTCAGACTTCCCAGATGTCACCTCTGGGGCGTATGTCATTGAGGTCATCAGCCGAACTCCAGCAGAGACGTGAGTGTCCCTCCCATCACCTCTTATTCCCACATTAGCTGTTGTTTACTGCCCGATACGTCTATTTAACCAGCTGTTTTTTCACAGCAGAAAAGATCTTAGGATACATAATTCTGCATTCATCATCTGGAGTGAGTTTGATTTTCACACCAGAGGCACAGGTGGCACATTTTACTCTTCCAGTAGTTCAGGAGGTCACGTTCAGTAAAGGAGCTTGTCTCATGGGAAAGTAGATAGAAGGGTTCATACTCACTCCTGCAGAATTTTCTCCCTGGAAAGATTATTAGTATCCACATGAAAAGCTTGTTGAAAGCAAACCGCAGTGTTCCACCTGCATAAACAGCAGGTAGCGAATATTTTCTTGTTGTCTGGTGGGTTTATTTAGAAACCCAGGCGGGAGTCAGGATGAGGATCTGATCTTGTTGAAAGGACATTTATTAGATTTGAACTTTCTGGATATGGAAAGTTCACTCCTGGCTTTTAAGCTGCTGTTTTGCTTGTGGAACTGGGCTGAAAGCTGGCAGCGGAGCCAGAATCATGAATGTTTCCCACCCAGACTGTCCAACTCCCTCTGGCAGGGAGGACAAACTACTTCAGTCATAGTTGAGCGCATTTCTCTTTGCTCTGGAGGTGTAGCCTCTGCATTTTAGTACCAGAAAGAAACTGCCTTGGATTCACCTCAAGAGCTCAATTAGTGAACACGTTTTGATTGATTTTTGCCCCTGGAAAATTCACATCTTAAATATTTCTCTATTGTATATACAGTATAAATGGAGGAACAAGAAACTAAACAGAAGAAGAGAAACAACAGAAAATCACTCTAATCAGAGGAATACAAATCGGCTAAGGTCTATGACGAGAAAATAAATCAGAAACTAGAATATCAAATTTACAAAACAAAAAACACTCACGAGGAGGAAACAAGAGCTTACGGTTCAAGACTGTGACTGTGACAAACGGGGGAAGACAGGCTCGGGTGAATCGCCGACGGACAAAGACACACTGGCACAAGACAAGGGAGACGCAGACTATTTAACACGTGGAGGGTAATCAGGAACAGGTGGAAACAATGGGTAATCAGGGCGGACACACGGGACACATGAGGAAGGGCAAGTGCTCTGAAACGAGAGGAGAGTTAGACCTTCAAAATAAAACAGGAAATGACAAGACAAAAACCCCACGACGAGACAGACCTCACCGTGGTGTGACATATACAGTATGTGACTACATAAGCAGCAAATAAGAGCTTTTACAAACAACACAAGTGGAACGAAGTATTAGTACGTGGTTCGGATTTTAAGGGACAGGATATAAAATAAAGGAAGGTTATAAAAGAGCTATAACCTGAGATATCCTGCTAAAGACAAACACAAAACTGGACTGGACAAACTCCCGGCTAAGCCAAAAATGAGTTGGCAAAGAGGTGGAGCGTGGGTGGAGCTGAGGCGGACCAAATGAAGCCTGGTTGCTGAAACCTAGCGGCTAGCTGTCACTCAAAGCAGCCATGGCATAATTATGCGTAACTTTAAGATTCAGTATAATTTAAACGAGTGAGTTATGTATCATCAACGGGGGAATTAGCTTTATTAGCAAAACTGTTTTAGTACCAGGCTGTAAACATGTTTATTTCTCCTGTATAGTCGGAAGTTTTAACATGGGGTCTATGGGGATTGACTCACTTCTGGTTTCATTTTTCAGGCCTGGAGGCTGCTGCTGCAAACACCAAATATATATTTGTTTGTGATGTTTGTTTGCCTTCACTCTTCTTTCTTGGTGGCAGAGCCGGCCTGCAGGAGAGTGACGTCATCATCAGCATCAACGGCGAGCGAATCACCTCGGCCAGCGATGTTAGCGCCGCCATAAAGCGGGACGAGACGCTGCGAACGGTGGTGAGGCGAGGCAACGAGGACGTCATCCTCACCATCATCCCGGAGGAGATCGAGCCTTGACCTCTCAGCTGAATGAGCAGACGATCAACTCAACAACCCAAACGGTCAACCAATCCCGAGCTGGCTCTCAGTGTTTTTCAACCACTTATGAACACTTTGAAAAACCAAGCAACCAATACGGGTGTGTGTGTCTGGGGCCACACCTACTGTGTTTAAGAACTTGTAATTATTAGTACTACTACTACTCTTCCATGGTGTTACGCTCACACACAACTTCAAAGGTCCAACTTCATTACTCTGGGAACTGAAGCATCAACCCTGTCATCATATTTCTCAAATTTGTTTGAATTATTCTTCTAATCTCAATTTACTTTCCATCATCACAGACCTTTTAAATTATACTAACCCCATCTGTCGCCACAAAGTGGTCACCGCAGGCTACCGTAGTTCTGTTTCATTGCGTATGTTCTTGATGGAATATTTTTTGATAGTATTTGTGTTTGTTTGATGACAGTTTTTCAAAAAAAAGGGAATAAAATTATTTTCAAAAGTGTCATCATCATTACTGTTTCTGTGTGATCACACACAGGTTCCTCAACCAGCCAAAAGGATCGAACAATAAGCACAACAGTGTTTTGTACTTGCTCTGAATATTCTGTACAACTTTATTTTTCACTTTTGTAACATTTTTTTGTTAATGACGAATAAACTACTCCTTAATGAGGTCTATAGGTGGCAGGTAGGGGATCCTCATGGAGCCTTCTAGGATCCCCTGAGCTTCTGAGGACATGTTGAGGTTTCTTAACCCTCTTCCTCTTTGTGGAGTGTTATGTTTCCACATCATCACGGATTTGGTTTCTTATACTTTCTTCTCCAAAGTTAATCTCCAATCAACAGCTAACGTTGTCTGTGCTACAGTTTGACTTTGCTCCCGTCCATTAACAGGCAAGCTGACACATCATCCAAAGCAAGACCCTTCCACTGTTACGGTCTGTTGCTGTACATGAAACAGAAATTGAAATGAGAGTTGACACAGTTACGATATATATTGCTGCTCTCTTCTTAACTGTTAACTGGTATGTGTGATAAGTGTTGGCCAGCAGATGCTGAGAATATTATGTGTTAATCAATATTACATCCAATGTAATGGGATGTTCATATTGTAGTGAGCGAAACACAACAACTTTGCTGCATTGCTGTAAAATTAGCACCTAGTTGGTGAACACGGTGAAGCATTCAGCCGCTCAAGAGCCAGATATTTTCCTCAGAGGTGGTGGAGACCAAAACAGAGCTAAAAGACGAGTGAATTCTGGACTTAGATTCATCAGGAGGCCAGAGACTTGACTGCAAAAAAATGCTAATGTTGCAGCGTCTAAGTAAATTAGCCACAGTTCTCCATATCAACTTCATGAGGCAATTGTATATCAGCGCTGTGTTTGCAGCTTGTTGTGCTGCCCCCAAGTGACCAAAAACATTGTGGCAAAATAAGTATTGAGTTTAAAATGATTCATCACAGACAAATGTACTTGTCTTCGTTACAGATGTACCACAGCAGCCAAGTTCTGTTCACAAGGAGACGGAGAAAACAAGTTGAGAAATAACTCCATCATCTCTCAAACATCTTGTTCTCCACTCTGTGATGTGGTGTGTGTCCTCCCTCTGAGCCATGTCACACACCGAAAGACTGAGTTCAACACAGCATGACACAATCTGCTGGCTGGCAGTGTGTGTGTGTGTTCATGTGTGTGTGTGTGTGTGTGTGTAAGCCCAGTGGAGCGAAGGTCTTGCATAACACTTGACATAGTTAACACAGTGAGGTTAGTAATGTGCTCTCTGCACAGGTTCATTCAGGGGGTCAGTTGATGTCATTGTCATTGGCTTTCTCATGGGGAGCTAAGTTAAGCTACTGGTGCTGTCCTGGCTGGTAGATCTGAGTGTTTTAATACTGTAACAAAGATAGAACAGCCATTAATTTGTACAACAACTGCATGTCAAGATGCTTTGAAAGCAGGCCGGGTGGTGACTTATGAATGTTGAATGCTAAAAAATAATTAGACTTGGTTAAATGACAGCATGTTCAACAGGCCTATGAATTTCAGGAAGGTGAGGAGGATGGTGGGATGCGACTGAAAGCTCCAGGACTGATCATGAAAGGACCTTCTGGTGACATTGTTTTGTCAAAAAAATATTTTTTCATTAATTGAATTATTATCAAGTATTAATGTGTCCACACAACACTGAAATGCACTCTCAAATTAAGCATGTTTTACAGAGCTTTGATAATTAGCATGATCAATTTGTATGGCAAACCAGAGTATGCACGTAAGATCCAACTGTGATCTGCACCAATATTCCCATCATACCATCTTATCTGCAAGAAGCCATGGAGGCATTTACACCAAACAAGGCTATCACCAGAAAGCTTGGCGATAAAGCTGGGTTGAATGAACAGTGACGAGGTGGACATGAACAGTCCAGCTGCTCAGTGTTTCCTGAAACAAGAGAAACTTTCAACCAAGCAGAAAATCAAGCAAACAAACTGAAAACAGGCCTATCTGACATCTCACTCAGCTCCAAGGAATGGTGGTGGATTGCAAACACACTTTCTGGGAGAAGTAACAGACATACCTGTCATGGAACACTTGGCCGTTCCCCACATTACAGTAGGTGAAAAGGCCAGTATCTTCTGCCAGGCCTGGAAGACCAGAACCTCAGCACCCATTCATCTTCTAATGAAGTCCATTTGAGACCAGAAGATGTCAGGGACATTAAGCCATCATCCAAGCTGAGCTATCACACAATGATTCTTTTCAAGATGCATTCAACCTGGAAACACTGCTACCTAGAGGTCACCACCACGCCATGCAGGGCTCACACCAAATGCCCTGAGGGGAGCTTCCTCCACTCTACTGTAAAGCATGGAACAGCCGTCCCCCTGCTGTCACCACTGAGACATCACAGCAGGGAGTGTTCAGGCCTTCAGGAAGAGACTGAGCACACTGCTCACCATGAGACTGCAACCCCAAAGCTCAAAGACACACATCAGCTCGGTGTTTATTCCTGAGTACCTGCAGAACAGTGATGGGCTCTCTGAAAGATGTTCATGGAGCTCTTTTAAAAAAGAAACTGTAATGTGTAGAAGAGCTTATACAAAGAGAAGAGAGGGGTGAAGTGGGTTCACCATTGAAACGTGAATGAAATCTTTTCAATGCAGATAGATGACATCTACCAGCAGGAGAAGGCACGCAGGGAGTTCGTCTTTCATTTCATTTCGACCCCACTTGGACGAGACGTGAATGGAAGCAGTGACCCGGTTTGTCCTGATTGACAGAGCAGATCCTCTCCCAGCACTCCCCTCTGCTGACTCAGTGTCTGTTCTCCACATGCCTAACAAAACATCCGCACATCATTTTATAATTCGGTGTCCTTATGAAATATGTGACCCAATTTATTTCTGATGACTCAGCGCACAGCTGTCAGTTGGTTTGCTGCATAGTACCTTGGCACCGACCCTCCCCTCTGTTTCTTTTTATTATATTTTGGGAACTAGGCAGGATTCACCTCAGATGTCCTCTGTATGGGACTCATTGCTGCGGTTATCCACATAAAAAGACTTTCACTGACCTTGATGGTTCATTTCTGACCAATTTATGAGTCAACATTACTGGAAGGCCTGGCGGGAAACATCGGCTAAGTTGATTTTACCTTTTGGGAAACTCTTGGACAACATTTTCCTCAAACTGCCATTGTTGTCTATACAAAATGTCCATAAATCAGCATAGTCAGCTCTTTGACTCTTTTTTTCTGACTCATATGTTTTGACTCTGGTCAGAAAGTACAGTGCTGCAACCCAAAGACTCCAGACTGAACGCCAGAATGTTCTGCTTGTTAATGTTGCCATAGTTAATGAATCGTGTCTGTTATTTGTTATATGCTTTTATAACAATATTTTTTGCATAAAATCTGAGTTTTGTCCTTTTGCTTGCAGTCTCACATCATTTATTTATGTCTCTTATCCTCTGAAGTGTCTCAGTTCTCAAAGTTTGTGCTCAATAATCATCTTGCTTGTTCTGGTTCCCTGTCTGAATTGAGGATTTCAGGAAGTGCTGTTGATTAGCAGAATTATTAAGAAACCAAAAAAAGACCACATTCATTTGTATAAATATATTTTTTATTGCTATTTACGTCAGTAGAGTTATCAAAATCATCAACATCTCAGTCCTTTTAATAGTTTACGTGGGCAGATAAATTTTATGTTACAGACATGTACATTATTTAAAACATTACAGTGGCATATTAAAACGTGTTTTAATCAGTTACACCTTCTACATCCACGCCTGTTAAAGGAGTATTCATTTGCCAAACAGTTGAGGCCTGACTAACCAAAACACTTAAGAGCAGGTAAGTGTAGTTACAGTACATAGTTTGAATAAGAATAACTGCTGGTCAAGATGGATCATGTGGATTATGAAACCTGGGAGGGTTAAAACCATAAACAATAACCTGGTTAAGATCATATCACTGCAATAATTTAAAGCTTGTTCTTTACGTTTGTCTGCGTCCGGGCTCTAACTGCAGGCCATGCTCAGTTTTACTTCATTTTCAGTTCCAATGGTTTCAAAATCACTTAATGATGTATTTCTGGCTACTTTTCATGTGGCCAAACTTGCCCAGAATGCACTGCAGCTGCAGGATATGTTTTTGTTTTTTGTGGTTTATGGGATTTCTACACTTACACATGTTTTGATTCTTTAGGCTAAACTTGCATCATGTTCACAAGCTGATGGGACGGTCCAACATCCAGGACATTCAGACTGGCTGTCAAACAGTGTTGCATTCATTTGTTTTTTTTCCCCAGAGATAAAAGACAAACAAACCATTTCAGAGGCTGCATCTTTGACAGCTGGACACTTACAGTTTAAGACCATTTTATGCTTTATCGTTATAATTTTGTCCATATTTCAGTCATTTCCTCCTTATGAAAGGCGTTTGTGTCGTGTTAGTCTTTTAGCGTTGTTGAACTCAGTGCATGGCTGGCATCGGGGCCGGCTGCTCCGACAGCCCAGTGGAAGCTGCTTCTCCAGCTGAGCTGCTCATGGCTCCCTGGTTGAGGGCGAACTGCGGCAGGGCGCTCAGAAATGCCTTCTCCAGCTTCTGCTCCAGGGCATCCAGGCGACGGTCCACATGCTCCTTCAGCCTCCTCTCCATCTCCTCCAGACGACGCTCCATTGCTGCGTCCAGTTCCCTGCAGAGTGGGACAATGTGGGAGCATTAGATTGAAGCATCGTGCCCACAGAGTAAAGCTGAATTTTAAAATGAGGCACGCACTCTTTGACACAAACAGCACGGTATGGAAAACTGCATTAAAGAGTACGGTCAGTTGTGCAGTCATTGACTATCACCTACATCACAAACGCTCAACGCTGTACTCGAGTACCACAGAGTGGATCAATTTAAAACTTAATAATTGAGAATAAAATAGCAACAAAATATTGAGGAATTTCATATTTCATTTATATTTCATTTCATTTCTCTATTTGTATTGCTTCAGTGGGAGCTGAGCCCCTGACCTACATAGCCTACCTAATACTAGTGCTGTGCTTTATCAGTTTAGGTAAAGGTACAAACACAGAAATCACTTAAAGTATTCTTACACTCACTATGACAGAAGTGAGCAAAACACTAGAAGAGGCTGTTCACGCCTGGAGAACGAGAGCTGAGCTGTGACGGATTCATGAACAAACATGAAGCCACATCAGAGACAAAACCTCAATTATGAACACAGACATTAAACTAAACCACCCACACAGTCGATGTCGGCCACAATCTTCCCCTAACCTCAGTAACCTGCTGCACCCATCTTACTCAGCCACATTTCTTTCTGAATGAAACTCTGTTTCATCCCAACCTCCCTGCTTTACAACACATCTGCCCTTTTTCTGTTTTTCCACTTTTGCAAACATGTCTTTGCATTTTCCCAGCTTTACTTTTTACCCTCAAGGCTCTTTGAAGACTCTTCAAACCACCTTCAAGGCTTTCTTGAACCAATCCTGCCACGATGTTAAGAATCATCGGCCAGGATTTGGTAAATGTTAGGATCTGGAGAGTAATCCATTTTGGACGTAACACAGAACAATGTGACCAGAATGCAATGCAGCAGTCTCAATTTCCCACAGTGTAATGCAACTGCAGTTTTAAGCAGACAGATATTACTCTCACAGTTTCTCCACTGCAAATGAAACCTATACTTTCACTGTCATTATCGCTTCCTCCACCTTCAAATCAGCTGCACAACTGAAAGCAACAAATAACTGCATTCTTAAAGAGGAAATCAGAGGCTTTACAAGAAGATTAAAAAGGCAGGCTCGAAAAAAGAAACTCACTTAATATATTGTTATCAGCATCTTCACAACAGACAACCACTCAAACTCTATTCATTTCTTTAAAAACTACAATTACATATTTGTTTGTCAATCAGTTCCTTGGAGTAGATATCACCTTTTCTGGATGTAATTTAGAGTATTGAAGGTAATATCTTTAGCTGTGGTAACTAGACTGATGTGTTGTGGTGGAGACGTACCACTGAGCTGCTGTCCTGTCCTCGACGTGGAGTCACACTCAGCTGACATTCTCTCTGATCCCACATTTTGCTGCTCTGCTCTGACAAAGAGCCTCATTTATCAAAGCGCAGTTTGTGGCACCAGCTCATAAAGACATTTTTCCAAACGCAGAGGAAACTAACGTCAGCTGTAAATTCAGTTAACTGATATCGAGCCTTTGCACCAGTGTTGGCTAAACAATTCCATTTATCCAATGAGGTTTGGTGAGTTTGCCGACATTTTAATGATTCACACATAGAGCGATGCTGATAAATGGTCTCTATTGTCTCTGTATCAGCCTCCTCCCTGCACTCCTAACAGCCACTGCCCAACCCAGATCCCTCTGAGTCCGTCAGCACTTCACTAACCGGAATTGTTACCAGAATGTTTAAAAAAAAAAAAAAAAAAAAAAAAAGAACATGAAAGTTTCAGTTACTTTGTTGCCATTTGGTCTGATGAACAATATGAATTTCACTCCAAGACATGTTATGATATGCGTTATGCATTGTCAGAAGATCATGAAGCAGTGGGAAATGTTTTGGCGTCAGCTGACTTTCCGCAGCACAGCACTTTCGGCTAACAATGCGACTTTAGATGACCAAAACTATGAAATAAACGGGTCTCTGTTCCATCAACAATGCGCGAGTGTGACTATGGCTATGGCTCAAAAAATTGAAACACAGTGATCAAGAAAGCTGTTTCAACAACAACTCTTTCAATTTAATTAAGAATGAAATTAAATTCTATTGTGTTTCGCTACATATGCAGGGACATACAAGTCTATACAGTAGCTCATTTCTGAGAAAAAGCTTAAGAAAATGTCTGATTGTGATGTAAGACGATGTCTGTCAGGAGGATTTGTTGTATGCACCTACATCTATTTAATAGAATTAGTAATATAGTAGCATTATTATGTATCAAAATAATCTTATCTACCGTGTTTCGTGGCCTTAGCTTGCTGAGCTTGTTGCAGGAACAAAGCAGTAATGTCTTTCTGACACAAGGTGGAGCTACTTTATCTGATCACAGATCAACAACATGGAGCTACTTCTTCATTTTGAGTGATGGGTTCAGATGCAAAACATATAAAAGCAGTCACAGTGACCTCAAAGACTAATTCTTCCAGGAGAATCATCAAAATCTGGGTTGTAATTTCTCTGAGGAGCAGTGGCGAGTGGGATTGAATTGTATTGTGTTTAAATACACAAACTCTGATTCAGCACCAACATTTCTCACTAAAAGCAAAATACTGTTGACACACACTAACAGGGCGGACTCACTGAACTTCACTCACCATGTTCCATTTCTCATCTGCTTCTCCTTCTCTGCCACCGCTGCAGCGTCATCCAGTCTGAGCTTCGTCACCTGACCGCAGACGCTCTGGAGCACGGGCAGAAGATCGGGGCCGGATCTTAGCGCCTGGTCGTGCCCCTGTCCCTTCAGGAAGTGTGACATCATCTCCGCCAGCTGGTCGTGGCTCACTGAGACATGAGACCACATCGCAAACTGGTCAGCGGCTAAGATTTGTGAATTTCAAAAGCAAAAAAAACTGTTTGGCTACATTATTAAATACGCTGTGGTCAAACAACCTTCATTAGGTTTGATCCAAGCAAGACAGTTTATGCTGAAAGTCTGTCCAGATAAAATCTGTTTTTCAGGTCAGTCATGAAAACCTGAGACGAAGAACTGTACAAGGAAAGGGAAACTTTTTATCAAATTGCCATTTCAAAAAGAAATTCTTTCAAAATTTAAAAAAGTCTAAACCTTGTGCAATCTTGTTTGACTTGAGAGAAATGACGATCCTTACTTATGTTCTTAGTGCTGACGCCAGAAAAAAGGCGGTCTGGTGAGGAGGAGGTGGAGCCGTCTGACATTGCTCCATTCTGAGCAGGTGGAGCTTCATCTGCAGGCATGACGGAGCTGATGGGGGGCTTGTGACACAGAAACAAGACTCTCTGATACGATCTGATGTACAGTATGTGTAAATATTCTCTGAACCCACATTTCAGGATTGTTCAGCGACCGCCCCTCAGGTCAATTATGGGGTAATCTGATGTTGTTGTGCGATAATTTATCATAATGCTCTATAAAGGAGCAACAGGAGGAGCACCAGATGCTGAACCGGTACAGTTGGGCTTCATCATTCTAGCTTTTTGCACTGCGCTGGTTTACTTCTTCATGAATTGCCTGAAAGATTTGCCTCGCTAGGCTGCTAAACTCTCCAATCAACATCAAGGAGACCACTTTAAGTTTCCACTGCTGCTCGTTAACTCCTGTTGCGACTGTTTTCTAGATGTTCGTCAGATTGCTTGTTTGCTCGATTTTGTGTTTGACTCTTGCTGTTCAGTTACACTCAAACTACCAGTGTCATTCAGAATCATCTCTCAGCATCTTTGGTAACTGATGTTAAGATTCAAAACCTGCTGAACTTCATGTGTTAGCAGTAACTAAGGCATCACTGTCTGTGGGTTTAGAGCAAACAATAGCACAGATAATACTAATACCCTGGAGTCTGCAGGCTGGGGCTGGTTGCTGACAGCTGCGGGGGAGATGTTGGCTTGAGCCAGCGCAGAGAAAGCCCCACCGCCCATCAGGAGAGGCAGGAAATTGCCCAAAGAGCTGGTCTGGTTCTGGAGAGAAACGCATACCGACAGACGACATCATTTTGTGCAGCTGCCGTTTCTTGTGCAATAGAAACTGAATGAAGCTGCCAGTTTCTGTCAAGGTAGTTTACAAACAGCATGTCAGGATTTAAGTCAGATGCCAAAAGGCATGACATAATGAGCAGCATTGTCAGAAATTAAAATACAGAAGACAAACACGAACAAATTATGTGGTTACTGTTCAGCAGAGAGGGAACTCCCACATGTCAAATGTCAGAGAATTCATAAACACATTCAGAGAGTTTTCAAAACAGTCCCTGTGTCAAGTATCGCTAGTTGGTTCTCATAGCAAGCTAAAATGAACTGAAACCAAAGGTTGCCTGAAGGTGGCTGAACGGTCTAAAACCTTATGGCACACTTGGGAAAATGATCATCAGTGAAGTGAAGTACGAGTGAGCGGTAGTTAATGAGCTAAAACATGTAATCTAATGGCATCGTCCTTTTATTGTTGTTGTAATTCCCCCTCGTCGCCTGCAGAGGTCATTTAAGGTAAATAATTTGCTGCTCCTTTAGTCCCACCTTCTGCTGGAAGTGCACCATGTCCATGAGATTCTGGGCTCCTGGTGAGAGGCTTGTTCCCATCTCCTCAACCAGACACTGCACCTGCTGCATGTCGATGCCGGGGCCGCGGGCCGGGCAAGGCTGTAGCTGCTGAAGGCCCACGATGACGCGACACACCAAAGCACTGCTTCTACCTGCCAGGGAGAGCAGCTGGAGACAAACCCAGATGATTGAACTAAAAAGTTTATATATGCAAAGGTTCAGAAGTTCAGAAGATGAAAGGGTCTCTAGTAGATGTCAAAAACTCATCACACTCAGCAAGTGCTCTTTGTGTTTGGACAGACGTGTCTGAACGAGACTCACCTTCACTTCACAGGCCGAGGATGGGTGCTCGAGTGTCAGCTGCTTCTTGTAGAAAGGTCCTCTGTCTGAACTGTCAGCACAGAAGAGAGGAGACACTGCGTCAGCATCCAATCAGACTTTTATCAAACAGACAATTATCCATCAAAAATGAATAATAAATGTATCTATAACTTAATGTCTTTTTTAAATCATCTTTATCACATTTCAGCCTGTATTCAACACTGGACAATAAAGAGTGATGGGACAGAAGCAGACAGTGGGGATGACAAGACAACAAAAGTCAGTGACTGAATTCAGAGTCAGGATGTTAGCAGACTGCATCCCTGCTTCACTGATGGAACTCAATGCTGCTGTGTATAAGGTCATTATATGCTTTAAATTTTCAAAAAGTTGCATCATCAGCTCCTGTTTTCTGCCATAAAGTTTTTGAATTGTTTAACTGTTGCACACATATCAAACAACTTAAGTCCAACTTAACTGATCCTGACCTGAGACGTCACATGTTACTTTAGTGAAAGCAGTCCAGCTTGAAGGAGAGGACTAAGTCATGCCTCAAAAAACGAGAACGTTGTTGATTATTTTTGTAGCCTCCCGCGAAACAGAGGTCTCAACTTTCTGTTAGAATAATTAAACTAACTACTGATAACTGTCACTTAAAACTGATGAACACAGATGGAACTGAAAGCTTATCTCTTGTAAATTCAAATGACAAGTAAAACATACAATTGATGATCACTGTGTGACTGTGTATACCTGTCTGGCTGGATGTGGTCGTCTCTCTCCCCGCGTACCGTCCCACAGTATTCTCCCATCTGGCCGTACACCTCCATGGTTCGAGCCTCGCTGACGACCAGCAGGCGGCTGATGGCAGTAGGGGAGGAGGGGCTGCAGTGGAGGGTCAGGACACAAGGAGAGCCTTCCTCCGTCTGTTCCAACAGCACGGGGTCGCCCCTGAGATGGAAACATTAGTGTTAAAGGAGCCATTCCCAAAAATGTAAAACTCACTTATCACTCATCTACACCCCTCCTGTTAGTGAAAGAGTGTTGAGGTTTGTTTGCCTGCATTACACACACAGTTAACATGTACTTCTATGTCAGACTTGATCAAAACCATTGACATAAATAAGGACCTCAAGCAGCAGAATCCAAACACTGTAAGCTCAATGTTTTACAGTATCAGTGCTGACAATCATGAATCAACATGTTGCTGTTTTTCATTGTTAACTGCTTACAGCTTCTTACCAGTTTATCTCGTCTCCCTCTGACTGACTAAGCTCTTCCTCAGGACCCTCTCTGTTAGTGATGTGAACAGGAAGCAGGACATCAGTCAAGTGATGGTCCTGAGAGTGACAGACCCAAGCCGCTCCGCTCTTCACAGCAATGTCCACCATGATGCTGCTGAGGCCACAGGGACTGTGACCTTCCAGGAGACAAACTAGGACACAACAGAGGAAACAGCTTAGGAGGCAAGAGTGAATAACAATACGTTTTGAAACGGGTCAGGGTAGAAGCAGAAGTTCTGAATCAGGACTGGACCAAGCTAGGACAGAAGATAGGCCGGGGTAAGCGAAACCTTTGGAGACAATGGCAGAATACAAATCCAGAGACAGTCCTGTCTAAAGGTAAGTAACATTTTTATTACTCTTTTTACAAATGAACCTTAAGACCTTACATCATTATACCATTGTATCTATGCACAGGATACAGCATTTGACAGCTATGATGTGGGAATGTTCTGACTAATAATTCTTATTTCAACATGGTCAATTTCACACTATGTTTAAATGTAAATCGAGCCTTTGCTACAACACAGCAGCAACTGTAAATAAGCTTCGTGACATTAAGCCATAGCACTACTTTTACCTTTAACGTTACCTTAAAATAGTTCCAACTGAAACCGTTGATTAGCTTGTTTTCCTGAGCTTACTGTATTTTCGTCTTCGCATTTCTTCAGACGTAAAAAACTACGGATGAGCCTGATTTGCAGCTTTAATTTGTGATAAAACGGTGAATTTCTCGACCTAGCTAACGCTAAACGTGTCGCATCACCCCGCAGCTGCCGTGTAGCAGCAGCCTGTGTTCAGGCAGCCAACAGCAACTGCGCGACAGGATGTTGTGATGCGACGTCATCAAACGGCGACGCAGGAGATGTCGGGCCAGGCTGTGATAGGGTTTTGGTAAACGTTTTTTTTTTAGTTCTACAAATAACTTTTACGTGTTGTCAGTCAAATACTTATCGTGTGTTTGTGTGTGACATTTTCACTGTATACCAAGCTATATCGTGATTCGTCAACGGTCCCAACGTCGTAGTCAGCAGCTAACAGATGATAGATCGGCGGCTGAATTGTGTTTTGATTTGTCCTCTATTGACTTAACGATGTCCTAGCTAACTGTGAGACGGCTAACGGTATACATAACGGATTTAACCCTTTTTTACTGCAGGGCATGGACTTTACAGAGTGCTACGGAGACACCGTCTCCAGTGTCGCGGCTGCAGCTCGATCAGGCTGCTGGAAGCGGGTGAAGAGGCTGATAAGGAGAGGCTTCAGTGTGGACTGTCGAGACAACCGCGGCTGGAATGCCCTGCATGAGGCGGCAGCCGCTGGCAGTCTGCAGTGTGTGCAGGAAATTTTGTCTGCTGTCGGCGGTAAGAAAGGGTATAATACAGCTTGTATTATGCACGATGTTTCTCACGTAGTAGAAGCCGGAATGTTTGGATTTTTCCCTGAACAAATCACTTCATCAATTCATTTTCTGTTTTCTGTTGATATGCAATATACAGTGATATAAAACGTAATGACAGCAAATCCTCACATGTTGGAACCAGAGAATACTTAACGTTAGTGTGCACTTAAAAAGTCATCACAACTGTTGATTAATTCCCTAATGACTGACTAATTGCTGAATCAGCCCTTTCAGCAACTCTTTCATTAGTTTATTGAGTATTCTGTAAGGTCAGTTATGCCTGTCAGGTAGTCATGGCTTTTCTTTTTCTTTTTTGACTTCAAGCAGCAGGCTCCCCCCGTGGCTGCCGTTCCTATGTGAACTCTTTGACACATGAGGGGGAATCTGCATGTTACCTGGCAGCGGAACGTGGACACCTCGCGGTGGTCCGAATCCTCCTGAAAGCACATGCCAACATCAACCAGCAAACAAATGACTTATCCTGTCCTTTGTATGCAGGTATGACACTTGCACATTATCAAACTGGTGTTAATGTCCTTTCAGTTACTGTTTATACCGTTCTCGCCTTTGATAAATTAAATTTCCTTTTTTTGGATTGCAAAGTTGAATTCGATTGGGTTGGATTAATTCTGTCATCAGTATTTATCAACTGCTAACTTTTTTCCAACAGCTGTAAACGGTGGGCACAAGGAGGTTGTAGAACTGCTGGTCAGTAAAGGTGCAGAGGTCAATGGGACACACACCGCTTCCTGCTGGACCTGCCTTCATCAAGCTGTTTATAAGGTAATAAGAAAGCTCACAAACACACAACTCTGTGAGATCCACCCGAACTTGCAACATCCATATTTTTTTAATCCCTAAGGGTCACAGGGAAATTGTGCATATGCTGGTTAACGTGTCCAACTTGGAGGCACTAGACGACCACGGGATCTCCCCTCTGTTTGTGGCTGCACAGTATGGACAGCAGGAATGCCTGGAAATTCTTGTTAATGCTGGTAAATAGCTGTTTTTCTTTATAACATTATGTGTGCATGAGTACAGAGCTCTCAGTAAGCAGTGAATGAGTGGGTCGCTATACTTTTTGTTGACTGCCACTTTCTTTTGATTGCTGTGATTTCTGATTCTAAGTTCATGCACATTATAATAAGTTGATCCTTTTTGGTAGTTTGTCAGAAAATGCAAACCACGTCCGACCTCAGCCTCTTACATACTTTTAGTTTGTTTCCTGAAGTTGTGGCAAATCAGTAAAAAATAAAATACATAATGAATTGTGTTGAATTTGTTTTTCACTTTAGGTGCCAATGTGAGCACCCAGGCAGCTGATCTGGCCACACCGCTGCTGATTGCCTCTCAGGAGGGCCACCAGGCCTGTGTGGATTTCCTGTTGGACCATGGGGCAGATCCCAACATAGCCTGCAGCCATGACTGGCCGCAGCTTCCCATTCATGCTGCCGCAGAGTTTGGCCACATCGGGTACTGACTCAGAAATGTCTTTTAATGATGTGTTGTTGGGCAGTGATTCCTGACCCTCTTAGAGTGTTTTTATAATGAAGCCGTTTCTAGTTGTGATCCCTCATCAACTGTTGAACTAAAGAATGATACTTTCTCAGATTTTTTTAATTTGAGAAAAAAAAGACACTTCCAGGAAAACATTGAAATGGCTGGATCCAGTGAATTTTAAGCATTTTTGCTTAGTTAATTTGTTGATTCTGATTCCAAACACATTTACCCTTCTTTGGGTGGGCTTTATGCAGATGTACTCATATTTGTTTCCCTGAACCCTCAGTTATTATTGTAATTTTTTCAATCCAGTGTCCTCAGGAGACTGATAGCTGCTACGGATCGTGCATGTGACCGTGGTGATGGCATGGTGAGTCCACTGTACATGGCCGTCCTCAGGCACCAGAGCAAAAGTGTTGAGATGCTCTTGAGGGAAGGTTATAGCCCAGACGCTCAGGACTGCACACACACCCTGGACATCCGTTCACCACTCTCCTTCGCCTTGGGTCGCACATCAAACAAACCATACAGGTTTGTGAGAAAGCACACACTCCAGGAACATATACAAAATAAAACAGATGGATTTTTTCCTGATTTCAATTAAAATCTCTTTTCAGTGAATCGGTGAGGTTGCTGGTAGCTGCAGGAGCTAGTTTGCACGAGGAGGACTGGATTTATGCCTTGGCCACTGACAAAACAGACCTTCTGCAACTGATACTTGAGCACAGATGGATCTCACGACCAGAGACATTGACTAGGAAGTGCTCTGATCATCATGGGAAAACTATATTAAAGCCACAGGAACTGAGGGAGCTTATCTGTGTGGCACTAAACCAAGTACATTTTGCTGCCTGCTGGCTTCCTCTGCTTCTGAAGGCAGGACTCGAACCTTCTTTGCTGCTTCAGGTCAAGATGTAAGTCTTGGCCGTTCACTCTTTCATCAGGTATCAGATTGCTATACTTGATTAATGCCTTTCTTTTTGTCCTCAATGCTTTCCAGGTTGGAACAGGCAGACAGTGATGTGTTGAATTACCTGCTCGAGTTTGTAAACTGGTCGACTCTGTCCCCGCCTTTGAGACATATTCTGGATCGAAGACGGGCGGAGAAGACTTGGCAACCATGTCCACATTTTGGTACAGAGACAAAACATATACTGCAGATTTGCTTCTACTAATCTTTGAATGAGGGTAATTTTGACTCTTTCTTCCATTTCTTTTTCCTGTCCTCCCTCTAGACTCCATTATCTGTCTTTCCCACATCTGTCGGCTGCAGATTAGGCTGCTGCTGGGACCAGATCCACTGATGAGGACCAATGTAGTCCAGCAGCTGCCTGTGCCCTCCCCACTCCATAGCTTTCTCCAATTCAAAGACATCCCAGAAATTTCCTACAAACACTCACTCTCATAACTACTTTTAAATTGAAAACAGGGATACAGCAGTGCACAGCAACACAGCCATGTGCATATCAACCCGTGCAGTCTTCCCCTGTATGTTGCTTTCAGGTTGTTTGCATTTTATGTATTCTGTAACAGCTTATTAAAGCTCCTCATGGAAGCTATTTGATGTTTGTGTGTGATATTCAAACCAAAGAGACCATGCGTTTATGGTGTTACTAGTCCATCAAGTGGGAATATTTGAGATGTTTTGTGCATCATTTTACAGATTTCCTCAAAATTCTGCGTGTTTGGTATCTTTGGAGACTTTGCATTGACTGCACAGGTAGGCCAGTGAGGTTTAGACGCCCTCATGATACTTCATCTGTGCCTTTTCAAAAAAAATATTTCACTCATTTGCATATTGTAATATACTCATGTCGTTTATATCTACTTACTTTTCTGGGCCAGTAACATTTAAAATTTTATTTTATTTCATTTTATTTAACGAATTAATGGTTTAACTTCAAGTTAATAAATCTCCACATAAGTGGCATTTGTTCAGTTTATACAATATATTGATATGACAATAAAAGCAGTTTGGTCGAAATCTGATGGTTCAAACCATTGTCATGCACTGAAACCAGACCAGAACAGCCCTGCAGCTGTCTACAGTTCCTGAGTGCCTTAAGTCCTCCACCATCATGCCAGTACCGAAGAAGACATCCATCACCTCCCTGAATGATTACTGGCCTGTTGCTCTGACCCCGGTAATCATGAATCATGAGGATTATTCTCAGGTACATCAGAGGCTTCATCCTCTTGGACCTAGACAGCCTTCAGTTCGCCTACAGAGGGAATTGGTCCACAGAGGATGCTGTCTCCATCACCCTGAACACAGCCCCGACCCACCTGCAGCAGCCCAATACCTAGGATGCTATTTGTAGACTTTAGCTCAGCTTTCAACACCGTCATCCCGGACAAGCTGGCGCTGAAGCTACACACGGTGGGTCTGCCTGCATCACTGTGCCACTGGATCAGAGACTTTCTCACCAACAGGCCTCAGGTGGTGAGAATTGAAAACACTACATCATCCCCTCTGGTCCTCAATGGGATGGACTCTCCTCTCAGTTGCTCGTCAACAATTGAAAGCATCCTCTGCCTTAGTGTGACAGTGTGGTATGGCACAGGAGAGGAAACAACTGGCACGGGTGGTTAAAACTGCACAGGGCATCGTGGGCTGCCCCCTTCCTGACCTAGACTCTATATGTGAAGGCCGGGTCAGGGAGAGGGCAAGATCCATCGCCACGGACCCCAGCCATCCAGGCCACAGACTGTTTGTACCGCTTCCATCAGGAAAGCGGTACAGGAACATCCACACCACCACCAACAGACTGAGGGACAGCTTCTTCCCCAGAGCTGTCAGAGCTATCACCCCCAGCAGCCCCCCACTGCAGTGAGAGAGTGTGAGGTCGGTGAACCACTGCACACCACACTTTTACACCTCCACCTCCACCTGCACCTTCTGTGTACTAAACATTTAAGTACACACACGCTTAACTAAATGGTCAGCCATTTGCATTCAGTATATACATTTTAGTATATTTCAGCTTCTGTTGGTACATTTTATTGTTTATTGTTTTAGTATATTCTTATAGTCTTAGTATATTTTCATTTCTGGTCTATTTTTATTGCATTTACGCATATTTTTATCTGCATGTTTATTTTATTCTAGTATATTTGTTTTATTTTATTATCTTTCTTATTGTTTCTCACATGGGGGCTGCAATGCAAATTTCATCGACATGTTATGCTCAGTGACAATAAAGAAATCTTGACTCTCTCTCTTGAACCTTGGATTTAACACTTTGGCCAGCTCTGATTGGTGGACGTCACATTGTTGGGCTCTGACAGAAGGAAGGAGCAACGTAAGAAATAAGGTGGTGGATCGGGGGTTTCACTTGACATGTACCGACGTCTGTGATGTAAAGCAGTTGAATCACAAGTTGGAGGAAGATATGTCTTAATGTATTTCATACGTGAGTATGTGAAATGTCTGCTTTTCTCTGCGCATATGCATGTTTTGCAAAGGATATCGGCTGTGCTGTTGTGGCTTGCTAGCGCCTTTGCTTGTGCGCATTCGCTGCCGTACAGAGCCTTAGCTCAGAAGATACAAACGTCCTCTTTCTGGCTCTTATTTTACGCGCAGCCACGCGCATTCAGCTAACGCTAGCTCCACTTTTTCTGTCGTTTTCAGTCACTATCGGAACAAAGAGCCAAAGACAGCGCTCCTCGAATTCAAATACGCAATTTGATGGCGCACTGAAATGTCAGCCGTGCCAACATACGTGCCACATAACGGGTTAGCGTTAGTGCACATGCTAACGTCTGCTAGCCGTTGCCAGAGCTTCCCAGATAACAGTGGTTAGCTCACGGATAAGATTGGGAAAGCTACAGCCTGCTTGCTCAGTAAAGATAGTTGAGGTAGTTTGAAAGCTGATGTTTCATCCAGTTTATCTTTGTAATGAAAATTGAAGTAAATTAATTTCACACTTTGCAAATGCCACCTTATATAAAAGGGTCTTTGCAAGGGAGTAAGCACACTGTGCATCAGTGTATGAAGTAAATGTATTGGACCTTTATTTATTTTGGTGTGTACATTACAAATGTCTTGAGTATTTCGTATCTCTTGCTTGAGCCACGAATACACTGCTGTAGAAAAGTCCATTAAAGTAATGGTGACGGTATTGCTACTGCATACTGTACAGGGTATTATGAAAATGGTCAAATATGGTGACATTTGCAGGCCAAACCTTTGATATTGCATGTATGTACTGGATGTATTAGATCTGAGACCGTGATGAAACAGTTGTTCAGAATACATAAGTGGTTTTACTGCTTTCATTATGTCGTTTTGTTCGGTAAAGCTTGCATTGCAAAGACAGATCTCTGCTGCTTTTACATACTGAAGCAGATGTATTTAAAGCCTGTGTTTCACCTCTCTGATAGACGTCCAGTCAGGGTGGTTTGAGTGAAGCATCGAAACGTCTGCTGCAATACGTCTGCATTGAAAGGTTGATACTGTGTTGACATCACTATTAAATTTGTTTCACCAGAGTCCAAAAAATGGAAAGAAATTGATGCACATTAATTATCTCTCGATCAAATAATCGACCGATTGTTTCAGCGCTCCTCTTTATGTTATGGATTTAATGCTAGCTTGTTTTATTTTTTTCTTGCAGCTGAGGCCAGCATTAGGGAGACGACTTCTCGTCCGCACGTTGTCCAGATGAGGCATGCTGGAAGTATGCAGCCCATGTACAGAAGAGATGCTGGAGTCTGGCACCAAACAAGAAGTCTTCTCTACAAGAATCTGCTCATCAAATGGAGGACCAAGCAACAGAGTCTGCAGGTGCTTAGCTTTCAGAAGACTGACATGAAACTGTTCAGGGTAGTTTCTGCTGTCCTTCAGTTTCAGTACATGCCTGTTGTTCTGTTGCTATGTTTAACAGCTGCAGCAAAGTAGGAAGTGTAGAACAACACTAGGTTTGTAGCGTGTTGATAACATCTCGTGAAGTTGTAAAAAGGAGCCATTAACCTTTAGAAATTTTTTAAATATTTTACTTTAAACCCTGTAAATTTTAGTTATCCAATTTCATCTATTATGCTACAGGTTAACATTTATATATTTATTTCTTCTTGGTTACTCTTCATTCTTCAATTTTACTCTTCACAATTTTAATATTTCACCTCTGACAACTCAAAAGGTGTTTGAAGTGTTGAAACGTTTGTTTTGCCAGTGATGTACCATTATTTTGCATGTTTCCACATACCTTTTCTCAGGGCTAGCACACTGTCATGGTCCATATTCTATCTGGATCTCTGAGAGAGAGCTTTCTCTGGGGCTTTTCCAGGGAAACCTCAGCTGCAGTTAAACAGAATAGAAATTTTTTGATTTTCAAAGTAAATATACAGTATGTCTTGTTTCCTCTTCCTCCTTTCAGTTTCTCCTTTGACGGACCATGCATTTTTCATTTGGCATTAAGTTGCACTGATGCATTTTTAATGTGTGTGTGTATCAACTTTTCAGCGCAGAGGAACAGTCTGCAGCTTCTTTAACTGCAGTCGAGCAAGTGCATGGCTTTTCTAAGCTTTGCTGTGAATTATAGAGCTTGTTTACTTCACCAGAGGTGCCAACTGTTTGTCACTGGCTGCTTAAGACCAGGATTACCTTTTAATTCAAGTTACTAGAAACCATCTTTTATGCTGTGTTCTGTGGGAACCGGAAAACTGAACCCAGCTGTGTTGGTTCGTCAGGAAAATCGTCATATATGGGACGATAAAGAGTTTGCTCAATGAGATTTTAGTTCTGTTGTGGACACAGATAATCCTCTCTGAACCAAATCTCCTCCTGATCGAGTTTTCTCTGTGGAACTGTGTCAATCACGAGCCCTGAAATATTTCTTGGTCTGAAGCGGTGTTAACGCTGGACAAGCTCCTAAATCAGCTGCAGACATGCCACGGCTCCCTGTTGATTGTTTCAATTCACTGTGTTGCTCAAGGTCAAATTGTAGCATGTTGTTTATGGATTGGAGGAGAGAAAAAAAAATGGCTCCTGTCATTTTTGTCATGTGGTTTGATCAAGCTGTTGGCACCCTTGAACACAGGAAGTATTCACAGGACTTTTGATGTCAGCACACTACAATGCCTTCCCTAAAAACTAACATCTTCTTTCGTCAAAATTACATATTTAGAAGTGTTTTCCATCAAAAGCTGGGGCTGATTTACTCCTGGTTGTGAGGGGCTGGCCATTGAGGAATCTTAAAAGGGTCAGCGAGGAGTGAGACAAAGCTTCAGGGCTTCTTCCTCTTCTTCTACTCACGCAGTTGTTTCAGAGCCCTCACCGATATGACAGCCGATATCACACAGTACAGTAGCCCCCACACACAGTACTGTGGTGGCAGCTTTTTTCGCTGCCATGGGCGTAAGTAACAGTGTAGCTGGTATGCTATCAGCTGGTATGTTCAGCTTCAGCAGTGACGAACAAGTCTTTATAAAAGCATAGCAGAAGATGAATGGAAACGTGGTAGTCTAAAGATTTCTTTCAGCTATGTGTGTGGTTGGACTAACCTCATGTAGAAACCACGTGTGGTTTTCTCATCAGCTCTTCCTTTGTGTCTGTGTTTGCAGGAATTGATCCTACCTCTGTTGCTGCTGGGTCTCCTGATTCTCATCAGCACCCTGAATCCTCACGTTTATTATGGGGGCATCAGCACTATGGAGCTGGAGCATGACAGCCACTTCTTCAAGGGCCTGGGCTACACACCAATCACTAACATCACCAACCACATCATGGAAGAGGTGGCGCAGGAGATGCGTAAGTGCTTGAGAACCATTGCATCGGACATGCGGGCCACATCCAGCCCAGCAAAGCCTTTCATTCGGCCACAGAATATTAATTATTTCAGGAAATGCACGCATTGAATGTTATTCAGCGGTAGAAGAGGCCCAGTCCGTCCTGAGAGTGATCAGTGATTATCTTGCCAAGCTGTGGCAATAAGCCAAAGAGTCTGTAATTGATAGTTGACCTGTTACAGAATGGGGCCATTCTCCAACGTCTCCATCGTCGAGTAGAGACGACGCATCGTCAAACCATTTTGCTCCCAGGTCACAATGGGTTAATTGGGGCCTAAATATGTATATTTTTTCAGCACCTACGGTGGCCATTTAAAAATATGAAAGCCCCTCTCTAGTACCAGTGTTAGGTTTGTCTGTTCTGGTGCACTGTAGGCGATGCAACATGGTGGACTCCATGGAAAGAGGACCCGTTCCAGATGATTATGCATTAATGAAAACATAATTCTGTTATTGTGGACCAAATGTGCTTGGTTCATGATTGTGTTTTCAGACATGCCGGATAGTCCTGAGATGTTCGCCAGCGAGGAGGACCTGGAGAACGCCAGCCTGTACGAGCCGTCCGGCTATATTGGTGTTGTGTTCATGGACAGCTCTGCCACATCTTACAGACTACGCTTCCCATACAACCAGCTGCCCCTACCCAGCGATTACACTGAATCTTTTGGTAATGTCTGATGGAACTTTCTTTTATTTTGTTGCATTTATTTTGTCTCCTTTATAAATACATAGAAAACTTTCCAAAGAAAGTTTCAGACCCCTCCATATTCAATATTTTGTTTATTAATACTATTTGACAGACTGTAAACAGAACGAATCATGTTAACCTCAGCACAGTGCCCACCTTGAGACCTTTGCTATAAGTACTTCATCGTGAAGCATGTAAAGTACTGAAAGTAATCAGTTGTCATGCAGCAAAGACATTGCACACAAAGCAGTATGATTTTTACACAGTGGGAGGGTTAACAGCCACATGTAGCGCTGTCACAGTGCTTTTCCAACCACGTAGAGCAGAATATGTTCATATCTGATTGATTAGGCCATTTTTTAATGAAGAATAGCACTTTGTCTGAAACGTTGCTAACACATTACATGTCCTATCATTTCCTCACAATAAATTAGTTTAGCCACCATTATTGTCAAAAGAAAAACATTTGGGAACTGTCTTTCAGTAATGAAACTCCCCTCAGCAACCAAACGAGAAGGGCCTGTTTTGAAACCGCAGCGTCTGAGTCCTTTTAGAGGCGGATTAACCTGGCAGAGAGAAACCGATTCTGCAGTAATCCATCAATCAGGCATTGATAAACGGGGTATTTAACACTCCTTACTAAAAAGTTGGTAAAGCAGCTCCTCTACAGTGTACACAACTCTCATGCTGGGTCAGATATTCAGTTTGAATAGAAGTACACAACCATGGCGGTGCTGGATAGGCTCCAACACAATTCTGTGAAGTGTCTAATCCAGAATCCAGACATAAAACTCGTTGTTAATCTGTGGAAAATCCCGGCCGTTGCTTTTCACTGATTCTGATCCTTCCTGACAGGATGTGTAAGGATTAATGTCCAAATTAGGTATCATTGAGTTGGGGGGGGGGGGATAAATGTATATTGAATTATGTGCTGGTGTGAGACAGAAAACAACAAAATTTTTGAAAAACTCAATTGTGCCACTTTGTTTTATGTGAAATGGAAAGAGAGTCACACAAACGCAAACGTGATCATCACCTGAGATATAAAGTGTTTGTCATTGTACTTGTTCTCCTCTAGCCAACTGCTTTACCAGCTCGGTGAACTGCAGAGCAGCTAATTACTGGTACTCTGGCTTCATCCGCCTGCAGTCTCTGATCGATGCAGCCATCATCCAGGTGAGACAGGCCAGAGATCAGCATGCATGCTGGTTTATGCAGAAATATAAAGATCATGTCATTTCACAGAGAATCAGAAGGAATTTACAATTTTGAGAAATCATTCAGGACAAATGCCTAAAAGCTGAGACATCTGTGGCTACTTCCAAATGTAGTTCACGTTGGGTTCAATATGGAGCTGAAATGATTCATTGATTGTTTTAGAAGTTCTCTGACAAAACAGAAATTAACAATTAACAAATATCCCAATCACTTGTTGGTTTTATCTTCTTTAATCTAAAGATTTGCAGTTTTTCTCTACTTAATATCATTATAATATCATCTCAGATATCTTTGCAAATGAACATTGTTACCATGGACCCCCCAGAACACTCACATTTTTGGACAATTTTTAGATTAATGTCAGTTAAATGAAGAAATAATCTATAATGAAGATAACCAGTGCTCACAGTGTTAGTTTGATACACTCTGATGTGCTGTTGCTTCGTCTCTGCTCTGTAGATGCAGACGAAGCGTTCGGTGCGGAGCGAGATGGACCTGAAGGTCGTAATGATGGGTCAGCCGGGCTCCGTGGAGGTGCAGAAATTCCCCCACGCCCTCATCTCCATCTACCTGGTCCTCGCCTTCACGCCCTTCGTCACCTTCCTCATTGTCAATGTGGCAGCTGAGAAGGAGCATCGCCTCAAAGACACCATGACCATGATGGGGCTGTACGACACGTCTTTTTGGTGAGGGAGTGGAGGGCCTCGGTCGCTGTAGCTTAAGTTTTGTTTGTATGAAAGTAATGTGTAAGCTTTCTGCTTTCTGAGGTGTTTATATTGTACAACAGGTTGTCATGGGGCCTCCTGTATGCTGCTCTGGTGACCACCATGTCCATTCTGATGTCCATCATTGCCACGTATACGGCCCTGTTCCCTAACAGTGACTTCTTTGTCATCTTCTTCCTCATCTTCTTGTATGGGATATCGTCAGTGAGTAGAGCTTTGATAGAGGCAAAGTAAACTATAAAGATGTATTGCTTAGTGTCTCCTCATTTACCCCAAGTAGTGTCCGGCCATACAGGTAGTATTTTTTTTTTTTTTTTTTTTGGCCAAAGTTTTGAGATACACATGTCTGCGATTTGTGCCTCCATCCCAATACAATGGAGCTGAATTGTTCATGTTGCTCACAGCAGTTTAAAAACATCAAATCTCCTTCTGGAAACAATGCGCCTGTTATTCTGGGTAATCCACAGACCTCACTGTGAACAGTTTTCATCAAAACTGCTTTCTGCTGAAGAAATAGTCCCCATGAAAAGTGCTGACAGTGTGTTTTTAAGGACATTTGAAAAGTAGGAAAAGCTAGGAGACCGCAGATATGCCACATTATTCCTATTTTCTGTTTAGTATCCAGGTGACGTGAGGATACATTTGGTTTTGAGTGATTGCCCTGGAAACAGCAATAATTGCCTGTCACAAAATGATAGGGCAGCATTACAAGCATGACATTTTCTAAAATTTTCGGTGATCTTGAAAGTTGATTTACTCGCACTGATTCGTTCCCTCCTGCTATCTTCCTCCATTCTTCTCTCTTGTCTCACAGATCTTTTTCTCCTTCATGCTAACGCCGTTATTTAAGAAGCCCAAGTTTGCCAGCACAGTCGGCTCCTTGCTGACGGTGGTGTTCGGCTGCCTGTCGCTGTTCACCGTGCTGATGAAGGACTTCCCGCAGCCGCTGGTCTGGCTTCTCTGCCTGCTCTCCCCCAGTGCTTTCTCCATTGGGATTGCACAGGTAGTGAACTACTACCAGTACTTTTCCCCTCCCATGACACATTCCCTTCACTGCTGTTCATCTCCATCCAACACCTGATAACTCACCTTTTTTTTCACACTTAATTTGGTTTTAATTTAAAGCCATTTGTATTGTTTTTATTCATTTATTTATGAAATACCCTCCCCAACAACAGGTGCTGCAACAAAACAGGTACACAGATTATAAAAAAAAAGAAAACAGAAACAGAATTAACAGGAAAAAAGGCGTAGACGAAGAGACGTGGTACCGGGAGTAAATGTCGTGACAGGGTAAGATCAGATATAAATATTTGTTAGTGGACAAGTCAGAGTCTCTGTAAAGAGTATGCAAAGGTTTCCAAAGTTTCCAAACTTTTGTCCAGTTTGTGGTTAAGTTCGTGAGTCAGTTTCTCCAGTGGGAGCAAAGCTGATACCTGAGAAATCCACATATCAACGGTAGGAATCTGCGACGCAGACCATCTTAGATACAAAAGTATTACTAAGAGAGTTCTAGTATCAGTATCAAATTGCTTATCTGGAGAGTAATTTAGTGTAAACTGTTTGCCAGTAACCTCTTGAATCACAGAATGAACCCCTTTCCAAAACACTTGGATGCGGTCACATGACCAGAACAGATGAATAAATGTACCTTTATGAATTTTACCTTTATATCAGAGATCTGACTAAAGAGTTTGATAGTACCACATCAGGTTGTTCATGCTGCTTGCTAAAAATATGCACATAAATATAATAGTAAGTAGCTCTGAATCTTAGTGTAGTATTTCTGTTTACTTAAAAGTAAAGAATAGTCCACAAGGAGCCGCGCAGTCAGTGTGTGTGTCGTGTGTGTCAGGTGGTTTACTTGGAGGCCCAGGGGGATGGTGCTGTGTTTTCCTCTCTTGCCAACGGCCCCCATCCTCTTTACGTGCCCATGCTCATGCTGGTTCTGGACTGCATCCTCTACCTTCTGTTGGCTATCTACCTGGACCAGGTACTGCCTGGTAAGTACAAATACACACTATGCCTCATTATATTTTACAACTACTAAAGTCTGCTTTAATGCTGTTAGTTGTATCTGTTCTGCAGCAACAGCCAAGTTTCCAGGGATCACTTAAATGTCATCTTAACCTGTCATTTGAATATTGTGCTATGAAATTAAAATGTGTAGTTACATGTTGTCTGAAACGCAGGTGAGTTTGGAATGAGGAGGTCCTTGGTGTACTTCCTGAAGCCATCCTATTGGTCCAAACGCAGAAAGCGCTATGTTGAAGTGAGCTCGGTTTACGACACAGAGGTGAAGGTCACGCCTGGCGGAGATGAGTCTGTCGAACCGGTTTCACCGGAATTCAGAGGGAAAGAGGCCATCCGGTAAAAGTCTGAACTTGTGTACGAATGTCAGCTGGATGAATGTTTCTGCTTTGGATTTGGTGTTTACATGTTGCAATAAGTGCTCTGTAGAAGTGCAGCTTGTTACATTACTGAAGAGTTTGCAGTTTGCATGCACAAAATATCAGTCTGAAATCTAAAATATAAATTCAGAGAATGATCCGTGTGATACTGAAGCTTGAGGAGAGAAATTGAGGCTTTGAGAGTTTCCAGTAGAAATCAGGCTGAGCTAAAAATGCAGCTTGGTTTTGGTTCAGTGCCAGACTCACTGCTCCATTGGTTCTGACTGTGGAGAGCCTGTGGGACCAGCCTGCAACCCGAGAGCTCTGCCACCGCTTCTGTGTTTACACTTCTCTCCTTTCAGTTTTATTTTTTCTTCCTTCTCCGGCAGCATCAATAACATCCACAAAGTGTACAGAGAGAAGGACAACGTGGTGGAGGCTTTGAGAGGTAAGTCCTGAACGCTTCGGCTGTTGATCTTGATCTGTTGCTCCATTTAGAGGGGAAGTCAAGAGTTTTAACCAAAAAAAAGGCAGCGCGTCTTTGAACAACTTTCATGGTTTATGCAGAGCACCAAAACTAACTGACTAGCATTCACACGAGAGGAAGCAGAGCTCAAGCTGCTTAAATCCTGTATTCTTTAGGCTGAGTGTGATCACATATCCACAGAGATAAACACTGAAAGGTGACTAGCGTGCTACAGCTGATTGATTTTCATGTTGCTGTTCTCTGTCTTTTGTACACACTCTCCAGGTTTAACTTTTGACATCTATGAGGGCCAGATCACGGCTCTGCTGGGACACAGCGGGGCTGGAAAGTCCACTCTGATGAACATCCTTTGTGGCATCTGCCCGCCCACGAATGGCTCGGCAACCATCTACGGCTCCCCGGTAGCGGAGATCGCAGATCGGTCAGAAATGAAGCAGCTGGTGGGAATTTGCCCCCAGTTCAACATCATCTTTGATGTGCTCACTGTGGAAGAGCACCTGAGGATATTTGCAGCCATCAAAGGGATCCCACCAGCAGACATCGATGCTGAGGTAATGTTACCATCTAAATACTGGTTTAAGAGAGTTTGTAAGATTAAAATACAAGCATGTATGATATGAATCAAGTGTCAATTAAAGAAATGCGTTCAGCAGTGTTTGGGAGATGATGACATTCTTTTGTTTCAAGACATATTTTGTTTAACTTCTTGTCTAAAAATAGTTGAATGCATGAGGATAAATCATTTTTTTAATGATCAATGTGACCTTTTGTCATTAAGTGTCAGGCAGTTGATCCTCAGTGTGATCCTGCTTCTCTCTAATAGGTTACCAAAGTGCTGAAGGATCTGGACTTGGAGAAGATCATGACTGCTCAGGCCAAGAATCTAAGTGGAGGCCAAAAGAGAAAACTCTCTGTGGGCATAGCCATTCTCGGAGATCCGAAGGTACCTGCAGCTGGAAATAGACGCTTTTACAATTAGTCATTTAATTAAATTTGTTGTTGTATGAATCCAGATCTCAGACTACAAAGTCTCTAAAATGCCTGAGGTTATCAGTAACTGGTTATGATCAGCTTGGGCCCATTGTGAGCAGTTTGCATTATGTTTGTTCCGGTCAGATCCTGCTCTTGGACGAGCCCACGGCGGGCATGGACCCCTGTTCCAGACACCAGGTCTGGTCACTGTTGAAGAGCCGCAGAGCCGGCCGAGTCATCGTCCTCAGCACACACTACATGGACGAGGCGGACATTCTCGCTGGTATGAACCCTGTCACCCACAGGCACCAAAACCATTAAGCAGGTGTCATCCCAATTCGACCAAATTTAGCATTTTCTCTACTAATTAGTTCGATTTTAGCAGGAGAATTTTGTGCTTTCTCTCATGTGATTATGTTAATTTCTTTGGTTTGTTTGAAATGAGTCTGAGAGAGATTCAGGGATTCATTCAAGTCTTAAGCATTTAAAATCCTGCTCCTCACAGTTTTGAAGAAGCAACTTCAAGGTGTTCATTTTTACTTAATTGTCATTTATAAGAAAGCTGCCTTTTTACTTTTACAGCTGACGTTACTGATTTCAGGAAGAAGTTATGTTTGAGTGTTGATGGTTGGACTTTGAAGACATGTGATGAAATCTGTGTTTGATCTGTTGTCACTGTTAAACACTGATGTTCCTCTTTTTCTCCAGATCGCAAAGCTGTGATCTCTCAAGGACAGCTGAGGTGTGTTGGCTCTTCCCTGTATCTCAAGATCAAGTGTGGTGTTGGATATCATCTCAGGCAAGTAGATTTTACATCCCGTGTGTTGTTTATAAGTCAGTTGTGGCCCATTCGTTAACCATTTTATGAACGGCCTGATAATATACTTGAAGAATTATTTCAACAGATGTTTTATGTTGTTTTTTCAGGGATTGTAGTGCTTGCATCCAAACAACCTGCGTATTAAACACATACAGGTCTTTCTTTAACTAGTTCTACGTGTGTTTCTCCTCCGCTGCAGAATGTCTATCAACGAGGGATGTGATGCTGAAAAGATCACGTCGCTGGTCAAGCAGCACGTCCCCAAGGCGAAGCTGTCTCGACAGCATGAGGTGGAGTTGACATTCACTCTGCCTTTTGAGAGCATGGACACATTCCCAGGTCAGATCACATTTTCCAGATAAATAATATCAATAGTCTCTTATTGACATGCAGTGAAACATGTCTGGGTCAACATACCAGCCTTCTTACTTATCTACTTACTTACTCATTTGGAAGCAAACCCCACCCAGACAAAAGCGAAACAAATTATTACGACGCCTTTGTGACTCAGCTTTTCATTGTAACGGCAGTGGACCAGCAGCCAAGCGCTCATTAGTTTGTTTTTCATAGGCTTGTTCTCTGAGCTGGACAGTCAGCCCAATCTGGGAATTATCAACTATGGGGTTTCCATGACAACACTGGAAGATGTTTTTCTTCGTTTGGAGGCAGAGGCTGAAGTGGACCAAACTGGTGAGTTTGTTACTAAAGCAGTGTATTGTTGCATTAAAAAAAAAAAAAAAATCCCAGACTACTCCCTAATTCAATAAAATCTCTATTCATACAATTGAGCGTTTCTCCGTCTGTTTGTTTCATGTCTTCAGACTACAGCGTGTTTAATCGGGAGCAGGCGGAGGACGAATGTGACAACGCCTCTCTGGACGATACGGACCAGCGGCTGCTGACGTTCTCAGACAGCAAGTCCGATGTCGTGTCGGGTCACGCTCTGTGGCGGCAGCAGTTCAGCGCCGTGGCCTGGCTGCACATGCTCAACATGCGCAGGGAGAGGAAGGCCTTTGTTTACACGTGAGTGTCCAGAGACGACAATGATCGGAAGACAAGATGATCAGTTATTCGGCGCAGGGACACTTAACTTGCTGTCAGACATGGCAGGGAACAGATTGCTATTTTTACAAACGTTTCTGTATCCAGAATTACGAAGTACAGGGACGCACCCGTCCACTCGCTAAGTCAGTCTAGGTATTTGCACCAAAGTGATTTACATCAGCTCCGACCGGGACTTTCTATGGAGAAAATATTCTCTGGTTTTCCCTCTGATGTCCTCTGGCTGCTCTGTCTCTACCCTCTGTAATTTACAGTTTCCTGATGGACAGATGGCTTTACTTGTTGCTAGAGGAATTGCCGGTTAGCTTAGTTTGCGGATGAAGTGAGGGGCCGGTTTAAGACGAATAAGGATTTTTTTTCAACTGTGAATCGAGCAAAGCTCTACTGCAGCCACAGAATAAAAGTATAGAGCTGGTAATGAGCATGCTAGGTCCCCTTTAATTAAAAGATAACTTTGGTTTTTTACAACCTGGACCTTATTTGTAGCATTAAATACGACCACTTACTCCCCCAGACAACTTTGGTGGCATTTGGAGTCGTTTTGAAGAAATTAGCCCCAGAGGAGCGGCGCGTATAATGTGAGTGCTCGGGGCATCCATGTGCAGCCTCTATATAACTCTGAGCCCATGGTGGCATCATCCGGCGTCTCGAGGCAACTACCTCTGACATGGATGATGTCATTACCGAACGCCGGGCGCTGCGAGCAGCCAGCCACAACACGGCTGACTCTGCGGCGGTCGGCTACGAATACGCAATAACGAACCATAGCTGTGCCAAACTACAGCTAAACTAGCCGACCGCCGGCTCAGAGGGGAATAGCACCAGCATATCAGAACTAAATATTGGAATATGAACGAGTTTCTGCAGATTATGCGTTATATAGAGGCTGCGCATGGATGCCCCGAGTACTCGCATTATATGGATATACGCGCCGCTCCTCTGGGGCTAATTTCTTCAAAACGACTCCAAATGCCACCAAAGTTGTCTGGGTGAGTAAATGGTCGTATTTAATGCTACAAATAAGGTCCAGGTTGTAAAAAAACGAAAGTTATCCTTTAAGTAACCTAACCTAACATATTTTCTGAATAGAAGATCAACGCAACCGATCAATTATCTCATTAGATAAATGTATGGTTCGAAGGTCTTTATTCTGCTGTAGGATATCTGCACTTGTGTGTTGTGGAGACTTCCATTCATCCTGTCTCTCCCCACCACGTCCCTTCTCTTGCAGTCTGGCCTTGTTCCTGGTGTTTGTTGCTGCAGTGCTTGTCCTGTCTCTGGCCACAGGAAACATTCAGATTCACTCCCCAGACCGTCAGTTTCTGCCCATTTACCTCCTGAAAAGGAACCAGGCGCCCCGGAGATACGCCACCAGCCTCTTGGTTCAGAACTCCTCAGGTAAGTCCGCTGGAAGTTTTCCAAAGGATAAGATTTGGTTTTGTTGGAGCTGATATTTTGCATCAGGATGTTAGCTGTACAGCTGGAAGCTAAACCTTGTATTAAATTGAATTTTGAAGGCAAGTCTGTTCTCAGGTTTTGTTCTAGTATGTTGTCTCATTTAGCAGTGGTTTGTTTTTTTTTTCATGTGCCAACAGGCTCTGATATTTCTGACTTCATCCACAACCTGGAGTCTCAGGACATCAAAGTGGAAATGATGAAACACAGCGATTACATGGCCGCGGCTCCTCACAGCGCCGCCATCAACGTAACAGGATCCAGCAAGGTCACTTTAATATTGGACGGATTGGGTTTATTATTTGATAGCATATATTTGATGAAACTGGAGATAAGGCGTCGGATGTGGTCCTCTGTAGCACTTCCACCTGCAGTTAATGTGGTGGTGTTCCAGATGAAGAGCCCTTTGTTTGAGGGCTGCCGAGTCCTCCAACTGAGAGCGTTATATTTAGGTGGAGTGGAGTTCACCTGCCAAGATGCAGCGCTCATTAACACTTTCTCTCCCGTCTGTTAACAGGGATTCAAATACAGCGTTGCGTTCAACAGCACCACAGTTCACTCCTTACCCATGGCTGTCAACATCCTCAGCAACGCACTTCTAAGAGGTCTGAATAGTACTGCACAGATCCGAACCTGGACCAAACCGTTCGACTATGTGAGTTATGAGCCAGCTGACACAGATCTTATTGTCCTGTCTACCTGTTCCATTCAAAGATGTTAAATTTTTCCATTGTGACGTCCCTCAGCAAATCCCAGATGCTACATCCTACACTCTGGTGTACATGGAGGCCATCATCCTGGGGATGCTGGCAGCTGGGATGCCTGCGTATTTTGCAATGGATCACACTCGAGACAGAGAGGTAATCCTTGACTCCCAGTGATTATCATTCTGACCATCATTTCATCTGTCCAGCAACTGACTGGGGTTGTAACCATCGCTTTGTATGTAAAAGAGGGAGGACTGATTTTTACCGTAAAGTGACCTACATGGAAAAATATTTTGTGCACTCATAAAGCACTGACACCCGTGTGTTGTTTAGCGATCCTGCTCTCGTTTTCAAAGATTGCTTTTGTGGCACTTTGCATTTATTGGACAGTTTGAGCAGCAGCAGGAAACATGAAAGAAGGGCAAGTCAAAGCGGGTACGTACATGCTTCGTCACATGGTGTGTTAGACACAGCTGGCCCATCAGGACACCCAAACCACTGAAGAGTCTGTCGCTCCAGTAGTGTCCCGTCCCCTCTAGAACACATAGAAACTAGCAATTAGTTAGATTAGATCAGTGTAATACTACAGAAGATTTTAGATATATTCCCTTGTGTTTACATCTGTGTTGACTTGTATATTTGCCTGTTTCTTCTTCTGCAGATCAAGTGTCGCTCCACTCTGCGCATCTCTGGTCTGGTGCCATCAGCCTACTGGTGTGGCCAAGCCGCTGTGGACATCCCCTTCTACTACCTCATCCTCTCCTGCATGACTATCATCCTCTTCTCCTTCCACACTGGAAACCTGCTCACCTCCAGCAACCTCACCGCTGTGGTCCGTACTGCCGTTTATACACAGCTGCTCACGAATGCATCACACAAGATAATTATACGTCCCTCTTCCATCACTTCTCAGGCAACGATTATGTAATTTGTGCAAAAGGCCTTCTTCTGCAGTCCACCTTTCTGACATATCTAGATTGAACTTTCAGACAACACATGTGGCAGAATGCTTAATTAAGTCTCAACGATGTGAAATCAAATATATGATACATTACTCGTTTAATATTGCTGCTAATATTCCTGAAAAACCCAACATTGCCGTTGAGTCACTTTTCCTGACGCCCCCTCTCGCCTCTCTTAGGTCCTGTGTACTGTTGGCTTCGGTCCAGCCATGATTCTCTTCACTTACGTGTTTTCTTTTGGCTTCACCCGAGTCCAGAGCAACAGGGATTTCTTCTCGGTCATCTCCATGATGGTGAGTGCTGAAATCACCGAGACTGATCACAAAAACCTTAATAGAAAGTAAAAGCAACTTTATTGTGTAACTGTGACTTGTGACGCTCTGCCTCAGGTGTGCGTGGTCTCAGCCTCGCTGGTTCAGTTGTTCATGAACGACAGCCCTGGACTGAGCAGAAACCTGCACAACATCTTGTGTTTCTTCAACCCTCTGTACCCTCTGATGGGCTGCCTCAACTGCATCACCAAGGTTTGCTTTCAGTCGCCATGACCAGTCAGTAATTTCACTGCTTTTCTCTTTGAACCTGTGTTAAGCTGTGTTTTAGACAGTGTTATGTGTGTGGGTTGCTCATCGTGATGAACCCACAGAGAATCAACGCAGCTTTTAGTCTCTTTCCGCCTCTTTTAGCTCACCGTTTGCAATTCTCTTCTCTTTATCAAGTGGTTGTTTGGTCCCTAAAGGTGAATTTGCAAAGACGTGAACACTTCTGCTCTTAGTTCCTCTAAGACAGCGGCTGTTGTACGAGCAGGAGTCACCTGACTTGTGTTTTTTTCTGCGTTTCCAGGCGACCTTCCTCCCCTCCCCGTACGAAGAGAACTTCCTGTGGAAGAACCTGCTCATTGCCGTTGTGGCTGTATGTGTCTAATTTTAAAGGATAACTTTCGTTTTTTACAAACTGGACCTTATTTCTAGCATTAAATATGACCATTTACTCACCCGGACAACTTTGGTGGCATTTGGAGTTGTTTTGAAGAAATTAGCCCCAGAGGAGCGGCGCGTATATCCGTATAATGTGAGTACTCGGGGCATCCGTGTGCAGCCTCTATATAACGCATAATCTGCGGCGAAACTCGTTCATATTCCAATATTTAGTTCTGATATGCTGGTGCTATTCCCCTCTGAGCCCGTGGTGGCATGTTATCAACATCCAGTGTCTCTAGGCAACTACCTCTGACGTGGATGATGTCATTACCGAACGCCGCGCGCTGCGAGCAGCCAGCCACAACACGGCTGACTCTGCGGCGGTCGGCTACGAATACGCAATAATGAACCATAGCTGTGCCAAACTTCGGCTAAACTAGCCGACCGCCACATTTAAATGGTCGTATTTAATGCTACAAATAAGGTCCAGGTTGTAAAAAAACGAAAGTTATCCTTTAAACAATTAAGTCAAACGTCCCTATGTTCAGAAAACAGAGACGGTCGAAGTGTGTGTCCCACCGTGATAATGCATGCGTCCGTTTCTGTGCTCAGCCCTATCTCCAGTGCATCCTGCTGCTTTTCCTGCTTCGCTGGCTGGAGATCCATTACGGAGGGAAGACGATGAAAAACGATGAGTTCTGCAGGTGATGATCAGATTTCAGGTCGTGACTCAGATTAAATGCAGCCTCTGTACGACCTTTTTTTATTACTTGAACCTAGTTTCAGTTCAGACTAAGAAGCTTGCACTGTCCACGTTTGACCACGAGCCAACCTTGATGTTTGTATGAAAACCTTCGCAGGATCTCATCCAAGTCAAAGCCCAAAGTGGAGCGGAACCCAGAAGAGGGGCTGAACGAGGATGAGGATGTTCAGATAGAGAAGGCCAGAGTGAAGGAGGCCCTCACCTGCCAGTCCTGTGAAGAAGTGAGTGAATATCTGATCTCTTGGTCCAGGAAACTAAGGAGCTGTTGAATTTTGTCTTCAGTAGACGATCCGGATCAGATGTGGGCTGATTTATTTAAGAGTTTTTGACTGAAAACAGTACACGTTACATAAAGGTGAGCTTGAGAACCTGAATTTGCAGGATTTATTTTTACTCGGTACATTTTCGCCCACCAGCCATCACGAGGTGTTCGCTGAACGCAGGTTGATTCTGGCTGTTTGTCTTCACCGTGTCTTGTCCGTGTAGAAACCGGTGATAGTCGTGAGTAATCTGAGGAAGCAGCACAAAGGCAGACGAGAAGGTTTTTCTCTGAACAAGACGAGGAAAGTGGCCACAAAGAACATCTCTTTCTGCGTTCGCAAAGGTATGTCGGGAATCTTTGTCAAAACGTTGTGGAAGCTTGTGAGAGATGTTCAATCGCAGTCTTCGTCATAGGAAAAATGTAAATGCTGTTTCTTCAGGTGAAGTTCTTGGACTGTTGGGCCCCAACGGAGCCGGAAAGAGCACCATCATGCATATGTTGTCAGGCGACACTGACCCCACTGCAGGCCAGGTATGGTACAGATAATACTGATGCTACCCTCCGTCTCTCTGCTGCAGAATATTACTTCCTGTCTCCAAATAAGACTTTCAGTCATGTAACTTTCTGAGGTTAAATGAGTGATGCATGAATTCCACACCAGCGTTGGAATTGTTACTCTGTAATGCATCACAGCCCCTTCCTGTTACCTGTAGTCATGTGACCCTTCAATGTCCTTGAATATATATGACATCTGAAAAACCGAAAGCTCTCTCTCTAACTCATCCCAGAAAAATAAGAGTCAAACTGAGAGACAGAGTGAAGCTGATGGATGTGGAACATAATGTTGTTACCTGTCTGTTTTCTTTTGTCCAGGTGCTGATGGGCGACTACAGCACAGAGTTTCATCAGGTGGATAATCCTTTGGAGCACGTGGGCTACTGTCCACAGGTGAACCCTCTGTGGCCCAGGATCACTCTGCAAGAGCACCTGGAGATCTACGCTGCCATCAAAGGCCTGAGAGGACAGGACGTCCCAGGTATCATCAAACGGTGAGTCTCTGTTCGCTGCTACAGACGCGTTGACCATCAGGACACTTGATTTTTAACACTAACCTGGTAGAGTTTGATAGTGTAGGTAATCAAATGTACATGGTATGATAACTTTATTCATAGCATGGTGTACTGTGCAGCCCTAATCATAGATGACTGTAGTGTGACAGGGTCTGTAGCCGCCCCCCTCCAATGAAACAATCAAAGCTTTTTCAGATATCTTTGATTTTTGCAGATTTAACCTGTAACAGATGACCCATGTTGTATTTTTCATTCAAATTTTTATTTAGAACAAAATCATAACAGGTCATGTAAACAATTTTTTCCTGTTTTTCCATTTCCTCAATCCCAGCTAACAGAAAGTTCATATTAAAATAGAGTTCAAGTAAATTAAAACAATCAAGATATGACCCCTGAGGTAGCATTGGTGGTACAGGAAGAAGGAATTAACTTAAAAGGGGTGCTTCCACCCTCAACATGCCCCTTATTACTAAATACAGATAAAATTTTAATAATGAGAAAGAATTTAAATGGTGAGAAAGGGTCAAAGTAAATAAGATAAAAAATAATCTTTAATTGAAATACTAATTAAATAGATAAATAATTAAATAGGAGAGATCCCGTGTTGTATTAACAGGAATTTGTACTGATGCCATTCTTGACCTTGAAAGTTGTTTTTAAAATTCAGTTGTAGTAACTTTATTCACAGTATTTTGTTGTTCCACCTGATGTTGTTTCATCAGTCAAATACTGTAGCTGGTGAATAGTTCGTGACACCTATTTATTTATTTATTTATTTCTAATGATGGAGGAAATAAAAAAAAAGACTTTTTATTCAAACTTTATTCAAGTTTCTGTTGTGAGACTGAAGTCAAAGATGGAAAAGTTGCTGATGGCTGTTTTGTGACTGCTGCTGTCAGTGTGGTGAACGCTCTGGAGCTGAAGGACCACTTGAACAAACAAGCCAAGACCCTGTCGGCAGGTCTGAAGAGGAAGGTGAGAACATGATTCTTCAGTCTACAAACCTGAACTCGCTCTGCTGTCTGTCAGTTTAAACCAGAAGAGTCTGGCACTTTGAGTCTGTTAACCACAGTGTTGACTTGCTTGTTCACAGTTGTGCTTTGCCTTGAGCATGATTGGGAATCCTCAGATCGTTTTACTGGACGAGCCGTCATCAGGGATGGACCCCAAGTCTAAACAGCGCATGTGGTGAGACTGAATTCATGTCAAGGACATTCCTCAACTTTAGATAAATGTGTTTAAACAGTTCAGTTTAGTCTCATTCTTTCACTGTAACCTGTCAAAATGTGAAAAAATACACTTTAGAGACTGATGTCAGTTTGCCAGTTTCTTCAAATTAGCTTTGCTCTTTGATTTAAAACTTTACGCTTCAGAATTTTTAACTCGATATTCCTTCATTTTTTCACAAGGTTTTATGTGTGTCTTGGTTTTTGATGTAGTTTTTCTCAGTTCAGAGTCAGAGAGGAGTTTCAGCTGTAGTGCAGGAAGAAAGCCCGAGCACACGGACTGTGGAGGATTCTTGTCTTCACGAGGTCTTGCTGTTGAAGGACGGTCTCCCTCTCGCTTCTTCTTCCTGTCGTATTTAAAGCCAGTCTCTGACCTCGGTGTCTCCTTTGTGTAGGAGGGCCATACGTGCTGCTTTCAAGAACCGCCAGCGGGGAGCCGTCCTCACCACGCACTACATGGAGGAGGCGGAGGCCGTGTGCGACCGCGTAGCCATCATGGTGTCCGGCCAGCTCAGGTCGGTACTCGCAGCGGTGCAGCATATTCTGAACAAACATACGTCTGCGTCGCTTCATGCTCTGTTCGTCTCTGTCAGGTGCATCGGCTCCATCCAGCATTTAAAAGGGAAATACGGTCGAGGCTACAGCTTGGAGGTGAAACTCAGAGAGGAGCTGACGGGGCTCCAGCAGGTGGCGCTCCTGCACAAAGAGATCCTGCGAATCTTCCCTCACGCTGCCCGGCAGGAGAGGTGAGCCCCAACCTGAGTCTGCATTGTGTTGTGTCTTAAACACCTTGTCCAGGACAGGCTGTCACGTCTTTATAACAAGGCATCAGAATGTCGCCTGCATTTATGTAGAAACAAAACATTCAGATTGGGAGCATATTAAGCACAGCAGCATTACAAAATGATTAATAAAGTTCTCATAAAATACATCAATTTGTGAAAAATTAAAAATATTACAACAAAACACAAACCTGCAGCCTGCCAGGACACGAGCTCCAACAGACTTCTAACAGATTCATGCATGAAAATAAATCTTTAAATTCAGTGGCGTGCACAGACTTTTTGAAGGGCAGGGGCGAAAAGGAAAAAAAGGGCACATATAGTGTGTCCCCGCCACTGAAGAGGGCACTTTAGCGCGCGTTTTGGCGTCCAAAAGGGCACTTTAGTGCGCGTTTTGGCGTCCAAGGGGTCACTTTAGCGCGCGTTTTGGCTCCTAAGAGGGCACTTTAACACGCGTTTTGGCGTCCAAGAGGGCACTTTAGCGTGCGTTTTGGCTCCCAGGGAGCACTTTAGCACGCGTTTTGGTGTCCAAGAGGGCACTTTAGCACGCGTTTTGGCTCCCAGGGGGCACTTTAGCATGCATAACTTGCACCAAAAAGATGGAGTTAAGCTGGCAGAAGTGCAACACATACAGTTTGTACAATAAAACCGTCACCAAGCTTTCTGCTGAAGCCCAGAACATTCACTTTACCAGGGAAGTGCACAAATTCTACATTTACTCTTTAGGTGAAATGTAAGAAAAGCTCTGCTGAAGCCACGTTTGACTTTAGAGAAACCTTTAAAGCCTCGTTCCTAATGAAGAGCAACAACAGACGTGCTGCGGCATGTTCACGCTGCTGCTTTCTTTGCAGCTTTGCTACTCTGATGGTCTACAAGATCCCCATGGAGGATGTCAACTCGCTGGCCAAGTCTTTCTCTCAGTTAGAGAGCGGTGAGTCACTGCTGATCTCGCACGCATGCTCACGCACACACACACACACACACACACACACACACACACACACACACACACACACACGCACACACAGCAGCTATGTGGTACATGTGTGCTGACTCATTCAATGCTATTTATCTTCTTAATCTCTGTTTATCTTCAGCCAAGCAAACCTTCAACTTTGAAGAGTACAACTTCTCCCAGTCGACCTTGGAGCAGGTATGAGTTTGAGAAAACACACCACAGTTCAGATCCGTGCAGAACCGATCGGACTGATGGATCTGCTTAATGATCACCCAATCATCTGCAAGATAAACGTTTAGCTAAGCTTCTTTAGCACAAAGATTTGTCACCTTTCTTTGTGTTCTGTAAATCTTTGTTTTGGGCTGTCTCTGGGTTTGTCCACTTCCTAAAGTCTCCATGTCCTCCTCCCCGGTGTCTTTGTCCCGCAGGTGTTCATGGAGTTTGCCAAGGAGCAGGAGAATGAGGAGGACGAGGTCGGCTCCCTCAGCACCACTTTCCAGTGGCAGCGTCTGCGCCAGGACGGCCCGGTTTCGGTCAACCACACGGACAGCATCGTGCACCAGCTTTGAACTCCAGCTGAGGGGGGGGGCAGGCCGGCGGCCGACCAGGACCGACCAATCCCGAGCTGCCAGGCGTCAGCGCCTGAGGGTTCGCACCAGCACCTGCCCGCCGCACACAAAACCGACGTTCACCGCCCGTACACGAACAGGACAGTCGTGGCCGGGGGCTCGCGCACACTGGGACCGCCTGTGTGTGTGTTCAGGCTCTGGGGGGTCTGAGGTGTGCATGTGTGTAACCCTCGTCCACTGGTGCTCCGTGTTTTCTGAATCGCACTGACCGAACGGCCTGCAGGGTCTCGACACGCTGATGCTCCTCTTTCTAACGGTGTTTTTTATCTCACAGGGAGTCAGTAAAAGGAAATATATATATATATATATAATATATATAATATTTATGCTTTGTAATCCTCTCCGTCCGCTCTCCTTTGAGGGAGGCGTTACAGTGAGTGTGTTTGCTCGTCTCTTCAGATGTTTTTGTCTGTTGTGTTTGTGAAGCCGTTTTTTTAAGCACTACCAGAACTGGAGTCCATCCACGATCGAACCAAAGCAGCACATCTCTGAACCGCACACCACCACACCTCCTCACGCGTCCAAACTGAGAGGTGCTCTCCGTCTTTTAGTGTCAGTAGCATGAGGACAAATAGTTTGCGTGATAGTTCTAGAAGTGATGTGGGGCAGTGGGATGAGGTCCTGCCTTTAAGGCCCATTTGCTAAAACACTGGAGGAGCGATGCTGCAGTTCTCCGCAGAGGCCCAGACTTAACAAACAGCAAGTGTTTTTATCTCTGAGGGTGAAGACACGACTCTCTTCTCCTCATTTTACACCAGCATGCACGTCTCGACATTTAAATCTCTACATTCTCCAGGACTGAGTGTTTCAGCATGCACGCTCGTTGGGAGGTTGACCGTTTCGAAATGTGGCAGACGGATGTCAGAACGAGGCTTTTGGGTGGACGATCGTTGTCTTGCGGCCTTCCTCTCTGCAGGTTTAGCTTGGGAATGTAGTGTAAAATATGCACACCAGTACATGTAGCACACTGCCCTCGTCAGACGTTAGCCAGAGCCGATGACCTCGGAGGCGGGACGTGGAGCGCGAGGTTGCGTTCGGGTCCAGGTGGGGCTTGTTGAAGCGGCCTTGTCTCGGCCGGGCGTCGGGAGGATCTTTGCTAACAGATTTTGAATGTACGTTTGGCCTCTGGTGAGAGGAGGGGTTGTAACTCAGCGGCGACGGCTCCGTGGAGCTCCTGCCGTCACTCTGTTTCACTTTGGTGCCACTTTTAATCACACAGCTGTGTTTCGTTAACTCTATCTAGCCTGTTCGGTGTGTGTGTGTGTGAGTGTTTATTGTGTTGTATATACTGTGTGTAGCTGCGGCTTTGTCTGCATTATCTAGTATTTGTACAAGCAGGTGCGTTGTTGGTGCCACACCTATCAGCAAGCCGATAAATTGTAATTTCTTCTTGACATTCAGGTGCGAGTGAGAGAATTAAAGGTTAAAGGGAATTTAAAGGGACACTTTGTTGAACAGAATTGAGGAATATGTGTGTGTATGTGTTGATTTTTATGTTGTTAATGATCATAAACAGACCTGTTTGTAAGTGCTGACTTAGCAGCTTCCTTCGCTTGGCAGTTTTTAGCTGCTGGCTTGTTTAAGTACAAGGGGGTGGACTAAATAGCAGGAACAGCAGCAACAACACAAACTCTGGCCTCAAAACTTCACGTTACAGGCTTCATGGAGGAAGGGCTTGTTGCAGGGTGATTGTAGTGGATTTAATCACGGTCAGGTGTGTTTGTTTTGTCCACCTCTGGAAGACAGATGTCATCTCATGAGTTTTTTTGTGGAGCAGAAGATGAGCGTTTCATTTAAACCAAGCGTCTTGGATACGTTACTTTAACACGTGCAAGCGGTAGCTCCAACTTATAGACTTAATTTGCAGTTTTTACCTACAATATCATCATTAACTGAAGCTGCGTAAGAGCTGATTTGCCAAGTATTAATCATTTTTTTAATATTTGTGAGGTGGATCGAGAAATGAGCGTGAAGTCAATTTGATTTTCCAGACTTTCTCTACAGACATTAGACCACATGACACTACACTAAAGGGTCAAACACACTTGAGAAAGTGGGGGGGAGTAATGCCTTCGGTTCTGTCGATACACAGTCCTTTTAAATGTGAAAACTATTTAAACCCTGTCAACATGTTTTTTGCACTCATGTAGCCTTGTTCCTTCAGCATGAAGCTTAACGTGTGGCGAGGATTGATGGGTTCTGGGGGTGTCATATACACACTGTATGTTTTGTATTTGTTTTCCCAAGTGCAATGTCGGGTATTTGTCCCCAAAAGCCAACGTTCTTTGAGCTTTGTCGTTCTGAAGCATTCATCCGTCTTCAGTGGGTTTAACTGTCAGTAACATGTAGCCGCCCAAATAATGTCGTCCTTTTTCCACTCGTCCCACCCCGGCTTCCACACATCCACTCAGAAGCATTTTACATGAAGAAAACCAAACTGTTCTTTGGCTCTGTGGAAAGTTAAAGAGCGTTCAAGCGTTTGGCATTGAAAGCGGTGCAGGTTTCATTTGATTTTCCTGGTGGTGGTGAAATTGCACTATTTCTGGGAAATTTTATAACCTTTCTTTATATTATGCAATCTTTGTAAGATTATCTGTGCACTGATTTTATTTTTTAAAGACTGTGGTTTAGCTGTGTGCTGTATTTTCTCCTGTATCGCCCGCATGTCTGGATGGACACTTGTCATTAATGAGCTCTCCGGTCTCTCCACGACCTTTTCATGAATAAATGTTAATCCAAATCATTGCTTTGTCCATTTTTTGATGGACAGACCAGGAAGCCAGAAGCTGATGTGACTATTCTGACTGTTAAAGGTGAGTTTGTATCCATTAATAATATCTAATTAAATGCTCTGCAAGGAAAAAGTGGTTGAACACCTGTTATTTTAGCACATTTGGTTAAATCTGAAGTAATTTAATGAATTGATTATACAGGCCATAAAAGTAGGAAATAAGGATGGTGCAAGTTTATCACAATGACTAGTTTCCAAACTACTTTCAAGCTCCAGGTTTGAAACCATGAACTGCAAGTCTCTTCATTTATTGCATTCTGTCTGTAAGCAAAGAATTTAATTTATATAGCAAATTTCACAGGTAAACTCACTGCTTTTCATTACATGCATACAACGTTAGGACAGAAGAATATATGTGAGATAATAGAAAACAAGTGAAAACAATATAAAAAAGTCGATGGTAAACTCTCCGTCCCCGTGGTCTTATGTAGTTTGTTTTAATTTGAATGTTACAGCCGGAAGTTGTGCTGTGCTGTTATGTCTGTCTTGACGTTTGAGGACTTCTAGTGGTCAGAGTGCGTAACTGCAACTCGACGGAAACTATCGCGTGAAATGTTTGTAATCTTATGTCTACGCTGCCCTCCAGTGGTCACAATGCATAACTACACCTCTGCCCTCCTGTAAATATTGTATTTTGTCCTTTCGCTGGATATTGAACATGCTGTTGCGTTTGCCTCGAGTGTTCACCGCACTCCTACTGGACATAGTGAGGACCTGCAACACATTGTTCAATCCGTAAAATCGTGCAGTCGTGACAGCCACAAAAATCTTCAAATAAACTTTTATCATGATTAATTCATTACGTTAATATTACAGTAATTTCAAGAAAGTGAGACCAATATGTATGACATTTGTATATTATAGATATATTTATAAACATTTTAAACCTTTTAAATATCAAAGGTAGAAAGGTTTCTGACTTCACTTTGTTTTGTCTGTCTTGAAATATTCACCAGTCTGGATGCATAGAATTTATCCAAATGGATAAAACTCGCGAGTGTTCTCTGCCCTCTAGTGGTCACAGCCAGGAACTACAATGATAAAGTTGAAAGCTTGCGTCAATGCAGACATGACAATGTACTCCCTTTTCTGGCAAATACTTTAAAAATAGAGTGACCAATCTGACGCATTCAAGAAATAATCTCGAAATTATCGTGTTAATTGTATTTTAATGGTAACAGTTAGACTGCAACTCCACATTCTTCGGTAGGAATAATACAGATATAAATAGTGACAATTAGTATTCTTTAGAGATGTCATATGTATATTTATAGACACGTTAAGAAATATCAAAAATGTCTTTAATAATAATGCGGAAGATAGGGATTCACTGATGGAGGAAGTAGAGCTTGTTAGCAAGTGCAAAGAAGCGTGTCCAGCTCTGGAATGCTGATTATGCTTTTATCATGAGCGTTCAGTGCCCTCCCGTGGCCACAGTGTAGAACTGCAACACAATCAATCTGTGAAAATAGCGTCAATGCAGGCATGACAGCATACTCAAACTAAAATACAGTGAACTAGATAATCCTGTTTGGGACTGGCTTGTTTACGCATGTAGGGGAAAACAAGAAATATCAAATTCCTGTGACATACAGAGTTTAGAGAAATAATACAGAAATATAAAGAATTCAACTAACAATAATTCCAAAAAAAAAATTCAATATCTATGAATATCAACATTACACAACAAATTGGGATTTACATTAAATTACACATATTTAGCCGAAGCTTTTATCCAAAACGACTTACAAGAAGTACATTCACTCAAATTAAATACAGGTACAAAAGTGTTAAAAATCCTTTTCTAATTGTTTTGTTATTGTAAAATAAGACAAAACTGAGTATAAAGAAGAGACAAACAGTAGTTTGATAAAGGGATAGATTGTTAATACAAATACAAGACTTCAATTAATAACTCTAAAAATATTGAAAATCAGTGCAAACACCTATATTATTTACAATTAAAAAACACTTACCTCGAACGTTTCATGAGAATTTTTATTGGTTCGTTGACGATTTAGTTTGGTCGCTGTATTTTGAAGGTGGAACCGGAAGTTGTACTATGGTTGTGTCTGCATTGACACTATCTTAACGAATGTTGTCCTGCAGTTCCTGACTTTGACCACAGGAGGGCAGTGATCATGGGTTATTCTACATAAAGTAATAATTTATTTAAACATAGCCGCATCTTTTTACTTCACTCTTCACTTAGACGTAATGTGCCCTCGTTCGCGGTTGGTCGTAATTTTAAGGGTTATTGGATGTGAATTTACCATATATTAAATTTTTATAAACGAATTAGTGTTTTCCACATCGCGTTCCGACAGTTTTTTCCCTGCCCAGTTACCGTCCTTCCTGATGTGGGTGTGGACACTTGCCCAGATGACTACACAAATAATGGAGGAGAAGCGATACTAGTCTGATTTTTCCAAGTTAGAAAAATAGTTTACAATCGGATAAGTTTCACGTTTTCTACCTGGTTACGAATCGTAGCTGGGATGCTGTGTCAGAATGGGAAATCTTTTTGGAAAAAAGAAACAAACCCGAGTGACAGAACAAGACAAAGCGATTTTGGTAAGAGTCACAGCTAGCTAACATTGCTAGCTAGCTGGCTACCCTAACTGTTAATATTAGCCTCGACACTGTACGTTCCGTCCTGTAACAAGAACTCGTCACGCCAAACTGCTTTGAAAAACGTGGGAATTTAATAACTTTGTTCGTCAGTAATCGTACACACACGCAGCTTATACAACATCACTTCACCATTTTGGCACTCTCGACCATCGTCTTCACATCGGCACGAATGTATCTGAACCAGTGTGGAGATTTAATGCGAGGAGGAAGTCTGGCCTTGCTCTGGCAGTAAAGATTAGGTGTATTGTGTGTTTTACTGTAAATACTCAGACTGTGCCTGCAGTGGCACAGAGAGCTAAAGCCTCTAATCCCAGTTAGGTCGCTGTAGAGCAACAAGAAGCTGCTGATGTTGATTAATGAGCAAATGACACTGAAACTCATGTTTCTGTTTCCTCACTGCAGCAACTGAAGTCGCAAAGAGATAAACTGAGGCAGTATCAGAAGAAGATCAACCTGCAGCTGGAGAAGGAGAGGCTCTTAGCCAAGCAGCTGCTGAAAAATGGCAAAAAAGAGTGAGTGTTCAAAAAGAGTGTCAGTGTGGTGGACAACAGAGGAAGAGGAGTAGATCGCTCATGAAGAAGGATGCAGCTGTTATAGCTGACAAAATACTCTGTCTGCTCTGTTGAGTCCTTTCAGACTGATTCATCTTCACTGATTTCTGAGTTCTGGTGGAATTCCTTATTTATATTTAAAATGTCCTAATCAGGACTTTATTTTGAAGGATTTGCTCGTTGTGCTTTTATTTGGAGTGTTTCTAATTTCACTATTGTTCGTGCTCAAACAGGAAAGCGCTCCTCTTACTGAAGAAGAAGCGCTACCAGGATCAACTTCTAGACAAGACGGAGAACCAGATCAGCAACCTGGAGCGCATGGTGAGCGATCGCAGGGTTCAAGTCACGCGGCGTGAAGCAGCAGTGCCGAAGCGAAACTGACAGCTTCTCTCTTTCCTGCTTACTTTAGGTTCAAGACCTGGAATTTGCCCAGATTGAAAGGAAAGTCATCGATGGGTTGAAAGTCGGAAATGAATGTCTGAAAAAAATGCACGAGGTAGGCAACGCCAAGTCATTTCCCCCTCCACCTGCGTGACAGGCTACTGACGAGCTCCAGTTGACCGTTTTTCTCTCGTTAGGTGATGTCTGTTGAAGAAGTAGAGCGGATTATGGATGAAACCCAGGACGCCATTGAGTACCAAAGGGTAAGTCTCCCCCTGATGAGGGAAATAAAAGAATTTCTTTCCCATCGATTCACTTTAAAGATGTTCTGCCAGCAGATGTTCTTACATTTGTCATCAGGTCTTTCTAGACGTTGATCTATAATGTGAAGATGATTCACTGACGGTTTGTTGTGTCCCGGCAGCAAATAGACGAGATGCTGGCCGGCTCTTTATCACAAGAAGATGAGGATGCTGTACTGGCTGAGCTGGAGGCCATAACTCAGGTTGGTCCAATCAGATCACTCATCTGTGTATTTGAAAGTGATGATCCAAAGCAGCACTCCACTCCTCAGTCCCTTCCTGATCTTGTGTCGTCTCTGATCTCTGCTCTTCTGGACTCTCTCAGGGAGACGTCGAGCTTCCTGAGGTCCCCTCAGACGAGCTGCCAGAAGTCCCGGAGGCCCACGAGCGGAAACGAGGTCTGTTCTGTCACGAGCTTTCTCTTTGTGCTCCACTCTCCTCTGATCTTAGACACCAAACAGCCTCTTTGTGCCGTCCTGGTCCTGTTCCAGCTTCATGATATGTTATATCACAGTGAATGCTGTCATTAGAATCTCGTTGGAAATGATTAGAACAGGAAGTATACATATGCCAGGATGTAACATCATAAACTTTTAACCAGCGGAGGAGGACAGAGGACTGCAGCCCAGCGGAGCCTGTAGCATCAGTTCAGCAGTTCACTTTTTGTTTGTGTGAGAGAAAGATGGAGCCTCGACATGGATTTGGTGGATGAAGAGCTGCAGAAGCACGCCATGACGCCTCAGATGATCGTTACTGCAGCTCAGTGCTGTTGGTCAGATCTGTGTCAGTAATCCTGCAGCACAAACTGTGGAAGTAACATGTTAGACTGATGAACGTGATGGAAGTCTGCTGTCAGCTTCACATTAACATGCTGCTGAGAAGAAGTATTATGCAGGTTGAAATTTTGGGAGACAATAGCAGGAGAGTAAAAGTCAGAGCGGTGCATTCTGAGGCTGCACGTTTCCACTTGTTATGATTTGAGAACCGGTTCTCGATACCGCGCCCTGCTGCCTTCTGAAAGTCTGTGAACGTGTTTTTGTTTCAGAGAGGGATCGTCCCAGAAAGAAGCCGGAGCGAGAGCTGCTGGCTGCGTAGGAACGTGACTGACCTCCGTCAGACGAGCTGCTGGAGCTTCTCCACGACACTCAAGTCCTGCATAAAATACAACCACACGAACATTTGCTGCAGAGCTCTCTCTGCCCCGGAGGCCTGCGACAACGTGGCGGCAGTCGCTCTCAGATGCTGGGCTTCCTCCATATCACCCGGCCGCCGTTTGTCCTCGTCTGCTGCGGGCCGACGGCTGAAGGCGGTCAGGACCGGTTCCCTGCACTGCCCTCCATTCACCGGAGAAACGCCGACTAGAACCATGAAGACCTGTGAGATCACATAACTGTGCCTAACCTTTGAGTGTTTGTTCTCTTTGTCCATACATTGATTTAAAGCTGCAGTGCAGGACTTTTGATTGTCCGATACGTTGAAGCCCAAACGAGTTCACACGAATCTGATTAGGAGGTAGTAACCGTGGCGACAGAGTAGGCTCCTGTCGCCACCTGTACCTGTACGCTTATGTCATGAGCATGTGTCTACAGTGTTTGTGTCATTACTGTCTTTGCCAGAAGGGGGAGACAAAGGTTCTGCACTGCAGGTTTAACTTGAATGCATGTATGTGACTCATCGTAAATCATCCAATCACCCCCATGGATCTCTAAATAGATACAGACTGTAGGATCACATCACCCAAACTACAAAAAGACGTTGTCCAATCATGTTTTTATTTGACTTTGAGATTTCTGCCTCAGTCCAGTGGAGTTCACTTTCATTTCTGACGTAAAAAGTCAGCAGCAGCATCTGAAAACACTGGATGCTGCGCTGACCTGCGAGCAGTTTTTAGTGGAACTACTTTGCCAAAGTAGAAATTTTTAAGATCCGGCTGAAATAAAGTTGATTTTTCTCTCCTACAGCACAATCTGTAAAAACACAAAATTAGAAACCAAGAAGGATAAATTCATGCTGTGTATGTTTTGGTTTCATGATGGTGCCTGATGAAGATTTTCCAAAAAGACCTTTTTTCTTCTGGCTTTTAATTTAAAAGCAAACTGTTGACTGTAAATTTAAAAACCACAGTTGTCACTTTCAAAGGTCCAGTTTGTGAGATTTAAAGGGATCTATTGGAAGAAATGCAACCTAGTGTTCGTGAGTATGTTCTCATTAGTGACTCGAGGTGTTTTCAGCTGGTTGCAATCTGCAGCCTCACCACTAGATGCCACTAAATGCTCCACGCTGGACCTTTAACTGCAAAAGGAGCGACTGAATGTTACTTCAGTTGACAAAACCAGAACGATCTGCGCTGACAGGCCGCAGAGGGACTGAGTGCTGAAGTGTTTTTCTTGTAGTTTACTGAGCTGACCCTTTCAGACAGGCCTGGTCCGCCTCAGCCGTCCCAGCTTGCGAGCTCTGCTTCCACACGTGGAATCTGAGCCGCCCGGGAACTTTTGGAAATTACCGAAACATTTGAATAAGCATCTGTTTTGCAGAATAGTCCCTCAGTCTGACCCCTTTCTAGCAGCTTAACTAATCTAATTCTGTGCTCCCCTCGTGGATTAGCTCAGTGTCATTGGAGAAAGGGCTAATCATATCTGTGTGGGTTTACCTGTGAAGCCCAGACAACAGCTGTTAATCTCTTCAAAGTAATAACCTGACAGAACCTGGATCTTTACCCTCTGAGCATTATCAACGCAGGGGCCTGTAATTATTTTACTGTGCAGCTCGTGCTCATATTCGCTTGTATAGATCTGCATTAAATTGCAGCGCGAGTGATGACCTACATTTGTGAGGCTTAAGCTTGTGCACCTTTGAAGGTCTATGGAACTAATCTGTAAATCAGTTAATCTCACATACGGAAAACAATGATGACTAACGCTGTCGGGCTGCAGACGTCGTTTCATCAACACTGCATCAAACTGCTCGTCATAATATTAGTTTGGAAATTGTACCTCTGTGTATTCTTTTTACAATAAAAGTGTTTTTTTTTTAATCATCACACTCTGCTGCAGCTCACGGTTCAGATTTTCCATGATTGAACACAAGGTGGCGACAAAGCTGCTCTGAAGCATCTGATGTGGGAGCAGGTGACACTGAGGAGGTTTATTATGTGGAGTATGAAGAAGATGCTGCAGCTTTGTGTCGGCAGTTTGTGATGCCGCCCTGGCTCCATAAAGAAAGCCTGACCTCAACCCAAACATCCATCCATCCATCCAACCGGACTGCCAGGCGGTCTGCATCACACAGCATCAGGGCTGGACCTGCAGCCAGGTTCCAAACGCCTGGTGGAAAGTCTGAAAGCAGAAGACTGGACCCTGTTAGAAGAGCAGATTCATGGTTTTGAAACCAGATGCTAAAAATCACATGGGTTTAATGAGTGTCACATAGTATTACTCTAAATCTGAAGATGTTGGAAAGTTAGTTGTAGAAAAAGGGAACCTGTTAAAACTCTGTCTGGCATTAATGTGTCAGATGAAAACTGTTTTTTACTCCTCACTTAAGTAAAGCAGGTGATCTAAGAATGGCTGCTTATTCAGCTGTTTCCACAGGACAAAACATCAGCCAGGAAGACATGAAATGTTCCTATCTATAGCCTTGAAGTATCGACGCTCCATCAGTCTTCCTGCGAGCCTGAAATAGCCTGAATTGGTCTTTGTGAAGTTCCTGAAATCCACTTCACAATGATGTAGTCTTTTTGAATGGACTGGCTCCATTCTGCGGCTGACGGTGCACTACAAGCTCGTCGGTGCTGTGTGGGAGTGGGCGGCGCACAGACAACAACCTGAATGTCAGAGCGCCACGCTGATGAATCACGGACGTGGATCTGAAGCACAGAGAACGGCTGCGGGGACGATGGTGAGTAGGATGGACATGAAGGGGGGGGGAGCATGGGCTGCTGAATGGATGCTGCAGGTACGTAGGTGTGTGTGTGTGAGAGAGTGAGTGTGTGTGGGTCCTGCCCACCCAGATTCTTGCCTACCTGACTGCACCTCCACCCTGTGCTGAATATACACACAGGCAGGTCTAAGTCAAATCACATCACTTGAGACAATGGTGGCAGTTGGACTTGTAACAGGAAGTCTGATGTAAAGTCCTACAGGACAAGTTCAAGTCACACAAATGTTCAGAAACAAACTGAAAGTCTAACGTTCAAGTTCAGTCTGCAGTGAAAACACTGATTCTGACTCAGTTTTAAGAGACAGGTCTTCAGGTCTCTGATCATTAAACTGACACAGCTTGAACATTTTCCTTTTAAACCCGACTTAATCGTGTTTTTTTACAGACCAAATCCTCTTAATGTACAGATCTAATGAGCAGCAGCTCAGTCCAGGGGCGGTCAGGGGGCTTTGGAACCGGAGGATCTCTCTGGTTGAGGTCCAGCACAGACCACGTTATGGAGTGTGGACTGGTAGCTGGAGAGGAGCCAGTTCACCTCCTCACACTGCTGAGGTGCCCTGAGTAGCACACCTGTCCACTAGTGCATGTCTACAGGTCATGTGTGTGTGTGTGTGTGTGTGTGTGTGTGTGATGAACAAACTACCAACACAGTGTAAAAACTGGGTTTGTTGAAGCATAAATTGTCAAATGAAATAAATATAAGACGTGCAGCTGTTAATGGATTTTTAATTGTTGCTGAGTAATAATCAGAGACTTGATTTAAGCCCGACTTGAGTCTCACGTCTGCAGCTCTGATTACTATTTGAACTGCTTGTAACTGTGATTAACAATCATCATCTTAATTCATTCGTGTGTAATTATACTTCAAGACGGATTGGCAGTCAGCAAACATAATGTGAGAGTATGTTCACTTATGGAAACTGATTGTGGGGCCTGAACGCTGGCAGAGGAGGAAATCAATAGCCTCGCTGACAGTGAGAACGTCGCTGTTTGCTCGGTGAAGACCAAACATGCCTGATTGATTTTCACTAACTGTCTGCAGTTTGGGTTCTGCCCAAATCAGATGTGACAATCAAAACCAGATCAGTCCGTTCTTATTGTCACCGCCATCGGCCCGAAAATGTCTCATCAGTTTTATCTCACTGAAAATGAGTTGTACAACAGAAGAGGCGTGACTGCCCTCTTTCACACAGGTCTGCTGTTATCTTCTGCTTCGTCTCTTCTTCACAGGCCTTCAGATCGTGATGCGTTAAACTGTGTGGGATTCCCCAACCCACCATACAAGGCTTTGAAATCCAAGAAAATGTGGCTCCATCCCACTCAGACCGAGCAGAGCCCACTCAGCCAAGAGGAGTGGAGCCGCACAATTATAGACCAGGGTAAACAAATCCATGAGCAGCAGCTATCTGCAGGTATCTGAAATGTTGCATTGTCAAATAAAGGTGGACAATCTCAGCTTCATATCAGTAAAAATAATTAATGACATGCAGCATGAAGCCATCAGAAAGTCTCTCACTGTGTTTGCGCCTGCAGGAATGTCATGAAGGCATCACAGTGATGTGATGTTTGGGCAGATGTAACTGCTGTGTGTGTGTGTGTGTGTGTGTGTGTGTGTGTGTGCTCGCTCAGTCCTCAATGGTTGTAGCGGAGGCGGCGGCGTGGGCTGCGCGTGACACATCGGAGGAGGCGTGGCTTCTTTAAATGCTGTGCTGCATTCACTGACTCAACGGAAAGTGCTAAAATCCCAGTTTCACGCTCTCTGCTGCTTTTGGGCAGAATTACTGAAGGTTAACTGATAATAATAATAATAATGTAGCTCGTCAACAGGTCCAAAGAAAGGAGTGGCAGAAGGAAAAACACTATGTAGAGTAATTAATGTTTGAACAAAATTGTTAAAAAAAAGATTAGTGATAAACAATAGGCTAGTATCAGCTTCAGGAGAGACTCCCCATTCACGTGACTGCACGCCTTTGGAAAATTTGAGAAAAATCCCAAAAATAGTCTGATAAAGTTTGAGCCAACCAAAACGATCTACATACGTTTCCCTCCAACAGCGTCCTATCATGTGCCATGGAGAGGGAAGAAGCTGCCAGGTTGGTAGCATTCCTTCAACTGGTAGGAAAAAGGAAGGGGGATGCCATTCCTCTTGTTAGCAGAATGACCAGATTGCACCCCCCTTTTAAACCTGCCATACTTGTCTGTCTGACTACTTGATCCTTTATCTGATTGAAGTTTGTGCAGGTTATAGTCTGTGGCATCGACCATGACTCGGAAACATTGGTAGCCTCACTGTGTATTGATAAATCCACGGTGGTGTCCGTGGTGCTGAAGTAACCGACAGATTTGTAGCTTCACCTTTTTCTCTAAGTGTCGCCCTTCAATCAGTTTCAGCTTTGATCTACAGTATTTTCAAAACTATATTATATAAATACTCATTTCTGAGTGATGTTGTAAAAACCTGACCTGGGGCCCCTGGTGAAGTCCTGAACTCTGGTCTTAATGTGTGCCAGTGCATTTGTGCTGATCTAATAGTGCAAAACATTAATTGGAAATATGCACTACTGAAGCACAAAGTCAGCTTCATTACCTGAGCGTTTAGTCCAGTTTCAAAGCATTTTGCTCATATGAGGCACATTTAAGTGTGTTTAAATAAAGTACAATAGAACAAACCTGTGGTCAGGTGGTATCCTAGTATAGAACAGCTGCACATACTTTACAGAGAGTGAGAAGTTAACAGAAATCCAGCTGCTCATCTTTTCCCTCTGGTACCTGTAGCAGCATGTTTATCATCTCATATACAGATATCTGTAATTATATCTGCCATTTGATCCTTTATTCCAACACCATGTTTTCCTTAGACAAGTCCTCCTTATTATCCTCCTTGAAGCAAAGTAAACCATTTTCTTGCTTCTTGCCTCGTTCATTCTGTAACGTTTAAATGTTCTAACGCAGTATGTCCCGTCTCCTCATCAGGAGCCTCAGCTCGTAAGTCGCCGTATTTCCCACCGCCGCTGAAGGCAGCAGCGCCGCCTCTGCGCTCCAACCGGGAGGCACCGACTGACTGAGTGGCTGCGTGGGGAGCTGGTGTGGGCGCAGCGGAGGACTTTCCTATAAAAGCAGGGATCCCACGGCCAGACGAGCTCGTCTCTCAGCCACCGCAGACCTGAGCCGCAGTTCCCCGCCAACAGCTGTCTTTCCCCCCGCCACAGTTCGGAAAACCGTCTCCGCCTCACCCAAAGGAAATCTTAGTCTATGGTTCTGACTGACGCTTCGACAAGGATGTCCCGGACCGACGAGGTGCACCGTATAACGGAGAATGTCTACAAGGTAAGACGGACTGTTTGGTAGTTTGTTTCCCCGCTGACTTCGCGTCCTCCTGCCGCGGAGGGACACCTGATGCGCGGGTGGACGCCGAACGAGAGGCCGCAGGTAGAGGACAGACAGCGGATAACTTTGACTCAGTTCACCTGACCGGCGTCTTAGCTCGTGTCTTCGGACTTTGGTGAAACAGCTTTACTATGTGAACAGGAGAGAGCACGATTTTCCTGGAAAAGATGCTGGATAACTTAAATCAGTGTGAGACTGCTTTCATGTTAGTCCATAAAGACACCTGGTCGATTTCATTCAAGGTAAATCGATTAGTTCTTTAGTCTATGAACATGTTAACAGAGCCTGTTGAAGTTATCAGAGTCAAAGTCGATGTCTTCAAATCACTTTCTCAGCTTAACAACCGCAAAGTCAAATGACAGCAATCACAAACGGAAAAGGAGAAAACGTGAACGCGTAACGCAGCTGTGATCGATTGATCGGCAGTGTATCGACTGTTTGATCCTTTTAACACCTGGTAATGGTGCTACGAGTCAGTCATGCACATCTCACCTGCTTCCATCAAACCTCCACACTGACAGTTTGGGGCAGTTCAGTTCACCAGAAGCAGCTGTTGGACCCAGCTGTCTGTATTTGGGGGTCTTGATTGGTGGTGCTGACTGAATTAATCAATGAATGTGTGTTCTGTTGATGGGTTGATGACCTTCAGAGAGGAAGGGGTGACTCACCATCAAACGTGCATTAGCGACAGTGAACTGATGAGCCTGTGCTTCCTCCTGGAGCCCAAACTGGCAGCGTCGACTGAAGGGACCACCCTGCTCTTGTTAAAACTTCAGGGTCCTCCATTGTTCTTTCCCCTACAAAGCTCCTCTTCGGCAGAGGCAGGCGGAGGAGGAGGTGGTGCCGGAGAGGTGTTACTCTTAAGTTTCACTGCAGCTCATGGCAGCTCTCCAGATGAGGTAAATTTCAGCAGAGGAAGCACGACAAGGGCTTTCCTTCATACGAGGAAACTTGTCACCGTTCCACGCTCCTCCGCAGAAACCCTCGGAGAGAGCCGGGGTGCCTGAAAGCGCTGTGTGCGGGAGAGGTGTTGGTGGATGCAGGAGGAGAAGGGCATGTGTGCTTACTGAGCCAAAGGTGTAGCCGAAGAGGTCGGGTCAGTGAGAGTTCTTAGTTCGTTGTGCTGCAGAAGCAAGTCGGCGTGACTGGACAGCAGACCGGAGTCATTGTGGCCGAGTGTTGGCTTTAAGTTGCGTGAAAACACACGAGCTCCATCCCTGAAAAGGCTCTAACGAGGGATCAATGATGTACGAGGTGTAGGCGCCTGATGTTGTGACCTGTGGGAGGCTTGTTTGGATCGTTATGAGCTGGAGAGAAACCACAGAAAAGAGGAGGAGGAGGTGGAGGAAGATGAAGGAAGAGGAGAGACAGCGTTAAAGTGAATGGGGTGCTGGTGCTGTGGTGTATGAGGAGGCCGTGTTTGTGTGGAAATGATGTGTTGATTGACAGAAATTAATGGTGATGGTAATTAAGTAGAAAAAATGAAAGACTGTTTCCAGCTTCTGCCTTTGGCTTCTGGACTATTGTTCATGCAAAACAGGATCTTTGGTGACATTGCCATGAGTCCTTTTCGCTATTAGTTGGAAAAATACAACATAGATCAATAAAAACATGACCATTGGTTGCGGCTGCAATGAAACTCCCGGTTCAGAGGGAAAAAGCTCGAAGAGAAGCTGTCAGTCTTGGCTCTGCTGAAGCGTCGAGTATGAAAATGCCATCATGCACATATGCAGCAGTGGGGTTTCTTCCTGTCATCAGCAGGCTGCATCATTACGGAGTCAGCAGGAGCGAGGAGAAGCAGAGCGCCGCTGCCAGTTTGACCCGCCGCTGCTGATTGTAGGAGTTCGCTCGCTCATGTGCTGCAGTGGTGGGGCCCCGGGGTGTTTTTTTTTATTTTTTATTTTTTGATCCGATGAGGTAGCCGAGCTCTGTGTGGGGCTCTGTTTGGAGAAACTAAGAGGTCTTTATTAATTCATTAAAGGCCTGGAAGATGAAGAGGCCCAGAGGTGCCAGCTCCCATTAGGTAGCCCTCACATCTGTTTCTCCACTGAGGAGAGGAGGTGGAGATAACGAATGTCAGAGATTAAATCATGCAGCATGAAGATGGGGATCAGGAACATCGATTTCAGAACACGGTATCACAATAAAGCAACGAGCAGGAAGCAGTCAGAGAGGACACACCTCCGCCAACGCTGCTCTGTCCGTTAACTGTAGATCCGCATCTGCACCAAAATACACATATATTGATAGACAAGCATGCTGATTGGCTAATATTAAACATACGTTTTGGATAGTTAGATTTTTTTTTTTTTTTTACAAGGATGACTTAATTGTATTTGACTCAGTGTCATGAACACTGAGTTATGACCATTTTAGATTATAAGCTTGCTCTAGCGCCACATACAGGTAAAGAAAAATTAATACGAGCATGAGTTTTATAATTTAGGTTGACATTTTACGATGCGTTTAAGGTTTATGGCAGTTTAAGTAAAACTGATAAGCCTCGATAAATTTAGCGACCAGATATTGAAAAGTGGTAGGATAGGATCAGTCAACTGTAATGAGTGTTTTTTGGACTCCTTGACATATTTTGTGCACCAAATCTGGTAAAGATTGGATGAAATCTGTGTTATTGAAAGTCAAAACTTTCGTTGTTTGACATGTTGGTGTACTCATGTTTGCTATAATTGGAGAAAGTTCGTCTAGAGCCTTTTCAGGTTCTGATTAAAAAACACGAGGACTCGTCAGCAGAGGTTTGATATTTGAACAGTCCTCCTCAGAAGCTCTCACTGAGATATTTGGAAGCAGGAGGAGATGTCGGTTGAGTTGTTCTCAGGTGGTTGTATCTACATGAGCTGAGCATGATGGCCCTTCTTCGGGTAAACAGTGATTTTGTTTCCCAGCAGCTCTGCATGCTGTTTGTTGTCTCTCTTTGTTTGACTGTTAGCTGCAGAATACAATAGCTCCAACTCAACAATGGAGGACCGAAGCCTTAACCCCACTGCGCTGCTGTCGAAAAAAGAGATGCTGAATGTCATTTTTGGATGATTCACACTGGCGGATGCAAGCGTGTGTGGGCAGTGTCTCACGACTGAATGTGTGTGTTTCGCCTGTTCGTCAGCACCCATACTGTACCGTAGAGTGGCTGGCACTGTAACGGTATGCACTTTCACAGCAGAAAATGCAAATTTTTAAGGAAATTCACCTTTGGGTGTGCGCTGAAGCGTCAAGTAAAAGATCCCTCCGGATTCGGTTTGTTGAAGTTTTAGATGCCGCTCGGAGATGTGTTCGCTGCCCACCGACAATGTGGGTAAACTGTTTCCTCAGGTTGTTGTGGTTGCTGAACAAGCACCATCTGTATGTTTGTTCAGGAGTGTATTCAGCCAAGTGTTGTAATCCCAACAGTGCTGCGAGCTGCGCTTGTTGAATGAAGCTCGAGTGTCAGGGCGAGGCTGCTGTGAGATTGTGTTGGATGGAAGGAGGGGCTTCTACAGACATCAGCTGCTCAATTGATTGATGGTGGCGCTTTCTTTGTTCTGTGTGTGATCATTTGTCCTCCTACCTTCTACCCATCACATACTCCGGCTCCTCACGGAGGATCCCGATGCATTCCCAGGACAGATAGTGGTCAATACTGCTAAAACTGTCTATTAAAGTGTACAGACATTTATATTGTCATTGCAATATATGTTGGTATAGAGTATATTTTCTTCAAGATTTTATTGAAGAAATAGCCATATGGGAATGTCATTGATAAAATGCATGCATCTTATTTGCATCACTGAGTGCAAATCCTGCAAGTCCAACAATTCTATAAAGCAGCAATGACTTTGATCAAAACCTTTAATCTATGAACAATTTGGATAATTGATTGTTGGACAAAACAGGAAATCTGAAGATGTCTTCTTGAGCTCTGGAAACTTACAATGAACGCTTGTCATGGCTCCGATTCACTGTCCCTTATCGTTGTGACTCTCACAGAAGCTGTCGATGTCTGTGTCTCAGCAGCATTATAAAAGGTGTACAGTATCAATCTCTTCTAAATGACAGGAATGCTGTTTTAGTGTTTGTGTTGCGTAACTGTCACCGGGGAGCGTCCTCGAGCGATTGGAGCCGTAAATCCCTCCGTAAATATTGTCATATTTTCAAGTCCAATCTTCACAAGACGCGAGACCAAGCAGTGCTCATTTGTTCTCAAGGGAGGGATTTTTGTCCAATGTGTGTGGGGGGGTTGTGAGTAATGCTACAGAACACTTTATCCCCACAGTCACACAAGTGCAATCTGTTCAGGGTTTTCTTCCCTGTACAGCCTTTTCATTTCTTAGCCCAGTGGACAAAATACAGAGAATAACCATCAACAATTGGAATTTTCCACCTGTTTTCTCATATATATATATATATATATATATATATATATATATATACTGCTACACAACTTCTATTATATACTGTAGTTTGGACCCTGACTACAGCCAGTGTTTCATAAGATTTCACTGGATTCTGGTATGCTGTGTTGTCAGAGTTATCGCCTGTTGGTTGTGTGCTCTGCAGCTCATGAGGTAGCAGGCAGCTGTTGTTGCAGCCAGAGTGCTGCAGGTGAGCGGCAGGGCATCTGTTGGGGAAAAGATAAAGTGCAGCAGTGGATGGACTGAGGAAGGGAGAGGTTTCTGGCAGAAAGCTCCATTGTTTTTCTTCCCTCTTCCGCACTATGAATAGATGCCTCGGCGTCATGTGCAGCCTCAGCATCGATCGGGCAGATTGAGTCGCCCTGGTACGTTTTACTTTGTTCATGTTTGAGGTCATTTGAGGTGAAACCAAGCCTCTAGTCTCTGTGCTCATGTGTAAGGAAGCATATCAAATCTAAATGCTCTGCTAAGGCAGGCTTTCTCCAGTGTGATTGTTTCAAACCAGTGATTTTTCCTCTCTGATTAGTCACACTGCTTTCGCCTCTTTTGTCTCTGTTCAGAGCTTCATCGGCAGCTTTGTGCTTCCGTCCCTGCAGAATACTGTGCCTCCTCAAGCTCCAGGCTTTGTTCTAGCTTTTCGCCTTGTTACTGATCTTTGGTGAGCATCGGTGTGTGTGCAAGCGTCATCGTGACGCTGTCTGATTGTGTTACGTAAGAGGGGAACAGTGCAGATAGGTAGCAGAAGGCACAGTGCTGCAGTCCTCACCTTAACCTTCATTAGGCATTGTGTTTTTGAGAATCATCACCAGCTCTGCAGCTTTACCTCTTTCAGCTCGTTGTTTCGGTTGTACAGTTGCCCACAGACTGTGTAGTTGAGTCTCTTGGCTCTCATGAACACTAAAGTGCAGCTGCAGCTCCGATTGGCCAGCTGCATGCTACATCTGCATGATGTGCCCGACTGACAAAGGTGAAGAAAGTGGAACATTTAGCAGCTAATTAGGCAGATATTTCCTCAGGAGTTTGTTTAGACAAAACCAGTGAAAGGAGAGAAGAGAATTTAGATCTTGCACTCATCAGGTGGACAGAAACATGACTCGAGTGTGATGATAATATAGTGCTAGGCAGCTGTTACTTCATGGGCTAAAAATGACCAACATCACTCAATATACATCTTTTAGCAACTGGTTCATTTATACTGGCAGCAGGCGTTATGGCAGCATAGCATTTGGTTTTGAGACTGCTGACAGGAGAAAAACTGTTTGTTTGACTCTTCTATGATGTAGTGGAGGTCTGTCTGTTGAACGCTGGTTCACAGTGGTGAGCTGACAAAGACGACCATCCTCTATCATTACAGGCGCAGTGATGTCTTAGATGGCTGATAGCTAGGGCTAGAAATGCTTGACATGATATCTTAATGTGCCTGTTTGGTCTGTTATCTGTGGGAATAATAAAAGCAAAGCATAATGATGTATAACATCTTTGAATTAGCATCCTCTGCATAGCTTTTCTTACATTACATATGAATTGAATATTTGTCTTTAAG